>NC_056681.1:12220000-12547500 GCF_018350215.1 Panthera leo
CCAAACACAATTTCCCTCACCTTTCACCAAAGCTTTTAGGAGAAAATGGCCAGAGCTCTCTGGATACCTTCTAGGAACACACAGTGAGTCATAACCCCAGCCCAAACCCAGTGCTGCATGACTGACTGGCTTTGTTGTTTGGACGACCTAGAATTTTTTTTTTTCAGGCCCTGGTCAGCAGGCCTATGCTCATCTGCATGGGCTGTCTTAGCAGCAGATCGCCAGGGCCAGGGTCCTTTATGGACCTTTTCTAGGATTCAGGGTGAGAAGACCAGGGTTTGAGTGCTGACTTCTCTTCGTGGCTGTAGGACAGCCCGCAAAGCATTTCACTTCCCTGGGCCTTGGTTTCCTTTTTCTCTCAGGCAGGGATACTATTCAAAGGTATCTTGAGGATTGGGTAGACAGTATACCCAAAGCAGTCCACAGTGCCTCACCCCATAATAGCTGCTCAGTTAATGGTAACTATCATGAATGATTATTTTCTGCATAATAATGAGGTTTTTGGAAATGGGAGCCACCCCAAGGGGAGCCAACTTGACATAAGATCTCATTTGCTATTTTCAAAGAAATAATCCCTGGGTCCTCTTTGGTCCCTCGTAAGCCACACATTTGGAACTAGATGTCACTGTATACATTTTACCTTGAGCTCCAGAAAGTTCTCATTGTGTTTGTTTGACTACCTTGAGGAAACAGAGTGTGTTTTGTCTCCAATCAGAAAAACGTACTCACTGGGTGCTGTCACTGTGGTCTCAGACATGTGGCCAGCGGGTAAACTGCCCAGCCTCAGTGGGAAGGCTCAGTCAGAGCCCAGTGAAGTTCATCCGGGGACCTAGAATTCTCACGTTTGTCCTTCCGACAAATCCTTGTTATCTACCGTATACCAGCCCCTTGCCAGGCCCTGAGGTTCCAGCAGTCAAGAAAAGGACCAAGACCCCACAGTTTATTCCAGAAGGGAGAGAAGAACAATAAACAATAAGATACAATTAAATATATCTATCCAAAGATGTAATATGTCAGAAGTAAGGGTGCAAGTATTAACTGGGGTGGGTGCCATTTGAAATACAGAGGTCAGGGAAAGCCTTTCTGGGGATGTGACACTTGAGCAGAAACATAAAAGAGGTAAAGAAAGGAGACCAACGTCCACGTGGGTGCGAGAGTAGCAAGTGCAAAGGCCCTGAGACAGGAGAGTGCTGGGTACGTTTCAGGAGCAGCCAGAAGGCCGGGGTGGCTAGGATGCAGTGAGAGAAAGGAGTGGAAAGAGGTGGGTCAGAGGTAAGGAGTAGCCAGGCCATACAGAGCCTTGCGGGCCATTGTTAGGACTTTGGCTTTTGCTCTGAGTGCATTGGAAGACATGCGGGTGTTTTGAACAAAGAATAATTATGAGATGTGGGTTAGGTTCTCGCAGGACCCCAATACAGGAAAGTGCAAAACGGAGTGTGTTTTTACTGTGGGGGACAGAAGGAAGACAGGAGGTGACTGCATTCCTCCAGGAAGAAAAGGATGGTGACCTGGCCCAGGGGCCGTCCGAGGTGAGAGGTGGGCACGTGTCTGGCAGATACCTTCTGGAGGCAGATCTGGCAGAGCTTGCTGAGCCTGTAGATATTCTATGATGCCCTGTGGGTGGCTCCACGGGAGTCCCTCATTACCAGGCTCAGCAGGACAGGTGGCTGGACCCACCTGGCCTCTGCCCGCCTGGCGAGAAGGGGCCTCGCACATCCATGCCCTGGGACCCAGGCACCGAGCTAGACCTCCCCTGGTTTCCTCCAGGTAGTGTCTCAGAGAGAGCTCTGGACTGGAAAACCTAACCGTGTGTGACATTCCCCAGCCGTGTGACCTTAGACGAGTCCCTTCCCCCTCTGAATCTCAGCTTTCCTGTCTGTACAATGGGAGCTACGAAGCCAGCCCGGCTACCTCCTAGAGGAGTCGTGACAATCCAGTGAGATGCAGGTTGGACATGAGCTTCGGAGGCAGCAAAGGACGACACTCACGAACGGGTCAAAGTCTCAGATATCCTTAGTAGGGCTGTTTGAGCATTTCAGGAAACTTTGACCTTGGCTCAGGTCAGGCCACAGCCACGGCTAAATCAGCATCCTTCACTTTGACGTAGTGGCTAAAAGGCCCTGGATTTGGACAGAACTGAGGAGAGTTCTAGCTCCATACTGTGAGGGGCTGTTTCCAGAAGAGGCAGCTAAAAAACAACAGGTAGTCCCCCCAGTTTACAGCAGGACCGGCCTTCTAAGCTGGGGTTTCGCTTGTGCCCACATTTATCAGGAGCCACATTCCCAGTGGCAGGGCTGGCCCTGCTTCTGGTCATTGTCCCCCAGGGGCAGCTAAATGTGGAACTGTGGATTTACTGTTCCTGTCCTCCGAGCCTCCCCGGTCTCTCCCTGAAGAGAACTGGGACAGGGTCCCCTCGGGCCAACAGAAGCCTGGGAGACTTCTAAGACTTCTATTTTTTGAGACTCCCAGAATATTAATTTATCTCAAAACAAAACAAAACAAAACAAAACAAAAGAAGACATCCCTAAAGTTACGGTTCACTTAAAATATTCAATTGACCAAACTCATGCTTTTGACCCACGTGCATGAAATTACCATGCAACATAGAAGTGTGAGGCTCACAAGATAACCGCGGGATTTGTTTTCTTTATCTATACATTTATATCTGAAATTCACGGTGTTTTCTCCGAGTGAGCTGGTGACAGAATGTAAGGGTGACGTGGCTCAATGAACCTAGCCTTTGCTCATCCCCTCTCTGTCTCTGTTTGTGTGCGTAACCCATTTAGAGATAAGGTCAAAATCCTAAAAATGTTGGAATGCCAGTTCTGTGGATAGGTAATATATTTTCTCAGTATAAAAGTCAACGTGTTCAAAAGGGCACACGGTGAAAAGTCCTTCCCTCTGCCCCTGTCCCCAGTCCCGCTGCCCACTCCCCCACCAGAGGCAGCCACTGTTACCAATTTCTTCTGATCCGTTCCAGAAATAGTGTATCCATATATAAGTAAATCCAAATCCATATGTGTACCTTCTTTTTTCTTTGCTTTATTGAAATGGGAGCTGGTTGTACATGATGTTCTCATCTTGCTTTGTTTGTTGCTAATAGGAATTGTTTCCTATGTATGCATATTGGGCCACCTCATTCTTTTATAGCTGCGTCGTATTTCATTGTGTGGATGGCCCACTGTTGATTTAACTTTTCCCCTGTTGATGGACACTGAGGTTGTTTCCAAACTTTCTGATCTAATAAGCTATGGTGCAGTGAGTAATCTTAAGTCTCTATCATGAAAATTCTTGTTTAAGCCCTTTAGGGGTTGTGAGGTCTGGGAGGAATGGCCTCCCTTTTGCACACTCCCAACCCTTTCCTGGAAGCTGAGGTTTGAGGATAACGTCACAAAATGGGGGAAGAACGTTCCCAACAGAGGGGACTTCAGTGCAAAGGCCCTGGGGCAGAAATGAGCTCAACACAGTAGGAGAACACCGAGAAAGCCATTGTGGCTGGAGCATGTGAGGGGGTGAGTAGCACAAGATGAGGTTAAAGAGGCCGTGGGGGGCCATGGTGAGGTGGAATTAAGTGAGTAAATGAAGCCACATCTATGACAACCGAAAAGACATTATGTTGCAAGAGACCGACATGGCCCTCTCCTGACCTCTGGTTCCTGGAGAGACTGGTGGTCCCTCCCCTCTTAGAGCATTCCCCAAGGTCACCCCCAGAAAGGAAAGAGCCCAGTGCCTTGCCACAGCTCTGCAGATTTGCCTCTGGCCCATCCCAGTGCCCACACTGGCCTGGGCCAAGCACATTTTAGGAAGGATGGGAACCGGGGGGGGGGGGGGGGGGGACTGCAGTAGGGCTGGGCATATACACCCCTCTAGCCACCCTACAACACTCTTTGTTCCATCATTTGGTGGTCAGCCCCTGTCTGTCTTAGCTCAAAGATCCCCTTCTCAGGCCCCTCTTCACCCTTACCCACCTGCCCACCCCGCCAAGAAGCCTGGTCTGAGGCCAAAGCCGGTCTGCCCCAAGGGAACTCAGTTCTGCCCCTGGTAAGCTGTGGGCAGCCCGCTTCACTGCTCGTAGGGGTGAAGGTGGTGAAGGGGCTCATGGGGTGAACAGCACCTGCCTTTTGGGGCTGGAGCAAAACGTAGCAGGTAAAGCACGCAACGCGTCCTGAACGAGGCCTGGCACAGAGAGCTCAGGAGGGTTAGCCGCCTGCTTTTCCGCGGGTGCCAACCCCTGCTCTGTCCTTTTAGTCAGTAGCTCAGGAAGAGGGTGTTGCCAGCCGGGTCCAGCCCTGTGCCCCCAAGTGGTTTCTTTTTTAATGTTTATTTTTGGGAGAGCGCAAGTGGGGGAGGGGCGGGGGGGGCGGACAGAGGATCTGAAGCGGGCTCCGTGCTGACCGTGTGGAGTCTGCCTGGGAGTCTCTCCCTCCCTCCCTCTCCGCCCCTCCCCTGTTCTCGCTTGTGTTCTCTCTGGCTCGCTCGCTCTCTCTCTCTCTCTCTCTCTCAAAACGAACTGTAGAGAATGGGTGGTAGGGGTGGGGGAGGACGCAAGGACACCAGTGAGGAGGCAGGTGGAATAGTCCTCGTGGGACATGTCCGTGGCCTGGACCAGGTGATGGTGAGGTGAGAAGTGGTCAGACTCTGGGTCTGTTTTGAGGGTGGAGCCCACACAGCTTGCTGGTAGACAGAGAACAGTCGAGGAGGCCTCTTGGGTTTGTGGCCTAAGGATCTGGGAGGAGGGAGCTGCCGTTTGCCAAAGCAGGAAGAACCCAGCAAGGAGCAGTTGGTAGGTTATCAAGAACTTCACTGACCCTGTTTTCAGTTTTCGTTTTTTTTTTGAGTAGGCTCACACCCAATGTGGGGCTCGAACTCATGACCCCAGAATCAAGAGTCGCATGCTCTACCGACTGAGCCAGCCCAGGCACCCCCTCCACTCGACCTGGTGAAGTGTGACAAGCCCATGGGACATCCAGGTGTCCAAACACATCTCCTCCTCCCCAGCCAGGCCCCACCAGCCCAGACGGTGGGTGGAGGGGAGCCCGCCCTGTGGCAGTGATGAATTCCATGACCCATTTTTGTCTGCCTCCGGCTATCTGGGTCACCCGGACTGCAAGACCTCACCCCTCGGAGCCCATCCTACCCCAGCCGCCTTTTTCAGTTCTGGGAACCCTGCTGCCCTGAGAACACTGAAAGAGGGAAACCAGAACATTCCTCTTCCTCTGGCCCCTCTCTGAACCCTGAATTTCTCTTCCTCTTTGCCTTTGCTCTTGCTGTGCCCTCTGCCTGGATTCCCCTTCCCCTCTGCCACTCTCGCATACCCAAATTCTTTCCATCCTGTTATGCGAGCCTGGAAGCCTCCAAGAAACCTTTTGGGGTATCCACTAGCATAACAGGAACCATATTTTGAATGCCTACTATGTATGTGCCAAGCTCTGTAGAAAGTAATTTAACTTTCTGATCTCATCTAATCTTTGTGGGTAGGGATTATCACCTCTGGTTTACTGGTAAGAAGTTAGAGATGACAGGTGAAATCACTACTTCGAGGCCATTTGAGAGAAGTGGCAAACCCAACACTCTGTCATGTTCTATAAGGCAACTTAGGTACTTATCCTGCATAAGGGCCTTTGGGCTCCTCAAGAGCATAGATTGAATTTATTTAGTTTCTGCATCTCCAGAATCTAGCACAGGTTCTCCATAAATGCTTCCCGGATGGATGGATGGATGGATGGATGGATGAAGTAGAAAAAGAAATAAGAGAGGTGTGACAGAGAATTTCCATCTGAGAAAGCTGTTCTTGCACATTAAGTCATCGGGCTCCCCTCTCACCTTGGGAAGCATGTAGTTAGGACACCATCTCTTTTCAGAGAAGGCAGGGAAGGGAACCCATCGTTTACTGAGCACCTATTATACACCAGACACTTTCCTAAGAACCTTATGTGCATTAATTCAATCAATCCTCACAAAAGCCCTATGAAAAGAGTACCGTTTATCCCATTTCTTAGCTGAGAACACTAAGGCTCAACGAAATCAAGCCACCTGCCACAGAAGTTAGAACCCCATGGATGATCATAACACAGCCTGTTGGTGGGAGGTGCCCTGGCAGCTACAGAAGCCCAGGGGAAGGGGGTCCTCCCACCCTAGGGCATTTGCACTTACCGGTCTCTGCCTGGGGTTCTCTGCCTCAGGTGCTTCTCATAAGCAGCCCCTTCACGCAGTTAGCTCTTAGCTCAAGCATCTCGTCTCAGAAAGGCCATTATTGGCCACCCCACTTAGTATGACTCCCGGGCATTTTCAGAATCACTTAGGATACAGATTGGCTCTTGCGATAGAGACTCGAGTAGCAGTGACTTGAACAATATCAGAGTTCTTTCTCAGTAAAGAGAGGTCACCAGTTCTTGAAATACAGCGTCTGCATCTGAGGCTGGTGTGGCCCCAGCGAGGTAGGAGAGCACAGTGGTGACCAGCATGGGCCCTGAATCTGTCTCCTACGACTGCAGACCCTACCACTGCTGCTTTCAACAGAGACCGAATGGACCTAGCACGCGCATCTCAGCCTCTCCGAGCCTGTTTCCCCCATCTGAAACCAAGGTTGTGACCACACGCTCATCTCGTAAGGGTCCCAGGCACGAATCCCTGCAAAGCGTGTGGAACAGGGTCAGCAAACCTGGGCCCACAAGCCAAATTGAGCCCACGCCCTGTTTTTGTGTCAAGCTAACCGTGGCTTTTACACTCCCAAGACACTGAGAAGTATCAAAAGAAGAGTTCCGGGGCGCCTGGGTGGCGCAGTCGGTTGGGCGTCCGACTTCAGCCAGGTCACGATCTCGCGGTCCGTGAGTTCGAGCCCCGCGTCAGGCTCTGGGCTGATGGCTCGGAGCCTGGAGCCTGTTTCCGATTCTGTGTCTCCCTCTCTCTCTGCCCCTCCCCCGTTCATGCTCTGTCTCTCTCTGTCCCAAAAATAAATAAAAAACGTTGAAAAAAAAAAAAATTAAAAAAAAAAAAAAAAAAAAAAAAAAAAGAAGAGTTCCATTCATGACAAGTGAAAATGATACGAAATTGAAATTTCAGTGTCCGTCCCTAAAGGTGCCTCGGAATGCAGCCATGCCAGTTTGTTTCGGGTTGTCTCTGGCTGCCTTTGTGCTGCCGTGCAAAGTGCAGTCGTCGTGACAGGCACATGGCCGGCGGCCTGAGATACTCATCATCTGACCCTTTACAGGCAAAGTGTGCTGACCCCTGGGCTAGAGAGCATTGCCTGTACAGAGCAAGCCTCAGTGTGCTATAGCTCTTTGTTTTTTTTTAATTTTTTTTAACATTTATTTATTTTTGAGACAGAGAGAGACAGAGCATGAACAGGGGAGGGGCAGAGAGAGAGAGGGAGACACAGAATCTGAAGCAGCTCCAGGCTCCAAGATGTCAGCACAGAGCCCGACGCGGGGCTCGAACTCACGGACCGCGAGATCGTGACCTGAGCCGAAGTCGGACGCTCAGCCGACTGAGCCACCCAGGCGCCCCGTGCTATAGCTCTTTGTATTCAGCTCCTTGGGAAGCAGCTGTGGGGTGGGGACCACACTGTGTTTATTAAGCCAGCCGGCCACCCCCTGGGGGAGCGGCATCTATTTGTCATCTCCACAACACTTCGAGTTAGGTGTGACTGTCCCCATTTTATAGATGAAGAAACTGAGGCTCAGAGAGGTGACGGCACTTGCCAAAGGGCACCCAGCTGGTTATAAGGCGCAAAGCTGAGGTTTGAGCCTGCAGTCTTTTGGTTCCACTGACTAGCCCCCCTCCCCTCCCCTCCCCTCCCCTCCCCTCCCCTCCCCTCTGTCTCCATACACACCCCTCACACCCTACTGCCTGAGCTGGCTCTGGGAAAACGTCAGCACCTGGGTCTCTCCAAGGCCGTGTAATGGAGTCCCCTTAAAGAGTTTGTCTAAAATGCAGATTTCTGGGCCCTACCGCAGTCTCCTGAATCAGTCTCTCTGGGGAGAACCAGGAATCTACATTGCCAGCAAAATGATTTCAATATCAGAGAGGTGCTCAGGAGAGGAAGAAGTCGCCATGGGCTGTAGCTGTCAGAGAGGGCCTCCTCAGGAAGGGTGGGCTGAGGAGAAGTTGGACCAGTTAGGGGAAAGGAAAGGGCATTCCAGACAGAGGAACCTGCCTGAGAAAAGGTGGGAAGGCAGGAGTGAGGCCAGCATGTGCAGTGAGGTATCGTACCCAGGGGCCGGCTATACACAAACCAGCCAGATTTCCAGGGGAGGGGTGACAGGTTCTCCTGTGAGCCCTGGTGCTCCCAAGAGATAAGGCAGCTCTTCCATTCAGGGCCAGAGCCTTCTCTTCCTCTGGGTTCTTAGAATAAACTGGAAGCTCCCCCTTCCCCCCACTCTGGCCTTCAAAGCCCTGCGTGATCTGGCTCCTGCCTACCTCTCCGTCATCATCTCTGAGCCCCCTTTCCCTTGCTTCTTCCACACTGGCCTTCTTTCTGGCCCTTAAACACACCTTGTTCCTGCCTCAGGGTCTTTGCACTTGCTGTTCCGGCTATCTTACTCTATGCTCATCCTCAGACCTCAGCTTAGCAGGTGTCCTCAGGGGGCCCTTTCCTGACCAGCTGCCTACCTCCCACAGACACTTCTCCCCATCACCCATGAACTCCCTCTCTGCTGTTTGTCCATGCGTGTGTTTGTTGACTCCTTCTCTTGCTTAGGACAGTGACTGCTGCCTCATTCCTGTTCTGCCCCCGGAGCCTAGCAGAGTGCCTGGCACACAGAAAGCACTCAGTATACGGTGACTGAATGAACATAAAATACAAAACATGCCCGAGCCAGAGAAGGGCCGAGCCAAGCTTCTGGGGTCCCCTCTTGGTTAAACACTCAGTGCCCGGCGGGGGGGGGCTGCTGGTTAAGGGTTCGGCATGATGACTTTGTGGCATGAACATAGGCAAAGAGGGGTGCTGGAGAGAATTCTTAAAAGAGAAAACAAGACCATCGTTTTCCTTTTCCTTCCTCGACTCTCTGGAGGTGAGGACGCACTGCCACCTTCTAGAATTCTCCAGAGCATCCCCCTGCCTCCACAGACCCTGGAGCTAACAGCCACCCCAGCTCGCCTCATTGAACAAGCCCTGGGCCAGCCTTCCACATGAACAGTCTCATCAAAACCTCACAACTCAGTGACTGACGAAGTATCACTGCTCCATTTCCCAGATGGGGAGACTGAGATTCAGGAAGCTGAAGGAATTTCTCCAGGGTCTGGGCTGGAAGCCAGACACTAGACCCCAGTTTGGAGCCAGAGTCCGTTTCCTCAGCCCCTGTGTTGTGCTGCTCACGGCACACTCCTCCATTTCACTGTACGTAACGTGCCGTCATTAGGAAGACCTTCCAAGATCGACCTCAGAGCCTCAGCCTATCGCCGAGGGGGAGGGTTCAAAACCAGCTTCTGCTTCTGTTTCCACTGTAACTTAAGGGCTCATTTCTAACCAGAAGGGCATGGAAAGTGGTGAGCAGAGAGGTCACAAGAAACCTGAACCCCCGAGGGGGTCACTTCTCAAAACGCGACTTCAGAGAATGTGCTGGGGGTCACAGTGCCTGAGTTCAAATCCCAGCCCCACCCCCCCCCCCCCCCCCCCCCGCACTTCTCTGTGTGACTTTGGTCAAGCTGGTGACTCTCTCTCTGTTTCTCTCTGCCTGTGTGCAAAAGAGGGGTCTTAACATCCAGGCACCTATGTCCAGGGCGCTTTGAAGTTTGAACCAGAGAAATCAAAGTGTGAGCTGCAGAGCTGGGGGCTAGTGGAGATCCCCGGGCGTGTGGGGAGGAAGCATGGTTTCTCCAGACCAGCTCCAGACTGCGGTAGAAAGGCTGGTGATTAGTCACCAAGTAGAAAGACGGTGAGATCCGACGGGACCTTCCCAGGAGCCGATGTGGCCCAGAAGCAGGACTTGATTTTTATGCGGACATCTTCACCTCAGTACCGCTGATGTTGGGGGCAGGAAAATTCTTTGCTGTGGGGCTGTCCTGTGCACTGTAGGGGGTTTAGCAGCCTCCCTGACCTCTGCCCTCTAGATGCCACTAGGCATCACTCACGCCCACCCCACTCCAAGCCCAGCGTGACAACCCTTCTCCAGGGGACACGCTGCCTGTAGCAGAAAGGAGAATGACGAGGGAAGTAATTTATACTAGACTAGTATGCAGTTCAGTGTGCAGATGCCTGATCACGACAGAGACACCAGAAGACCATGAAAGTGTCAGGTGCTTCCACTATACACAGAAGCACTGTGAGTGTGACAGTGACAGAAACAGAGACAAGCGGCATTGCCGTCAGCCGGCCACGTGATTTTTCCGATGGGGTGACTAACTCTTGAGAAAGTTCCGAACAGAAAAAAGTACAGTCCTTCTGCTTTACCTAGTGGTTGCATTTCTGGAAAATTCGGGGTATATTAAAACCTTGGCAGAAGATATTCGGTGTGGGGGCGCCTGGGTGGCTCGGTCGGTTAAGCGGCCGACTTGGGCTCAGGTGATGATCTCGCGGTCCGTGAGTTCGAGCCCCGCGTCGGGCTCTGTGCTGACAGCTCAGAGCCTGGAGCCTGCTTCCGATTCTGTGTCTCCCTCTCTCTGGCCCTCCCCCCCCACCCCCCACCCCCCATTCATGCTCTGTCTCTCTCTGTCTCAAAAATAAACATTAAAAAAAAAAAGAAGATATTCGTTGTGTTTATATGTAAAGCGGAGTCAGAGTCTAGGTTCAGGAAGCCCTAAGCAGCACCGGCTTGGGTATTCAAGGTCACCTGGCATGCCAGCCTCCACCCACTCAGTGCCTGAGGCGTCCTCTCCCATCCTCAGGACATCCTCATGGATTTCCAGAACCAGCGCTCGCTGAGCAGGACCGCCCCACTGAGAATCCCTGGATCCAACCTCCAGCTACCAGCCAGCCAGTCTCTGAGTAGAGGGCCGTGTTTGTTATCTGTCGTTCTGTCCGTTCTCAACCTAGCGGTTTATTTATTTACACTGCCTTAGAGTTTTTGCACGCTGTGAGGGGCTTGTCTTTTTGTCCAATTTGTGCACAGCCTTGGTAACTGCCCTTGGAAGTCAAGGAGGCAAAAACAGCACACATTATCTCCTGACTGGTCCGAAGCAGCCTCGCTACTCATCCCTGCTGGAGATGCCAGTGGAAGTCAGCAGCTCCTGGCTGGATCCACTAAGGACTCTCAGCCACTCCAGACGAACACTGTGGACATTAGCCAGCTCCCACTTGTGATTCTAGCCACAAACAGGGAGCTCGTGGGGTCTGGAACCCCTGCCTATTGTTTCCTAGATCTGGAACCGTAATGAGCTTTTTGTACAGGCCAGACTTTTAGCTGGAACAGGTTTTCTTATCCCAGCATTTGAGCTGGGAAGAGAGGAGCACCTTGGTGTTTCAGTCAGTTAAGCATCTGACTTCGGCTCAGGTCATGATCTCACAGCGTGTGAGTTCGAGCCCCACGTCGGGCTCTGTGCTGACAGCTCGGAGCCTGGAACCTGCTTTGGATTCTGTCTCCCTCTCTCTGCCCCTCCCCCGCTCGCTCTCCTCCCTCTCTCCTTGCTCTCGCTCTCTCGCTAAAGATTTTTTTACCCTCGCCTGTATTTCTTCCTCTTTCCCTAACCGCTCCCCACCCCATCAGACATTTACATCCTGCCGCATGTGAAATAAAGTTCATTATGTCTCGCCTTTTGGACTTGCGAGTTTGGGGTTGTCACAATTGAAAGGGATTTTCAAGAGTAAATGAAGAATGTTCTCCTAAACGACACCCTTGGGGCAAACCCCTGGGAGACGGGCATGTCCTGGGTGTTATTTCCCATCTTCCTCACCACCTGCAGGGTCTCCCCGTTCCCATGGTGCAGACGAGGAAACAGGAGCTCGGAGAGGGCTTGTCCCGACAGGGCTGGGATTTGTCCCAGATCCGCTGCCCCCAGCGCCCATTCTCGTGCCGCTCACCCTGCTGCAAAGTCACTTTCCTTCTCTCAGGGTGGAAATAGCTGTTTACCCTATTTTCTGTGAACAGGTTTCCAAAGAGGCCTCCAGAATGTGCGTGATCGAGCCAACAAATTCAAAAATACAGCACTTATTACGGAACTTAGTATTAACCAGCCACCCACCCGCCTGGCTCTAATTAAAGGCCTGTCTGTCTTCTGGTTTACAAATCATGGCTTTCAGGGGCCTGTAATTTAACCAGCTACAATCAAGGCCTGGCAAGTTGAGGGGGGAGGACTGGTTGCCCCGCTCCCCGGGTTATTGAGGCTAGTGCTAGAGAGGCCCAGGGTGTACCATTAGTACCTAAGGCCTTGGGTTCAAACCCTGGTTCTTGCTCAGGGTCAGGACTAGGGGGAGGTAGGTGAGGCACTTACCCCAGGCACAAAAACCCAGGGTCCGCGTGATTGATTTGCCTTTTCTCTCAGACTCCGGGATGGCTCGACATGGCAGAGGCTACCTTTACGTAAGATTGAGATATTGTGTTCATCTTGAGCTTTTTTGACTTTCTAAAATAGTGCATTAAGGGCTTACTTATCTGGATTCCTGAGTTTGGGGGACTCCCTTAAACTGCTTCACCCTGGTCTTGGCCGTGGGCCACTTCGTGTAACCTTTGTTCAGTCACCCCAGCCCCAAACTGCAGTTTGTCTTTCTTTGAAGGTGGGATGCTAATACTATCTACGTCCAGGCTACTGGATCTCAAATCTCTGGCATACAGCTGGCACTCAATAATGGCTGCCGTTGTCCAGGGAGAGCGAGAGCTGGGGGCCCTACTGGCATGGGGACGGGATCAGGATGGAAGCTCAGGATGCAGGGCTGTTTGCACATCACAGGGCGTCTTCCGTCCCTGGTTCCCACCCAGCACCCCCCACCCCATCACCGTGACCTTCAGAAATGCCTGCCCACCCTCACTTTTCTCAAGTGCCTCCCAGGGGTCAGTGCCACCACCCGCTGAGCTAGATCTCAGTCTTGGAGTCACGCAGACCTGGGCTCAAATCCAAGTTGTCACTTACCTATGTGACCTTGGGCAGGTTCTTTAACCCCCCTGAGCCTCCTGTTTCCCTCATGGGTAAAATGGCAATAAAAGTATCTGCTAGGAAGGATTGAAGTCTTTGGATATCCAAGTCGCGGTAGCTGCTACTGTTGTTATTAAGTCGTTTGTATTCAACGCGATAAACTCTTCTTGGAGCAGAGGCTCTTTGGTGGCAATTTGTGGGGGAGGAGGGAGCGGCTCACAGACGACTTGTCAAGGGGAAAGGCGCAGATCTAGCCATTTAATGTGTATTGTTTGAACTGAACTGCATTTGCGTATTTTAATTAGTTGCCAGCGTTAACAATTTGGAAGATTTCAGCAGGAAGAACTCGATTTTTTTGTTTCTCTTGAGAAGCTGGAAAATGAGGCCACCTTTGAGCCATCTCTGTTCCCTCCTGGAGCTGGCCAGAGGTGGCCTGAACATCCCTCACCCTTCCTGGCATTTTACACCCAGCCGACGTTGGTTGTTCGCACTTCCTGCCTGGCCCCTGTTGAAGGCTGCGTGTTGGACCCCAGGCTGCCTGCAAGGGCTTGGGGGTGGTGGGGGGGAGAAGAACACCACTCAGGAAACCGGAAGGAAGGTTTTTAAAAGGAAGCACGGGATTGGGGCTGGGTTGTCAGGAAAGATAAGAAGTCCTGTAGGAATTCAGAGTGCTTCAGAAAGTGGCTCAGAGAATCAGGGTTTTTGTTTGTTTATTCAATCTTGCTTGCTCCTGGCAAATTGCTTAGAGCTGGGAAAACGCTAACAATCTAGGAAAGGAGGCTGGGAAGAGGCGTAGCAGGAACGAAAACCTGGAGGCTGGAATCATCCTTCATCACCCAATGAGACTGGGTAGGGGCTGGGAGGCAGTGAGGTGGGGGACAGAGCACCAAGTCGGGAGCCCCCGACTCCAGTCCACGTTCTGCCACAGACCGGCCCGGTTAGTCATCCCCTCTCTGGGCCTCTTCCGGGGGAATGGGTGAAAGAAAAGGGTAGGGTTGATCTGGGAAGAGGCCTTTAGGCTCAGAAATTTTTAAGGTTGTCCTCATTACACTCCCCGTGATGCCAGTACACAGTAGGCGCTTAAGCAGTACTGTATTGTTTTTGTATGCAGCTGCACAGAGTTATGCAGCAGTTGGGCCCCGCCCAGGGCTGTGTTCTCTGAAGGCAGGGGTTAAGAACGGCTCCCCGAACAGCCAAAGAGAGTGGTTGTGTTTATAGCCTCTGCCTGGTCTGCAGGCTGCAACTCTAGGGAGGATTCCAAACACAGGCAGGAAAGGAAAATGGCTGAAGAGTTTCGTGTGCCTGGATGAGAGCTGGGGTCCCTCAGAGCTCAGGAGACAGACTGTAGGGACGGGGTGACGTTCAAGTATGCTTCCCCTCCCCACCCCCCAACACTCCCCACCCCAGGAGGGGATCAAGTGATGGTGGGTCACTTTGCCTGTAGCAGCTGACGCAAGACCTGACAGGTTGGAGGGATGAATAAAGAATTGATTTAAATAATGGGTTGTTTAAAAGACAAATCCAGGAAGGGAACACAGAGAGGAAGGGGTGAATAAATAGATGATAGAAAACTAAAGGATGTTGGATGCTGGTGAAGTAGGTGGAAGATGGGTGAATTTAAAAATGGAGAATGAGGGGCGCCTGGGTGGCTCAGTCGGTTAAGCCTCCGACTTCAGCTCAGGTCACGATCTCGCGGTCCGTGAGTTCGAGCCCCGCGTCGGGCTCTGGGCTGATGGCTCAGAGCCTGGAGCCTGTTTCAGATTCTGTGTCTCCCTCTCTCTCTGCCCCTCCCCCATTCATGCTCTGTCTCTCTCTGTCTCAAAAATAAAAAAAAAACGTTAAAAAAATTTTTTTTTAAAAAATAATAAAAAATAAAAAAAAAAATGGAGAATGAGTAGACACAGGACAGAATGAAGGCAGGGAGAGGAGCGAAGGGAAGGGGAAGAAAGGATGGGCAGGTGGAGAGGTAGGTGCGTGGGTGCATGGAAGGAAGGAGCCCTAGTTCTGTCTCTGAGAAAAACAATCCATTAGTAAGCATTTACTGAGCGCTTACTGTGTGCGCAGCCCCAAGCTTGGCACTGTGCAGAGACAGAGAAGTCAACTCAGTAAAGGATCCCTACTCACCCCAACACACCTACACAAGGAACTCTGGCTGGCTGGAAAGCAAGAATCAGAGGCTGTCCATTGCGCAAGGCAGCTCAGGTACGAGGTAAAAAAAAAAAAAAAAAAAAAAAATCACAGCAGCCCTTCAATTCTGCTTACAAGCTGGGCTCTTCCATCATAGTCTCAGAACCCCAAGGAGGAGAGAAGGATCCTGGCCGGGCTTCCTGTGCAGCCTGCAAGGGGGTCTCCTTGGAATGTCCTAGAGCCCACCTGACCCAGCTCAGTGAGGGCAGGAACCAGGTCTGTGTTCACCCAGGCATTCGAGCATCTAGGGGAGCCCATCTCCACGCAGAAGGCAGTCGGTGACATTTCTTTAAGAAACGAATGAGGAGATGAGTGAATGAATGAGTGAAAATCTGAGCAGCCGCGCCTGTGGCTGTAGGCAGATTCCATCCTCTTTGCAAACTTCAGTTTTCTTGCTCCTCCAATGGGACCTCAGTGGAACCCGGCTTGGGTTGTGCAAATGTCCTGTATGCTGGGGACAGATTTACAGAGGGAGAATGTGACATTTGCAGAGGTGCCGGCATCAGTCGTAGGAGCGATCATGGCCCCAGGGGTAATTGGGTTCATGGTGACAGTGATGGTGTTATTGCTGGCGGTGGTAACACAGGTATGAATGAAAGTTGTAAAGGTACACAGGTGACGGCAGTGCTGGTTATTTCCTGATGGTAGGAAGAAGAATACTTGGTGGCAGGGGAGAAGAGAAGGGAGCACATTCCAGGAGAAAAAAAAAATGTTCGTATTTCAGTTGCAAGTGACAGAAATCCAATTCAAGTTGGCTTAAGCTAGAAAAGAAAGAGAAGGGTGAGTTATTGGCTCCAGCAACTGGCAAGTCCAGAAGGAGCTCTGGCTTCTAGCTCCACACACACAGCCCCTCGAGCGATGTTGTCAGGACTTGTCATTGCAACTCAGTTTCTCCCTGTCTTTTGTCTCTGCCTTCCCCTGGGCCAGCTTCACTCTCAGGCAAGCTCTCTGGTTTTCCACACTTCCAGCCTCCCAGCTAGACTGTGCCCCTCAAACAAGAACTCGTCCTCCCTGGCAGTTCAGCCAAAGTCCCAGGATTTGCTCTCATTGGCCCATCTTGGTCACATGCCCATCCTTCAGCCAATCACTATGACTAGAAGGGTTGAACTATGGGGGTTGGGCCAGAATGGGTTGCATGGCCACTGTTGGAGTTGGAAGTAGATACAGGTGACGACAGAGAGGAGGAAAGAGACGTACGTGGCAAGGGTGCGTGGCAGGGGACCATGGATAGTCTTCGGAGGTAAGAGCAGGTAAAGATGATAGAAGTCAAAGAGCCTGGTGCTTGGTAGGTGCTCAACAATTGATTTTTCTCCTCCCTATGCTCTGAGGATAGGGAACAACCTATATAAGCTGGAAGATAGAGCAGACCTGGGTTCAAATCCCAGCTCTGCTACTTGCTAACGGTGTGGCCTTGAACAAAGTACTTAACTTCTCTGTGAGTCAGTTTCCTCATCTGTAAAATTGGATGACAGTCATGGATTTGGGGAGTATTGAACAATGTATTGCGTGTAAAGTTCTTAGAAGAGAGCCTGGCACATAGTAAGTGCTCAGTAAATGGAGGTAATAATGTCAAACATGATTTGTGAGGATTGAAATCTCTTTCCTCTGCCCGGATGCTCCTCTCCTGGATCTTCACAGAGCTGGATCTTTCCCCTTCAGGTCTTAGCTCAGATGTCACCTCTTCAAAGAAGCCCTCCCTGACCACCATAGCTAATGATGCCCCCGCTACACCCACTCACTCTCTATCCCAGTAGCCCATTTGCTTGTCTTTGTAGTGTCCAAAGTGACCTTGCTAATTCATGTTTCCTCATTTCATATCTGCTCGCCCCCACCCAAATGTCAGTTCCCTGAAGACAAGATCTGCTTTGGTCACTGCTGTATCCTGAGAATCTAGACCAGGGTCTGGCACATAGTTTGGGCTTCGTAAATGTTTGCTAAATGAATGAACGGATTCCTCTCTTCTTCCCCGACACAAAGTCTTTGTACAGCATTTCCCCCAACAGGGCTGTAGGACAGAGATACAAGAACAGGGGAGGAGTGCAGAGATGCACTTTCCAGACTTGCAGGGGTGGGGGGTGGGGGAACCCTGGGGGAGCCTGCCGCCTTCTGCGCTCCAAAAAGGCCTCCCTTTGGTCTCTGTCCTTGGCTATATAAAGGGTCTCAACTCTGGGGAGCCTTGGGAGGCCAGGGCACCCACCTTAACTTGGGTCATCCTCAGCCAAGGTCAGGCTAAAGCCGGCTGGACAGGACGCTGAGGCCTTGGATTACACATCTTTACACATCCGGCTGCTTAGCCGGGATTAGTCCACACACCACGCCTATCCTGTCCAGGCCCAAGACAGGGGTATGGGTCACAGGCCGCCTCTTCCTCCCACCCCTCAGGCCCGTCCTCCCCTGGGGAAGCCTCCAGACCCACCAGAGACTGGCCCAGGGCTGCAGACAGTGTGACTATTTTCTGTGCACTCTTATTTCCATTTCTTGAATGCCTAACGGATACCCGGCCCCGAGCCCGGCACGTCATAGTATCTCAGTTGGTCCTTACAGATGGCAGACGGGGGCTTTTTCTTCTGAATTCAGTTCCTCAGTAAATGGTTATCAAGCACCAACTGTGTGCCAGGTACAGGTCCAGGCAACGGGGGACACAGAAATCTTGAAGATGGTCCCTACCTTCACGGAGCTTTTAGAGGGGAAGACAGGCAGTCGGTAATTCAATAAAGATTTTCTGAAGGCACTTTGGCTCCTTAATCAGGAGATGGAGAAGGAAAGGGAGGGAATCCATGGGTCAGCAGGTGAGATCCCTTGATCCACACCCTGGTTCCAGGAAGGTGGTTTGTACTCCCAAACCCATAGCTGGTTGGGGAGCTTTGCTGTCTGTGAGAGAGCAAAAGTGGACCACTGTCTCCATAAACGTGTGTTAAAAGACTGAATGAATATTCTGCCATTTTCCTTTCTTTCTTTTTTTCTTGTAACACTGTTTTATTAACAGTGAACCCTTTTAGGTATTCCTAAACCATCAACAATGGGAAACTGAAGTATCAAAGGGAACATATCAGGAAGCCTTCCATAGCTCCCCGTTACCTACAGGGTCTCATCCAGACCCCTCAGCCTGTGCTCACCACCTGTCCTGATTTGACCCCAGGTACCCCTCCAGCCTCTTCAGGATGTTCCGCCCCGTCCTTCTATCTCGGGAAATGCCACTCTCAACAACACCCAGGACTCTTCCTTGACTTTTCTTTGCCTCACCCCACACATCTGGGCCATCAGCAAATTGGTTAGTTCCACCTCCAAAATATGCCTTGAATCTGTCCTCTCTATTCTCAACAGCCACAGTCCCTCACCTGGACACCTGCCAGTCCTCCTCACTTAGATTCCTGCATCTGTTCCAACCCACCTACAGTCTGTTACCAAACACAGCTGGAAGCTCTATAAACCCACATTTGGCCATGTCCCTGGTACACTGTTCTCCTTTCTGTTCTTATATGTCAGTCTCTTCTCTGCCTCAGGGCCTTTGCACTTGCTGCTACCTCTTCCTGGAACACCCTGTCCTCAGATCAAATCCCAGGATGAGGGGCAGCTGGGTGGTTCAGTCAGTCAGATCCCCACTCCAATGTCACCTCCTCAGAGAGGCCCTCCTGGGGCACTCTATTGTTTGTTATGTCATAACTTTGTTTTACCAGCAGAGCAGGTGGTGGAGAATGGGAAGGGGCTTCAAGAAGTCTGGAAACAGGAGAGACAGGGGAGAACACGCAGCCAAGGACTCCAAGGAAGCGGCAACTGGCTTCCCAGCAGACCAGGACAAGCAGGCCACAGTACAGATGGGTGAGGGGCTCCCGTCCCCACTTGCCTGATTCGGAGCACACCGTGCACCCAGCTGCAGGCCCAGCATTCTGAGGAAGCTGTGACTGTTTCCCTGGCACTGTTCAATCCTTTCCCTCATCGCTGGCCACACTTGTAATGATTTATTCCCAGGCTCACAAACCGAGATCCCTCGCAGACGCCAAGCAGGCCTCATAAACAACTCCTGCGGGCCGTGTGTAAGACTTTAAAAGCACAGGCCCGGATTAGCTGGCGCTCAGATCCTGCCCGGTTGCCACCGAGGAAGACACGTCCAGAGTAGCCAGAGCTACAGCTTTGTTTTTTTCTTTTTTTGAGAAGCTGGAAATCTGGATTCGTAGGGGAAATAAGTGTTGGCAAATAATCCAGTGTGTGGGCCCAAACAACCTGCCCACAGGTAGGTGGAGCCCTCCAGCTGGCAGGGCGGCCTCGATTCACACGTGGCGTGGCCACTCACCCTTCCCTGGCACCAAGAGGCATGCCCTGGGTGCATTTTCCACCCACGATTTTCACTGCTGCCTCACAAGCACCCATTTCACAAATGAGAAAACTCAGGCTCAGAGAGTCGACTTCGTTACCCATGAGCGTGGCCCAAAAGCGGAAGAGGTCCCAGTGTCTGTCCTAAGAGCGTCTGTGTGCTTTGTCTTACTCTTTCTTCCTAATCTGCCCCTTCCCCATTTCAAGGGGAAACCAAGTCTCAGAGAGGTTAAGTAACATATCGGAGGTCACCAAGCTCACACGAGCCAGGATTGCCACGAGCCAATTCCAAGTCCGGCATCAGACTGTGCAGGCTAACCCCTTACTTGCTGGTCAGCTCCAGTGTGAAGGAGCTTTGAAAAATTCGAATGACCACAGAGTCTTCGGCAGTCCTGAGTCTGTTATCTGTGCGAGCTCCTACCAAGTGTAAGTCTCTAAGAAGTGCTAGGTCAATTAAAAGGGGAAAAAAAAGAAGGAAGATCAACTGTACTTTAAATCAATAAGTAAGTAAGTAAGTGCTAAGACCTCAGGTCTTTCCCTGGAAACCCTGGGTTACAGCCAGGACCCTCAGAGGGCCTTTTTTGGAGGAGTGGGGACCTCAGGAATTTTGTTCACATGCAGACATCCTGGCAGCTAGTTCACTTTACTTGCCAACTCCTGCTCCTGCCAGACCCCAGTGCAGTGTAGAGGATTCCAGAAGGAACCCAGAATCTGCCCAACAGCTTGGAGCTCCAGGGTTCCACATGGTATATGTTTTCCAGTCCTTTGCTCCACCGTTTCTTGGTCAGTGGAAGAAAAGAACATGGTATTTGTGGAGGACCTATTAGATGCCAGCTACCTTCTTTGTGATATCTCAGTGTGATTCAACCACTTCCTGGCTGTGGGATCTTAGGCAAGTCACTTTACTTCTATGAATATATTATCTCACCTGCTAAATGAAGATGACAATTTTGTTGGCCAGGTCACTTTTTATTTGCAAGGGTCAAAAACCCAACCCAAACTGGCCTAATCAAAATAGGGTGTTGATCAGTTCATGTCATTGGAAAAATCCAGGGAGACTGGCTTCAGGAATGGCTGTATCCAGGTGCTTAAATAGGGTCATCAGCAACCTGCCTTTGTCCCTTGGCACAAAGTCCCTCAGCATTGGCTATATTCTTTGGAAGATTCTTTCCAGAGGGCCAATGAGGACGCTGGCCTCTGCAGGTTGACATCCTGATAAGTCAGTAGCCCGTGACGAAAGGGAGCACTTCTTCCACAATAATTCCAGGAGAAAAATCCCAGGATGAGGGGCACCTGGGTGGCTCAGTAATTTAAACACTACCTTCGGCTCAGGTCATGATCTCTCGGTTTGTGAGTTTAAGACCCGCATCGGGCTCTGTGCTGACAGCCAGAGCCTGGAGCCTGCTTCTGATCCTGTGTCTCCTTCTCTCTCTGCCCCTCCCCTGCTCATGCGCTCTCTCGCTCACTCACTCTCTCGCGCGTGTGCTCTCTCTCTCAAAAATAAAATAAACATTAAAAATTAAAAAAAAAAAACCCAGGATGAAACTTGATTGGCCAGTGTGAGTCATGTCCACACTACTGAACTGTGGTTTAGGGGTATGGATTATCCTAAATGGTAAACTTGGGTCTCACTCTTACCCACTGGGACTGGGGAGTAAAGGCAACTTGTCTCAGTACATGAGAGTGGACGTGGGGTGATGCTCAAAAAATGACGCTAAGCAGCCCAAAATCATATCCGCTGCAGTAATGCCTCCTGGGTACTTGTAAGGATTGAACAAGATAATATGTTGTGCTTGGTTCTTAGTACGTGCTCAGCTAAAAGGTTGCCTTTGTCTTCTCCCTCTTGGACCCGTGAATACCTCTCTGACCCAGCGTGTCGACCCCAGAGTTGGGCGGCCTTGAGTTCAATCCTAATTCTGATGCGTGACTCTGGGCAAGTTATTTAGTTGCTCTAGGCCTCAGATTGCCCCTCTGAAAAATGGAAATGAAAAGAGGCCCTGCCTCCTGGGATGGTTATGAGCAAATGCCTTGGGACGTGGCATGCCGTAGGCACTCACTAAGTGGTGGCTTCCACTTTTACCAGCCTTCTCTCTCTGTGCACACCTGTCCCAGCCATACTGCGTTGACTGTCATTCCCCACTCCCAAGCCTCTGCACCCGCGGTTACCTCTACCTAAACTCGTCCTCCTCCCATCCCGCCTGCTGGAATCCATCCTTCAAAGCCCAGCCCAAATGATTCCTCCTCCATGAAGCCTCACTTCTGTGAGCCTGGGATTCTGAGAGTATCTGCCTCTTAGGGTTGACATCAGAAGAAATGAGACAAGGGGCGCCTGGGGTGGCTCAGTCGGTTGGGCATCAGACTTCTGCGTGGGTCGTGATCTCACCATTCAGGAGTTCGAGCCCCGCGTCGGGCTCTGTGCTGACAGCTCAGAGCCTGCGGCCTCTTTTGGATTCTGTGTCTCCTTCTCTCTCTGCCTCTCCTCCGCTCGTGCTCTGTCTCTGTCTCTCTCTCAAAAATAAATAAACATTTTTTTAAAAAAGGAAGTAAATGAGACGAGCTATGTAGAGTAGTGGACACAGTGTCTGCCATGGGGAGGAACCAATACACTTTGGCTGTTATTATTATGTCATTGTTATTAGACATTGAGCTGCTGATTGAAGCTCGTATTTCATCATAGTGCCTCGTACAGGGTGAGGACTCGATAAACATTGCATCTTGAGCGGTCCAACTTGGGCCATGCCTTCTAAACCCATCCTTCCAACCATCCGTTGATCTACCCATCCATGTTCGTTGAGTGCCAACACCGTACCAGACCTCTGTGCCGGCCCGTGGGGATCCAGCTTTGCAAGACAGATACAGTCCCTGCCGTCACAGTGCTAATCTGGGTCGGTGGGAAAGCAGAAAATAAATGAGTGAACAAATAACTAAACACAATGACTGTAAATTGTGACAAATCACCAAGGAGGTAAAATAATGTAGGAAGAATGAGTAATGGGAAGAGTTTATTTTTTTTAAGACTTTATTTTTAAGTAATCTGTACATCCAACATGGGGTTCGAACCTATAACCCTGAGTCGCTTGCTCCCCCACCTAAGACAGACAAGAGCCCCCGGGGGGTATTTATTTTGAATCAGGTTGTCAGGGACAGCCCCTGTAAGGAGGGAATATGAGGGATACGAAGGAGCCAGCCTTAGAGAAATCTGGAAAGAGGGCATCACAGGCAGAGAAGATAGCAAGTGCAAAGGTCCTGAGGCAGAGATGATCTTGGCATGTTGAGGGGCAGATTGATGGCTAGTGTGGCTGGAGGAGAGTGGGAAAGAGCAAATCTAAGAGGTCAACATGGGGGCCAGATCAGGCAGGGCTTTGTAAGCCCTGTAAGAGTTTGGACCTTGTTTTGAGTGCAGGAGGAAGCCACTGGAGGGTTTTAAGAAAGAGAGTGACAAGACCTAGTTCCTCCCTTAAAGACTGCTATGACAAGGACAATGAAAGGGTTGAGTGACACATTAGAAGGGGATGTAATTCAGTCTGGGGAAAAGTTGGAAAGGCTTCTCTGAGATGACATTTCTGCCAAGTCCTGAAAGAAAGACAAAGCCAACTGTGTGTGCAAGAAGGGACGGGAAAGGGGCTCTCCAGGCCCAAGGGACAGCAAAGGAATCATGCTGAGGGCTCTGCTGACTTCTCTTTTATAACAGGAAAATGAGAGGCTACAGAGGATCCAGAGAAGAAAGGTGTTAAAGAAAAGGTATTTAATGACACTTGTTCTAGACGGTAAGGCGGACTTTATCCAGGACGTTGCGCGCCGTATAGGGACCACCGCGATGGGATCTTACCGCGGGGAGAGAGGTTGGATTCGACTCCCAGTACAGCACAGGCCAGTGGGAATTTACAGCCAAGGAGCAGGGTGACTTCAGTGGTTGGAAAATCACTAAGAGAAAACAGCACATTAAGGGGGACCCTGGGGGCGCCTGGGTGGCTCAGTCAGTTAAGCATCTGACCCTGGAGTTTGGCTCAGGTCATGTCATGGGATCAAGCCCCACATCAGGCTCCAGGCTGACAGCATGGAGTCTGCTTGGGCTTCTGTCTTATCCTCTCTCTCTGCCCCTCCCCTGTTCACACTCTTTCAAAATAAAGTTTTTTAAAAATGGGGGAGGGGGGGATTCTGGCTGAGTATCTGAACATCTGAGGGACTCTTCTTGGACACAAGAATGATTGTCCTTATTTTCCAAAGCGGGCCCTTAGTGGGGCATTAAGAAGGAGTCAGAGGAAGACTACTCCTAACTATATTAATGAGAACCATACGGTGTTCTGCACTGTGCGTGGGAGGCCTGAAGACCCTTGAAGTTCTGCCCCCGTTCCCTCTCCTGCCTCATGCATCTTCTCTTCACTTGCCCTACTCGAACCACGCTGGCCCAGCCTGTTCCCACCTCAGGGCCTTTGCATTTGCTGTTCCCTCCGCCTAGAATGCTTTTCCTGGTGATGGTCACATGCGCAGCTCCTCCTTATTCGAGTCTCCGCTCAAATGTCACCTCCACCGAGAGGCCCTACCTGACCACCTCAGGTAAAGTAAACACATCTCCTAGTCATTTCCCTTCCTACCAACCTGCTTAATTTTTTCGAAGCAGTTGGCATCACCCAGAATTATCCTGTTGATCTTTTATTGTTCACTGTGTATCCTTTCCCTTTATAAGATGGTCAGCTCCACACAAGCTAGGATTTCTGCCTGCTTTGTTCGCTGCTGTATCCGGAACCTCAGGTGGTACCTGGCACATCATTGAACGAATGGATGGATGGATGGATGGATGGATGGATGGATGGACGGACCAATGAACAAGCGAGTTTAATCCTTATGAAAATCTGACCTTGTACATATTATTATTCCCTTTTTATAGATGAGGGAATGGAAGCTCAGAGAGGTGAAGTTTCTTGTGTAAACTTAATACAGCTGTGTAAGGGGCCCATGGGGAACATTGATTGTCCAGGGGCAGGACTTGAACCCAGACCTCACCAACTCCACCCTTTTCTTCAGTAGCCCTGCCAATGAATAGTAATAATAGCTTATTGTAACAGTGCCTGCATTAGAATGGTCTTACATTGAGCTCGCGTCTTTCTTCCAGTTTAAAATAAGTAAGCAGCAAACATTCCCTGGGCCCTTACTACATGCCAGGCACCACATGCATGCATCATCTCATTGAATCCTTAATGAAGTAGGAACTATGGTGATCTCCATTGCACAGATGAAGAAATTGAGGCTCAGAGAGGTTAAGTAACTTTCCCAAGGTTGCACAGCTGGAAAATTGGGAAGCTGGGATTAAAATGCAGGTCCAAGTTCTTAACCGATACATTCTAGTGCCTCCCTCCTGCTGGACTTAGTTTATTCATTCATTTTTCTATTCATTTATCATGCCTTCTTTCTGTGTTCGATAGATGAATGAAGACAGGGTTCACTGTAAAAGACAGGATGAAATTCAGAAATTCAGATTACAGAGTCTTCCTGGTAATTTTGACCCTTTTAGTTAACTTTTTGTCTGATCTGATGAGACCATCATTGTCTTTAACCTCTTGTTGTCAGTCCCCAATGGGCTCATACCAGGACGGGTATCAGTTTAGCTCTTATCTTGATGCTTACCTGGGCTCACATCTCTAATACCTGCTCCAAGCTGTTGTTTCTTTACAAGGATCTTTGTAAGCCATTTGTCTTTGCCTGCAAGGACTAGTTTGCTTAAAAATGGAGAACAGAATCTGCACTCCAACTCAACTAGATGAATTAGCCAGAATACGCTAGATTATGCTGCAGTGATGAAGAAACACACCATCTCATGACTTGACACATTGAAGTTTTGTTTCTCACTTGTGTGATTGCCACTAAGGACCCGGGAACCATGCAGCACAGCTCTCTTCCAAGTGGTGACTCAGGATCCGATAGCTGTCATCTCAACATGAGACCTCCATTCTTTTTTTTAATTTTAGAGCGTGCATGCACAAGCAGGGGAAAGGAATGGGGTGGGGGGGGGGAGAGGAGCAGAAGGGGGGGGCGAGATAGAGACAAAACAAGAGAGGGAATCTTAAGCAGGTTCCACACTCAGCATAGAGCCCAATGTGGGGCTCCATCCATGCCCCTGGAATCATGACCTGAGCCAAAATCAAGAGTCAGACACTCGACTAACTGAGCCATCCAGGTGCCCAAGACCTCCATTCTTGCTGAGGACAGGAAGACAACCACATTCACTCACGCTCAGCCCAGAAGCGACTTACATCATCTCTGCACACGGCCCATGGGCCACAGCCTGCCACACCTTCTGCACAGAGAAAACAGAGCCTTCCAACGTGCCCGGGAAGAAGACAAGAGCCAGACAGGAGTGAGTGCTAGAAGGTTCTTCCACCCCAGGCATATATACACTGCATTGCTGCAAAGATATGAGGGTTTCTTTGCCAACCCGCTGAGCCAAGGTCTCCCTCGCCTCCTTCAGGGCACTTCTGTTTCCCCTACTGCTGTCTCATGTACAGAGTGAACAGGATGCCAGAGTTGATACGTGGACTCAATGTCAGTAAAACTGGATTTCTTATTTTCTTTCTTTTTTTTTAAATTTTTTAATGGTTTATCTATTTTTGAGAGAGAGAGCGTGAGCAGGGGAGGAGCAGAGAGAGAGAGTGACACACACACACACACACACACACACACACACACACACACACAGAATCCGAAGCAGGCTCCAGGCTCTGAGCTGTCAGCACAGAGCCCGACGTGGGGCTTGAACTCGTTTACCGCAAGATCATGACCCGAGCTGAAGTCGAAAGCTCAACCGACTGAGCCACCCAGGCGCCCCCTTATTTTCTTTACATTGAAAAGTAGAAATGCCGGTATTTTCTCTCTTTTTTTAAATCTGCCTCTAATGTTATCATTTCTCATTAAATCTGTCCCAGTTGTTTTTATTATGAGAACACTCAGTGCGACATCTACCCTCTTGTTGGTGTGCCTTGCAGTGTTGTTGACTCTGGGTGCAATGCTGGCTGGCAGGCGTCTAGGACTTCCTCGCCAGGTGCCAGCCACTTCATCCTGCACCTCCCCAGGGCATCACGTTGCACACACCTGCATTGGAGGCCATCTCCTTAGCCTTCGTGAAGCATTCTATAGGTCTCAGAGCGCTTCCTTCCTCCCCATGAGGGAGGCAGGGTGTAGATCTCAGACCTCACTGTCAGGGGAGGGAATGACCTGTATCATTTCTGGTCACGGGCAAGTGTGACTTCTCCAGGCTATCCCTTCCCCTGCCTTGGCAAGAATGGAGGCCACAGATCGAGAGGACAGAGCCACCGGTTCCCCGAGTCACCGCTTGGAAAGGAGCTATGCTGGAGACCCAGCAGACTCTCAGTGGCTGTTCGGTGAGAAAGACCAGAGATGTGAAGACACTTGCCTCAGGATGCCCCGCCAGAATAGGTACGCATCCATTTAACCTCAGCGTGAGTCTCTAGTGAGACTAAGATACTACATGAAAGAAGCACCTGGTGGCTCAGTCAGTTATGTGTCCAACTGCGCTCAGGTCGTGATCTCACGGCTTGTGAGCACGTGAGCTCTCTCTGCTGTCAGCATGGAGCCCGCTTCTGATCCTCTGTTTCTCTCTCTCTCTCTCTCTCTCTCTCTCTCTCTGTCTCAAAACTAAACATTAAAAAAAATGCTACATGAGAAAGATCTCTTGTTACGCCACCCCACTGTCTCCTTCTAAATGTAAATTGGACATTAACCAGAAAATCTGGCTATTTTTGAGAATGAACACTCATGGAACCATCATTCTGACATTAGCCAGAGTGGTGTCCAATCCCAGCATCCAGACTAATGTATTTAGCTTCCCTTAACACCCCCAGCTGCCCCGGCCAGGCTCTCAAACATTACCCGCCCCGCTCCCCATCCTGCCAGATTCAGGGGGCAAGGGGACAGCTTTGTGGCTCAGCAGGACCCGTGGACACTATCCTTACCTAACATTTCCTGTTCTCTTCCTTTTTTATTCAATACACTGCTCTCTGCAGCATGGATGGACCGATACCATTCATCACTGTTGAGACCGACGGTCCCTTCCTCAGTTCCGCACGCCTTCAGCCGATACAGGGAATTGGCGATCCCTCAGGCAGGAAGGACACTGCTCTGATCACGCTTCTCACTATCACCCCCTTCCTCTGCAGGGACCAGAGTCAGGTCTCCACCGCCACCACCACCACCAGAGACATTGTCCTTAGATGGGCAGGAGGTTGTTACGTCACCAGCTCCCAGAATCCCTGCTTTGACAGGGCTCACGGGAGCTTAACTGACCGGTTAGGCGAAGGATGCCCAACCCAGAGAAGAGTCGGGTCACCTGGGGGAGATGGTTCAAGTGAGGACACGTTAAAAACTATAACCTGAACCCCAGGATTCTAGGGTAAGAAAGGTCCTCGTGTGTTAAAACAAAGAAGGGCTTTAGAGACTAGTACATACGGTATGAAACGCTGCCTCAGCCACTTCCCTCGTTGTCACTTTGGATGTTGTCTTCCCAAGCCTCAGTTTCCCCAATTATAAAACGGTGGCAAGGGCACAGCACAACCTGCAGGTGGGTTTTGGGATGGAATGCTTCTTCATTCCGTAAATACGTATCAGGAATCTATGGTGTGCTCTGCGGATTCAAGATTCAGAAAAATCAGACAAAACCCCTGCCCTTAAATGGTTTACATTCTATAGAGGTGGACATTATTGTAAAATTGCAACTTGGACAGCATTATGAATAGAAGGACATGTACTCAGAAAGCCTGTAATTAGGGATTTGATCTGATCAAATCAGGGTCAGGGTTGGCTTCCTGGAGGAGGTGATGCCTGCGCTAAGCAGGATGACTAGCTGCTGACCAGACAGAGCGGAGGTAAAAGCATTCCAGACAGAAGAAACAGCATGGGCAAAGGCCCTGTGGCAAGAAGGATCATGAGAACCGTGAGGGACCAAAGGAAGACCCATGCACCTGGAGTGAAAGAGCAAAGGGGAGCGTGGTACAAGATGAGGCTGGAGAGTTCAGCAGAGTATAGGCTAAGTGATTGTAACAGTGAGACCTCAAAATACAGTGGCCTAAACAAGATAGATACTATAAGGTAGACCAGGAGTTGGCAAACTTTTTCACTAAAGGGCCAGGCTAGGGCTGGGATTAGCTTCCGTCTCAGATCCAAGATAGTTGCTTCAACTCAGCCCATCACATCTGCCTCCCAGCCAGCAAGAAAGAGGAAACAAAGACAAGCTTCATTTCTGCTCGTGTTCCATTGGCCAGACTTAGTCACATGACCACACTGCACTGCAAGGGAAGCTGGGAAATGTAGTCTTCATTCTGGGTAGCTCGTGTCTAGCTAAAACTTTATTACAATGGAAGAAGGAAGAACAGAGATTGAGGACATCTAGTGGTCTTTGCCACAGTGAGCCAGAGTGTCTTTGGGGAAACCAGGAAGATGTCTGTTTGCAGTGGTCCAGTGGGAGGTGATGGTGGCTTGGGGCAGGGTGGTGGCTCACAGAGGGAATGGAACAGACCCAAAGATGTTTGTGAGCCAGAATGGACACAACCTGGTGGGGGATTGGATATGGGGACAAGGGTGACCCCCTAGGTTCCTTTCTTGTGCAATTAGATGCAAATCTTGTCTGGAAAGTTCTTCATATACAATAGCAAGTCATTAAGTGGTTACGATCTTCGATATTGTGTCAGTGGGTCTAGAACTGCAAGCCCAACCCGTACCGTGACCTGACAGATAACAAAAGGAGTCAAGGGGCCTCTAGGGAAACTGGGGAGCCCATGCCCTGTCTAAAGGGGCAGCTGCTCCTTAGCTCCTGGCAGTGGTTGCTGTCGGGAATGCAGGGTGAGTGTAGGTACATCTGATTTTCCAAGGGAATGTGAAAATCTAGATTTTTATGTGAAATCTTGCCATTTTGAAACTTAGGCAAATAAGTAAAAATAAATTTCTTATCCCAAGGCTTCTGGTTTATAATGCTTAGGATGCCCCCAGCCATGCCACTGTACCTTGCCTTTTCCACCTTTGTGACTCGGTTGCCCTCTGATGGCGAAGGCCGCTGTTGCTTGGCTCACCCCAAGGCCTCTGCCTTCCTCTTTTGTGGTCCAAGCACACGATCCCTGGATTCCCGTCCCTTTGTGCCCAGGAGCGCCACCAGCAGGCTTCTGATTCCAACTTCTTACCTATCCCCCACTGCCGGCCCCCACCAGCCGGGGAGGGGGGACAGACCATCAGCCTGCTCCCAATCCCTTTAATCGGATCTGCACCAGTGACCCTTCTAATTAAAACTCCCCGGCTGTAATCCCCCTTTAAAGCTGCGGAAGCGGAAGGGCCATAAAAGGAGCGAAAGGTTTGATGGTCCGGAAGCTGCCTCCTCCTGTGTCCTTGAAAACCTCTTCAGGACACCCACGGACCAGATCTACCTCTCATGTGTTGTGTGGCCCTGGAAAAGTCACTTCATTTTCTGGGCCTCCATTTCATTCATCTGCTTGTTCATTCATTCGTCAACTATTTAGGGAGCACATACGCTGTGCCAGGCACTGTTTCAGGAACGAAGGCCACAGCAGTGGAAGACAGACTCAGCCTGGGTCCTCAGGAGCTGACATTCTTTGCAGGGCACAGAGGAGAAAATTCCACCTCAGCAACATCAGTGCTATGTGGGGCTTTGGAGGATGGACACACCCAACCTAGACCTGGGGGTCAGAGCAGGCTCACTAGAGCAATGGCCCCTGAGTTGGGGCCTCATGGGGCAGTAGGAAGCAGCCAGGAGAAGTGGGGGAGGAAGAGCACTGAAAGCAGAGGGAACAGCATGGTGAGAATATCAACGTATGAGCAACCATGGTGGTACGGCAGGATTCGGTATGGAACATGCAGTGGGAAATTCAGAAAAATCTGGAGACAGAGAAGAGAGGTAGTCAATATAAAAATCCAAATCTCTTTATCATTCTTCATCAGTTCTCCTGCCTCTCCAACCTCATCTCCTCCAACTCTCCCTCCCACTCACTCAGTCCCACCTACACTGAGCTTCTTTCTATGGCTTGATCAGGCCAAACTCATTCCCACCTCAGGGCCTTTGCACATGCTCTGCCTTCTGCCTGGCATGCTCAGATCTTTGAACGACGCACTGATCATCCTCAAGTCTAAGCAACCAGGATACCTCCCAAAATAGGTCTGCCCTGACTACCCAACCTCACGTGGACAGCCCTCCTTGCCTCTCCACTGATTCCCCCTGGTTTGTTTTTCTCAGTAACGTGTAGTACGTAACACTATCTGACATCATCTTGTTCTTTCTGGGCCTACGGGTTATTTTGTCCACTTCTCCCTAGCGGCCCCTTGAGGCCACAGGAAATGGTCTTTCTTATCCATGCTGCATCCCCAGCAACTAGCATAGCATTTGGTAAGTGCTCAGTAAACACATGCCAACTATATGCAGAGAATTAGAACATTATCCGAGAGCTTGGAGAGCCATTGCAGGGTTTACGGCAGGGCTATGGCTTGCTTGGAGTTTTGCTTCTCTCCTATGATCTATCGGTATGACTGTGAACATCACAAATCAGCGGGATAGGGTGGCTCAGTGGAGCATCCGACTTTTTTTTTTTTTTGAGAGAGAGAAGGTACAAGTTAGCAAGGGGCAAAGAGAGAGGGAGAGAGAGAGAAGCGGGGCTCACCCGATATGGGGCTTGAGCCCACCTGATGTGGGGCTCAAGCTCACCCAAAATGGGGCTCAGACTCACAAACTGTGAGATCATGACCTGAGCCAAAGTTAGATGCTTAACCGACTGAGCCACCCAGGCGCCCCGAGCATCCAACTCTTGATCTTAGCTCAGGTCTTGATCTCAGGGTTATGAGTTCGAGCCCCACATTGGGCTCCACACTGGATGTGAAGCCTACTTAAAAAAAAACAAAAACAAAAACAGGGGTGCCTTGGTGGCTCAGTTGGTTAAGCGTCCGACTTCGGCTCGGGTCATGATCTCACGGTTTGTGAGTTCGAGCCCCGCGTCGGGCTGTGTGCTGTCAGCTCGGAGCCTGGAACCTGCTTCGGGTTCTGTGTCTCCCTCTCTCTCTCTCTGCCCCTCCCCCACTTGTGCTCTGTCTCTGAAAAATAAATAAATGTAAAAAAATTTTTAAAATAAAAAAGGCAATGGGATACTCCTTATGGAAAGCAAAAATTTTATAACTTTACCAAGGCTTATTTTACATATCATACGATTCCCCCACTTCTGGTGTGCAGCTCAGTGATTTTTTTTTTTTTTTTTTTTTTAGTGAATTTGCCAAGTTGTGCAGCCATCACCCTTACCTCAGTGTTACGACACTTTTATCACCCAGTGAGATCCCTCATGCCCATTGACTACGGTTAATCCATAGTCCCACCCTGGCAGCCACTAATTTGCTTTGTATCCCTGTAGATTTGCCTTCTCTGGACACTTTATTTAAATTGTTTTTAATGTGTATTTCTGAGAGAGAGAGCATGAGCAGGGGAGGGGCAGAGAGAGGGAGACACAGAGTCCGAAGCAGGCTCCAGGCTCCGAGCTGTCAGCCCAGAGCCCGACGCGGGGCTCAAACTCACGGACCGTGAGACCATGACCTGAGCCGAAGTCGGACGCTTAACCGACTGAGCCACCCAGGTGCCCCTGGATAATTTATTTAAATGGAACCAATCAGTATGTGGCCTTTTGTGCCTAGCTTCTTTCACGTAGCATCATGTTGTCAAGGTTCATCTGCCTTGTAGCAGGCGTCAGCACCTCGTCCCTTTTTCTGGATAAATACTATTCCACTGTGTGGATAGACCACGGCTTATCCAGTCATCAGGTGATGGACATTGGGTTCACTCCACTTTTTAATTTACGGATAATGTTGCTACGAACGTGCTTGTGCATGAAGAAGTTTCCGCATAAGAGCGCGCTTACCACAATGAGCACCGAGTCATGTATTAACGTATCGAATCGTTGAATCGCTGTATCATACACTGAAACTAAGAGAACTGTTGTATGTTAGCTATACTGGAGTTAAAATTAGAAGAATTGTTTATGACGTTTGTTTTTTTAAAAAGGGTGGGGCAGCTTCCAAGCCCTGAACAGCTCTCAGCTTGCAGAGCCTCTGGTCACTGTATGGATTTGACCCCAGTGGGCTGTGTGACCATGAAAGGGTCCCTTCCCTCTCTGCTTGAGTCTCCCCATCTTTCAGACAGGAGCCTGTGCCCTTTTATGCACAGATATTCTGTGCCTTGTTCACATTCCTGGAAGAGCAGGGGAATGTGTGCAGGAAATGATAAACAGTTTGTATTTATAGCTGCTGAGCCAAAGGTGGGCATCCCCGTGATCAGCCACCAGAGCCGACAATCAGGAGGAGGGCTTGGCTCCAGCACCCCCTGGGTCCCACCCTGAGGACTCCCGCTGCTGCTCTCTTCCCCCGAGAGAGCCCGAGCCTCCTCCCCCATTTTGGTGCAGACAGGTGGGTTCCAGGATCCAGAATCTCCTCACAGGGAGGGAATTTGAGGACTGCCTCCAAGTCCCTTGTCCCGGCTTTTGCCTTTGCTCCCCGGGTTCCTGGAGTCCTGCCCAAACCTGATTGGGCTCAGATCCCAGGCAAACAGGGCTGGGGATGCAGAGGCCCAGACAGAGTTTTGAGCAAAACCTGGGAGGGCTCTGGATGTTGGCCGGCCCCCCCATCCCTGGGGTCCATCCGGAGACTGGGTCAAAACTGTTTGGGTTTGAGAACAGAGCCCAAGCTTGTAGGATGTCTGCTGCCTTAGCCAGGCACTGGGGTCCACAGACCTAAGCAACCAGTCCAGGGGCTGGGGGTGGGGGTGATGATAAACTACCCAGGTAATAACTTAGTAACATAATGTGTATTAAGTGGCTGTTATGTGGTACGTGCTCAATTGCTTTCATCTGCATTCTAGACAGAAGGAAATGGAGGTTCAGAGAGGGGCAATGATTTGTCCAAAGCCACACAGCTTGGGATGATAGTGGCAGGACTCAAAACCAGCTCATAAATAAGTGTAAGGCTGGGGATAATAGCAATAAAAGCTGAGAATTCATTGAATTCTCGTTGCAGCCTTGCCCTGGACACCTCCTCCCCCACCCCTCAGTCTTACAGATAAGGAAACTGAGGCACAGAAGGTTCAACACCCATTTGGAAGTTCCCCAGCCACTTCCTGGCTGGGGAAGTGTGGCCCTGACTCTAAAGGCTTCAGTGGGTTCAGGAAAGAAAACTATCTCGTGGGCAGGGCCAGGAGAGGGTGCAGAGAAAGACCCTGCATGCTGCCTTCGGGGAAGGAGGCTTGAGGTGCTCTGACCTTCCCAACACAGCCCTGAGCAGCAGGCAGCCCTCCCCCAGGACCCAGGGAGGCCTCCGCCCCCTTTTCTTCTTTTCTAGGCATCCTGAGGCTGAGAGGAGGGACGGGGAGGGCCCATTCTCAGGTACAAAGGTGGTGCCCGCCTTAAAATAACAAGCCCTAAGGACTGTACATAATATGCCGGGTGCATAATTCATGCGTCTGTCAGCAGAACAGCAATTATGTGGGCCTTCCCTGGAGTTGTCTAGGGGTTAGAAACTGGCTCGGGCTTCCCTTGCCAGCCTCTGGGGGAAATGGGACCTCCCAGCTGTTAAAGGAACAGGCTCCCCGGGAATCGGGAATCAGCTCCTTTCCTGCAGGCTCCCTCCTGGCTGGGGGGTCAGTGCCCAGAACCGCAGCCTGCCAGGCTCGGCCCAAGACCCTGGCTGGCCGCCCCCACAAAGTTAGGCCCACCTGTGCTGGTACTCTACGTGCATAATCTCCTTGTCCCCCACTCTACAATTTATAAGGGGCTGGCTACCAGTATTCCCCAGGGTTTCTCAACCTTGGTACTATCAACATTTCGAGCCAGGTGATTCTTCATTGTGAGGCTGTCCCGTGCAAAGTAGGATGTTCGGTAGCGTCCCTGGCCTCCGCTCACAGGCTGCCAGTATCGCATCTTCCTCCCCCAAGTTGCGACAACCAAAAATTTCTGTGGAATTTGCCAAATATCCCCTGGGGGGGGGGGTCAAAATCATCCCCAGTCATGAATGACTAGAATATCCCTATTTTACGCACTTGAAAAGTGAGGCAGGCAAAGTTTCAATGCCAAGGCCACCCAGCTGGGCTCTACCTCTAGGACCCACACTCCTAACTCAGTGCAGGAGTTGCCAGAGTATGCTGCCCAAATGCTTTATTCCAATAAGCACATATTTATGTTAATGAATATTTAACATACCTTTCCCTGGCACCCAAACTCAGCATCTTTGCAAATGTCATTTCTCAGGACGAGACTAAAATAGAACAGAGAAGGTGAGCCGTGTTTGTGGTTGTTGTTGTTGTTTTACTACTGAGTAAAGAGTACAGGCAGCAAAAGGACACATACAGTAGGATGTCAGTCCTGAGCAAGACACAGTACCAATTTGTGAGGGCCATCTACCTCTGCATTAAACACTACAGATGGGGCACCTGCATGGCTTGGTTGCTGAAGCATCCGACTCTTGGTTTCGGCTCAGGTTGTGATCTCACGGTTCGTGGGTTTGAGCCCCACATCGGTTCTGCAATGTCACTGTGGAGCCTGCTTGGAATTCTCTTTCTACCTCTCCCTCTGCTCCTCCCCTGCTCGAGTTCTCTCTCTCTCTCTCTCTCTCTCAAACATAAACTTAAAAAAAAAAACTCTACAGAAAAGACAAGGGAGGAGAAAAATTTCTGGTTACCCACAGGGTGGGGAAGGACCTGTGAGAAGTGTCAACATTTCTGTTGTGTACCCTGTTTCTTTGCCTGGGTGGTGGGTTCGTGGGTGTTCTTTTGATTATGGTTCAGAAATATATATAAACTTGACCTACTTTTGTGTATCGGATATTTCTTTTTATAAAGTGATTACAGAATTTTACTTTTCCGGTGAGTGCAAATCAAGGTATTAACACTCAAAAGTTTTGTTTAAAAGACACAGGGTACTTGGGGGGGACACCTGGCGTGGCTCGGTCGGTTAAGTGTCCGACTTCGGCTCAGGTCATGATCTCACAGTTCATGAGTTCATGCCCCGCATGGGGTTGTCTGCTGTCAGCATAGAGCCTGCTTTGGATCCTCTGTCTCCTCTTTCTGCCCGTCCCATGCTCATACTCTCTCTCTCTCTCTCTCTCTCTCTCTCTCTCTCAAAGATTTAAAAAAAAAAACAGTAAAAATAAATAAAATAAAAAATAAAAGACACAGAATACGTTGAACATGAGTACAGCAAAAAAAAAAAAAAAAAAAAAAAAAAAAAAAAAAACCAGGAAGCTGATAGAGCACCTGGGGTTGGAGAAACGTATAACACATCCTTTCGGCATCTGGGCTGGTGGAGAAAGGGCTTTCTTGCTGCTCATGGTGCCCCCAGTGCCTAGCAAAGTGCTTCGCATGTTGTACATGATCAATGAATAGTAGCCAGATGGACCACTGGATTCTGGTCCTGTTCCTTCCGCTTGTCACTCTGTGAACCTGGACTAGCCCCTGCCCTGGACTAGGTGCTGGGAGTGTGAGGGGCGCAGAGACAAAGCTCTGAACCCATCCCTCGTCCCCCGGAAGCTCGCGGATTCTGGGCAGTGATGAACACACGCGCCTCTGTAATGGGATGCGTTGTGAAAGCACGCAAGGGAAGGCGAAGTGGTGAGGGACCCCGAAGGACGGAGCGGCCAGTCCCACCAGGAATGACCTCTACAGAGAGGGGTCACGTGGGCTGGGTTTTTAAAGATGGATCGGAGTTCACTGAATGGAGAAGAAGGGACACAGACATGTGGGATCGGCCAAAAATGGCGTGTGGCCAGAGAAGTGTGACGTTTGGGAACCCATGGCAGGAGAGACCCCAAGAGAGGGGTCGAAGTAAAAACGTAGGCTTGACCACCCTGTGTTGTGCGTGAGGACTGATTGCAAAGGACGGAAAACTCTCACATGCATTTGCTCACAGGACACAACAGGACATTTGGGGACAGGGCAGGAAACAAAGGCCAGCTGAGCCACGCAGAGCCTGGGTGGTCTCAGCTGACGGCATGTTGTGGGGTGAGGGCTGAGAGGTCGCCCCCACGAAGATAGCGGGTGTTTATCAGACACTCACCATGTGCCGCTGGAAAATGTCCTAAGCACTTTGCACACGTTAACGCATTGACTTTTCATAGCAGCTCTCTGAAATAGACACTGTATTTGCCCTCCCATTTTGCAGATGAAGAAACTGAGGCTTAGGATAAACACCTGGCTCCAGGTAAGGAAGTGGCCGAGCTGGGATTTAAACCCAAAACAACCTGACACCAGAGTCCAAGCTCTTAAATTGCTGCTCCTCACGCTGTCTTTCAAACCTGCTGTGTCCTCACTGCTGACCCCTCGGGTTAGAACAGTTAGCTTGAAATCATTGCAGTCTCCGGGCTCTGGTTTTGAATGGATTCAAAAAAACAAAAATGGACTTGAATAAATGATCTTTTTAGCTCCAACAACCAGTCATTAAGTGACAAGTGAGATGTGACAGTGCCCTTGAACTGTTGAGGGGCACCCCGCAGAGTCAGGGTGTTAGGATGATCATCCTACTGGAGGTCGGTAACTAAATCCCGCTCTCTTCTCCTTGCAGATCCTTGCCATCATTTCCATCATGTTCATTGTCCTCTCCACCATTGCCCTGTCGCTCAACACGCTGCCCGAGCTGCAGAGCCTTGACGAGTTCGGCCAGACCACAGACAACCCCCAGCTGGCTCACGTGGAGGCCGTGTGCATCGCATGGTTCACCATGGAGTACCTGCTGCGGTTCCTCTCCTCACCCAAGAAGTGGAAGTTCTTCAAGGGCCCACTCAATGCCATCGACTTGTTGGCCATCTTGCCCTACTATGTCACCATCTTCCTCACCGAATCCAACAAGAGTGTGCTGCAGTTCCAGAATGTCCGCCGCGTGGTCCAGATCTTCCGCATCATGCGTATCCTCCGCATCCTCAAGCTCGCACGGCACTCCACCGGCCTCCAGTCCTTGGGCTTCACCCTGCGAAGGAGCTACAATGAGCTGGGCTTGCTCATCCTTTTCCTCGCCATGGGCATCATGATCTTCTCCAGCCTCGTCTTCTTTGCTGAGAAGGACGAGGATGACACCAAGTTCAAAAGCATCCCAGCCTCTTTCTGGTGGGCCACCATCACCATGACGACGGTTGGGTATGGAGACATCTACCCCAAGACTCTCCTGGGGAAGATTGTCGGAGGACTCTGCTGCATTGCAGGTGTCCTGGTGATTGCTCTTCCCATCCCGATCATTGTCAATAACTTCTCTGAGTTCTACAAGGAGCAGAAGAGGCAGGAGAAAGCAATCAAGCGGAGAGAGGCTCTGGAGAGAGCCAAGAGGAATGGCAGCATTGTCTCCATGAACATGAAAGATGCTTTCGCCCGGAGCATCGAGATGATGGACATTGTGGTAGAGAAAAATGGAGAAAATATGAGTAAGAAGGACAAAGTACAAGATAATCACTTGTCTCCCAACAAATGGAAATGGACAAAGAGGACACTATCTGAAACTAGCTCAAGTAAGTCCTTTGAAACCAAGGAGCAGGGATCCCCTGAGAAGGCCAGATCATCTTCCAGTCCTCAGCACCTGAACGTCCAGCAGTTGGAAGACATGTACAATAAGATGGCCAAGACCCAATCTCAACCCATCCTCAATACCAAGGAGTCAACAACACAGAGCAAACCAAAGGAAGAACTTGAAATGGAGAGTATCCCCAGCCCTGTAGCCCCTCTGCCCACTCGTACAGAAGGGGTCATCGACATGCGAAGCATGTCGAGCATCGATAGCTTCATTAGCTGTGCCACAGACTTCCCCGAAGCCACCAGATTCTCCCACAGCCCTTTGGCCTCACTCCCCAGCAAGACTGGGGGTAGCATGGCCCCAGAGGTGGGCTGGCGGGGAGCTCTGGGTGCCAGTGGTGGGAGATTTGTGGAGGCCAACCCCACCCCTGATGCCAGCCAATGCTCTTCTTTCTTCATTGAGAGCCCCAAGAGTTCTATGAAGACGAATAACCCCCTGAAGCTACGAGCACTTAAAGTCAATTTCATGGAGGGTGACCCCAGTCCACTAGTCCCCGTTCTGGGGATGTACCATGACCCTCTTAGGAACCGGGGGGGTGCAGCTGCTGTCGCTGGGCTAGAGTGTGCCACACTCTTGGACAGGCCTGTACTGAGCCCAGAGTCCTCCATCTATACCACAGCAAGTGCTAGGACACCCCCCCGGTCGCCTGAGAAACACACAGCAATAGCATTCAACTTCGAAGCAGGTATCCACCAGTACATCGATGCGGACACAGACGATGAGGGGCAGGTTCTCTACAGTGTAGATTCCAGCCCTCCCAAGAGCGTGCATGTGAGCACCAGTCCCAAGTTCAGCGTCGGGACAAGATCAGAGAAGAACCACTTTGAAAGCTCCCCCTTACCCACGTCCCCTAAGTTCTTAAGGCAGAACTGTATTTACTCTACAGAAGCATTGACTGGAAAAGGCCCCAGTGGTCAGGAAAAGTGCAAACTCGAGAACCACATCTCCCCCGACGTCCGCGTGTTGCCAGGGGGAGGAGCCCACGGGAGCACACGGGATCAGAGCCTCTGAGCTACCCTACCTGCAGCAGAGACCTGTGGCAAGACCTAAGAGGCGTGCCGTTCAGCTTACCTGCCGCAGAGCTTTTCCACACGAACTCAGACAGACAGGCTCTGCAGAGCCCCCAGGCAGAAGAGAGACTCCAGAGGAGGCTCCCTAGGGCCTGGAGAGCCGTGACAGGTACAGCAGGATGAAGTGGGCCAAGCCACAGGCTATGGCGTCTCCTTGTGACAACTCTGCTGCCCTCTTTGGGAGATGACGTGGGCAGAACTCATAGCCACCACTACCACATGCTAGACCTCACCAAGCCCACCTAGTCCCCACTTTTCTGTCACGGCTCTCCATCGCAGCCTCAGGGGGCAACATCTCCATCCCTTGGGCTTCGGCTGGAGACGGACGCCGGACAACAAGTGGCCGGGTTGACCGATTTCGTTTTGGGCATTGCCCAGCCACCTCTAGGAACTCCTGTCCATCGCCTCCTGGATGGATCCCACTGTCAGAAGGCTGCAGAGGATGCTTGTGTCGTGGGGAAATTTCTGCGCCATAAAGCACGGTCCCAGCGCAAAACCCTTCCTCAAATGTCGTCATCGACTTCAGTGTTCCGTAGTACCTGAGATTTAACTTTGAGATATCATCAGGGTGAGTTGCACCACTTGTTCCTGATTCTGATTGCCCCCTGGCAACGTGGGAAGGGTTCAGACGGCAGGCACTCAGCCAACAGTGTGAACTGTGAACATTGCTTTAGGGTTGTATAAGGAAAACCCTCTCTGTACATCACTAGCATAGCCTCAAAAGATATGGAAGTGTCAAATATGCAAAAGAAGTAGCTTATTCAAAGAGACTGTATGTTACCGAAGAACAGAATAAAATCTGATTTTTTTTTTTACCTGCAAAAATGGAAAAAAAAAAAAATCCCCAATTGAAATGCCCAGTTCAGACTTTTGAATACTTCCTGTGGCAGCAGGGAAAGCATCTACTATGATAGAAATTCTTTTTTGTTTCCTGTGGTATTCAAGTTAAAAAAAAAAAAGTTAAAATAAAAAGCACTTTATGTTTTTCAAAAATAGGTTCTACCAGGGACAGTGTCAACATCTTGCACTTTAAAACAAGCACTATTTCCCGTGGGCCACTTTTTGGGACTACAGTTGGGCTGTTAACTACATGCCTGTGTCGGGCCACGGTGGGTGATGTTGTGCGGGTATTGCTGTCTGCCACGTTGAAGTCTGTGGGCTCCTTCCCTGTCCCTCTGAAGCTTCCTGTTGGCCCCCTTGCGAGGAAGGGTACTTGAGCCCTGGAGTGGGGCCTCTCACAGAGTCCCGTGTGCAGGAGACACGCGCGTCTCGGAAGAATACAGTAGGTGGTGGGCACTGGGTGTTTACTCTGTTCTCTTTCTCGTCAACCAGCTGTTGGTATGTTTTCAGTGTCACTGTCTGTACTAAAACTCAGCCCTCCTTTCTGCAGCCATCAATGCAGCTAGTACGGACAAAAGCAATAAGTATTTGTGTGCGTTGTGAGTGGTTCCGGTGTATTTCTTGGTGTGGGTCTTCCTGTCCTAGTTCGACGACCTGGCGTTGGCCTGCCTGATTTGGGTCCAGGAAGGACGGTGGTGTTGGCCGTTCCTCAGTTCAGACACATTGGGTTGAGCCACCGGTTAGCATGATGCCCTGCTGTTGGCCCATCTGTCAGTCAAGAAGACGTATCTGCCTGTCTTTGGTACAGCGGACCGATGTCGTTCCCTGAATACAACGCGGATGGACAATGTCCCAAGTACAGGAGCGTAGATCTGCCGCCCACAACACGGTGACAGGCACACGTCTTCCTGATGGAACAAACACGGCGTGGGTCTCCTGTTCCTCCTACAATATGTCATTGGTCTGCCTGTGAGTGTGATGGCATGAGCCACCTGTCAGTACACAAATAATCAGAGTCATTCTGCCTGCCCTCTGCACAATGGCATGCGGTTGGACCACCTGTCACAGGTGTCCACAGGAGTCATCCCACCGCCCTTAAAAACACCTGTGCTCTGCTGAATATGTACCTGGTTCATACTGCTTCTCAGTGTCTCCGGGGACTGTGGATCCTTCCAAGAGGGTGCAGTCCTGTTCTTTGCTGTGTTAACAAAGGCTACGATGCCGATGCCGAAGTATCTTGCCACTCTGAGGTATCTTCAGAGCATCCTCGCAGCCACCGCAAAGGGACTTAAGGGGCAGGGAAAGTGTGAGGTCATCCTGTGCTGGTAGCACCAGAGAGAGAGGAAGCAGCCACGCCCCCAAGCGCTTTGCCGGGCACACAGCGCGCGGGCTGGGGGCCTACTGAGGAGCGGCCGACGACAGTCCTCCCCGGCCCATCTCATCTCACCTGCCTCTTCTTTGTTTTCGTGACCATTTACGTCGGCCATCAGCACAAACGTGAAAATTCAGGGAAAACAAATGCTTTTTGATAAAAGTAAATAGTTGTGATTTCCGATTCCGATATTTTTAGAGCTGATGCTATCTGTAAAAATTAGTAACAATAGTAATATAGTCTATTTTACATATCAGGAAAGTGAACATGTTTAAATATAGCCATATACAGCGAGAAGGAACTTACCACCCCTTCTTCAAATCAAGGCATTTCATTTGTTGGTTGAAGCCGATGAGAAGTGTACAGATTGGATATGATTTTTTTTTCTTTCTTTTTCTTTTATTTTTTTTAACTAATAACCAATTGGTGCAACTCTCCTTGTAACCAAAGGCCCTTTCTGCCTTGTGTGGTCACACAGGACCTGGCCCTTCCTTCCCTGTGTAGTTTGTCTGACCTTAAAGTAGCATTTTATGGAGTCACTTTTGAAGGACGAATTCAGAAGTATCATTAAGAACCTACCTTTTCAGGCTTACTAGCCAGAGTCCTATAGAGTTCTTATAGAAACAGAATAATTGAAACTCAGCATATACTATGCTTAGAAAGTATTGCATTATGTTTTGGTTTTTTTTTTTTTTTTTCCTTTTACTTGTGTATGTATTGTGGGAATATAGCTTTTCCCCTGTGCCCAATTCAAAATAGAGTATTGTAAGTTTTCCCAGGCCCCATCTGCCAAAAAGGAGCATACCCCGATTTTTAATACGTGTACACCCTACCTGTACCTGTGTATATGCACTGGGAAATCTACCTAAGAGTCTCCACTGAGAAGCTGACCTTGACAGACAGGTCCTCACGGAAGAGAGGAAGGCATGGTCTGGAGGCAAATACCACTTTACCTTGGTGATCCATATCGCACCCATTCCTGAACCAACAAAAACGGGGGGGGGGGGGGGGGGGGGAGGAAAAAAAACAAGTCAACCCAAAGAAACCAAGCTAGGGGCTCGCGCGGGTGGATGCCTGGTCCCTTTGGCGAACTCAGTGAAATTTGCCGAGAACCCAGCCGAACTTGGCTTCCAACTTCCGCCATTATCAGTAAGGGCTAGGGACCAGGCGGCTGTGTGTCCCGATCACGCAGGGGAGTCTGCGACCTGCAGAGAGAGGAGGGCCAGCTCTGGAGGAGTCGGTTTTTTCACCTTTTTTTTTTTTTTTTTTTTTATCTTTGGGTAAAAAAAAAAAAAAAAGAAAAAAACAGGGCTTTGGTGCAGATTTCTCAGTGCCTTCTTTAGGAATTTTATCTTAAGCACACTTGACGGGGAAAGAAAGAAGAGGAGAGGACATTTGTTCCCGTGAAGGCCCTTTCTCTAAAAGCACTGGGGATCAAGAAGAAAGAAGAAGACGGAGAACGGCAAAATCCTGAGGAGACCACTTCCTTTCAACTCACCCGGCTTGACCCCCACCCCACCCCCCCACCCCCGCCCCCAAAGTGCTGGCGACCACAAACTTGGCCAAACCGATTCCCAGCTCTCCTCCACCGCCTCTTGGTGACTAGCTTCAGCCCTGCCCTCTCTCCTAGTAAGATCCCCTTTTCTGAGGAGAAAAAGAAACAGTATTCTCTTCTGTAAAACTCTGACGTATTCATGTTTGTAACTATCGTACGGTTCTGTCCAAGTCATGGCTGGAGTGTCTAGTCCGTGGACAAGGGGAAACTCAAACTTCATCGCGGAGAAGGGTCGCTGGAGCCAGGTCTCTCTCTCTCCCCCCGTCTCTCTCCTCCCCGCCCCCCCTCGCTTCTTAGTTCTCTGCTAAGTAGCCCCAAGTAACATAACCCCAGGCTTCAGCCTCCAGTTAGGTAACTTTGAATCCGACGAGAGCCAGGCAAACCGCCTCTGGGGCATGATCCTTTTTTGGGAAATGGCTCTTCCTGTGGCGAGAGGAAGAAGAGGTCACCTCCGCCACCCCCAACTGGACAGTGGAGAACCTCCAGCCCTGAGTTACAGTTGCCCGTTTCTCACCACACACATGACCGCATCCAAATGCTTTCGCTCAGCCAGGGGGACCCAGACCAGCCTGGCTACGCCCAGAAATAAAAAAGTTACCTCTGCATTTTCTGTTGCTGTTTTTCTGGCTCTAGAAGTGTCTGACGCGGGTCTACATCGTAGGATATCCATGTGTCTCCGAGTAGCCTCTTGTTCTGTTCAGATAAAAAGTATATAGATACATAGGTGTTTTTAGCCAATTTGTAATAGGGCCGCTTCGTCTCATGGCTACTTTTGTAATCTAGAATAACGTCTTAGTTTTATTGTTGGGTCATCACCATAGCTGATACTCTCTGGTCTTTTTCATTTCCTCCCATTGCCCCTTGGGCTTACTTTCTTTTCTTCCTTTTGATTCTGACTTTCTGGGGATAGGGAAAGACTTGGGGTTCTGACCTGCTCACGCAGGCGTTTCCTGACACTTGGCCTAGAGTCTGCGGACACTGTTACTTCCCTCGTTCTGTGTGTTTCTTCTGTTCTTAACAATCCTGGGCATGGATGCAGGAGTGAGACCAGGAGAAGCAGGGCCGTGGATGGCCCTCAAGATCGGGATAGAATGTGGGCTGGTTCAGCTCATTCTCCCCCACCCTGCTGGCACTTGGAAGAGACTGAATTTTCTCATCCCCAGAGATCTTGGAACCAAAAATCTCTTGCAAGCAAACTTCCTGCTGGGGTCCAGGATACACCTAAGCCCCTCTCAGCTGGCCTGTTGCAACACCCCTGCTCCCTTGTAACATCAGTTGGATCCGAAGGCCAGAGCATTTTCAGGTTCTTGCAAACCTCGGAGAACATGCTGGGGCCTCAGATCTCATCAACTTGTTACCAGGTCCTCATTTTAATCCATTTCCAACAGCCTCACCAAAAAGCAATAGACAAGCCTGCAGCCGAACCCTGAGAAGACGTGTCCCCCAGAATCTGCCAGCGCATCTGCCCTCCCCTTCCCAGCTGCCTGGCTCCCTAGCACCAGAGACGTGTGGCAAGGGCAGTGGTGTTTCTCCAGTTCCCACCCATCCAGGCCCCGGGGAGTTTCTGGAGTGTCCTGATTAATCCCCCCCAAGCAGCTTCCAGCCTCAGGTGGGCAGAGGACATCTCAGGAAGCAGGATCTTCAGCAGAAAGTGATTCTCCACTCTTCAACTCCTACAGGAAATTGAAGAAAACCCAGATAATCTTCAGCTTCCATTCATTTAGGTGTTCATACCCCCACCTGCCTCACTGTTGGCTTCAGGACTCTGGCCTCTGGCCAGATCAGAGATTTGAGCCGTATCTGGACCCCCATGGCAGTGAACCATCCCTTTGGATAAACCCCAAGAGGAAACCAATTGAAGGACAAATGTGTTATTCTGGACTATGACCCTAATCGGAGTTTTGCTACCCCCAAAAGTTCCTGGTAATCTGGTTTGGACCAGAGCCAAATAAAACAGACGAGATTTTTAAAAACTTTTGCACAAGAACAAAACAAAATTGTCTCCTAGTAGTTTGCTAGGTTTGATGCCCAGATAAGCAAACACTCTAGCCTGTGGCTGTTTTCATCTAGAGAGAGATTGTGTCATTTGGGCTTCCCTCCACTGCCCCTGGTTTTGTCTTAACCTGGAATTTCTCCTGAACTTCCCCAAATGCCAACCTGACGAAATGGATTTGGAAGGGGCTCTGGTGAATCCAGTGGTCCCTCATCTTTTTTTTCCCTCCGATTCTAACTCTCCATTCTTCTCTGCGGAGATTCCGAAAAGATCTTCTAAGGGCTGGCCAGGATGGGGAGGGAGGGGGGCCGTTCTCCTGAAGAAGACGTCATCTGCCTGCAGGATGGCTGCGAGCGAGCCTCTGAGTGAAGCCTCTCTCTTGAGTGAGAGGAACAAGGTGGTCAGTTTCAGCTCAAGTTAAGAAAGTGCTTCCCGCAGGTGGGGCTGCCTCACCATGGAAGTCGGTGCCGTGTTGGGGGATGAGCTGGTGAAAAGAGGCTATAGATCATGCACAAGATGGATGTTTCAGAGAGACCCTCAATTTGCATGGCAAGTGGACTGAACAACCAGGGCAATTCTCCTTCTCTCTGGGGTGTGTGTGTGTGTGTGTGTGTGTGTGTGTGTTTTGGACATCTAGGCACAGGCTCAAAGCCTTGAGGCAAAAGCAATACAGTTAGCAGGAATTCAAATTCTAGGATTTGGAGTTTTCTGCAGGGGTGCCAGGGAAGGAAGTGGCAGCAAGATACCCTGCTTCCCCTCTGCTTCCTATCTTGGGTAATTTTAATGACCCTGCTGGTCACTCATCCAACCTATCCCCAGTGCCCTAACAGGAGCCACACTGGCTGGGATGAGGCTTATGCTGCCCTCACCAGACCAGCCAAGGAACAGTCCCTCTCTGGCTGACCATGTCACGGTGCTGCTCTTCTGCCCAGACCCTGTGCCCTCATGGGCCTGAGGCTTTCTGTACAAGAGATGCAATGATCTTTTATCCATTAGCCAGCCGCCTAACTGCCTAGGCAACAGCAAATGGCACCATTCCAAAAGGGCTCCCCCCCCCCCACAAACGGCAAGTAAAACAGAAAATCCCATTTAAGATGTTTGAAAACCCCCACCCAATGAAGTAAATCCAGAAGGACCAAAAGAGAGAAGCAGATGTAATCCATTTTTACAGCAAAACTAGGCTTCAGCTGCCCGGTCGCCCACATCTCTAGCCCCTTCCCAAGTGGGTCTGGATACTGCATTCTCCAAGGAGACCATTTGACAGAAGAAGTTTTAAAGTACCCCCCCCCCCCCACAACTGTGTCTGGTGAGTTTGGAGGAGGTGGGCCTTCCTCCTCAGGATGACCCCAAGTCCAGGCAGTGATAGGTGGTTTTATTATGAAGTGAGGCAGGACAATAGGTTTGCATGGATAGCCTGATCAGCTACTTTCCTTCAAAACAAAGTGAAACAAAAACCCAGTTCCCAAGATCCCCCTTTGAGGCTCTGTCCTGCAGAAATAGCTCACGTTAACGGCTCCAAAGGCATGTCGGTTCTAGAAAACGAAGGGAGGCTCCCAATTCTGTTCCATTAAGATGCTCTCGAGGATCATATGTGGATCGTCCCATGCTTCTTGCCTCCTGAGCTAATCCAGGTTTGCGCAACAAGGAAGGAAGCACAAGAGAAGATGCCCAAGAGATTCAGACTTCTCTATGGCTTTGGATCATGGCCCCCTAAGGCTTCACTAGGGTTTCGGGCTCTGTCTTTGGTAGGCTTGACATCTAAGCTCCGGGTGCCTGATGGGTGGAGAAAAGGAAAATCAGCAGCTGCTGAGCTGGGGGCAAGTTGGTCTCTTTGCTCTCCAGACCTCCTGGCTTTGATCCAAAGGCAAGAGCTGGAAACACCATTTTCTGCACCAGGAACTCAGGGTTATCCCCCAGTGTATGCCCTTGGCACATAGTGCTCACCCAACCCGTGTTCCTTTGAGTGAATGAATGTGTAAATGATTGACTTCTGAATGAGCGAATGTGTGAGTGAATACAGGAGTTCATTAGTTAGCTAACTGGGAAGGAAAGAGAAATGGGGGGGCAGGGAGAGGGGGCTCTCATTAAAACCTGTAAGTTCCACCAATGCCATCTAGCCTTTGATTCAATAAGGGGCCAAGGTGATGTCCAAATTTGACACTTGTCTGCCCTCAGGGCCCTGGTCTTCTCAGAGCAACACTTCCAGGGGCCCCATGGGGCAGCCCCAGCCTCCTTCCTACTCTCCTATCCTGCATTTTCAGCCTCATGTTCTAGTTTAGCTCACAAAGAAGGGATTTCTCCTGGTCTGGGACTTGCTGGGGCAGGAATTTGGGAGCTGACATCTGGAAACTGGATTGCAATCCCTGAGCCATGGGAGTCCAGCTGGAAAAGAGGGCCAGCCTGCCCTCCAACTTTGAGAGCCAACGGGTTTTCCTATTTTCTGAGCCCCAGTGTCTCCCTTGGTAGCATGTGCCCCAACTCCATTAGCTAAGACCCTCTGTCTCGCCCAGGAACTATGGTGTGAGGTTGAGGCTTTTCTGCCAGCAAAGCCATTCTGATTACCCCACCCATGATGGGGGCCAAGCCAATCACATTAGCCATAAGTGACCAATGTCCTTAGCCGCTCTTCTCTCGGGGTCGCATTTGTGGGTCCTGTTCATCTCTGGTCAGTTGATGTCTCTAGTCCTTCCTGTAAAGGTGACAATGAGCATTGTGTGTGCATGCTCAGGCACACACACACACACACACACACACACACACACACACAAAGAAACCAAACAACAAAAAAACCCGTGTCTTTTTATGCATGTGATGGGATGAAATTGTGACCTCCAGCTGCTGTCCTGTCTTGTAAAATATGTCCAAATGTTTAAGAATTTCTAAGCAAATGGTCCTTTAATGAAGTATGCACAGTACAATAAAAAGGTGTGGAGAAAACAAGCTTGGTGGAGTTTGTTTTATTTTCTGGAGGGCACAGGGAGATGGGGGGCAGGTGAAGATCTGCACAAGAGGCTGAATTGGGGGACGTGGAGGGGCAGCACTGATTGCCTTCACCTGAAAGAGGGTACGAAAATGTAACTGGCTTGTCACCCCAGTAGGCAAGCAGCGGTAACCCACCCCATGCTATGTTCATGGACCAAAGTCCAAATTCTGGTTATTTGGCTCTCGTGTCAGCTGTACCTGGGTATTCTCGGCCTTACTACCACTCTCTCATCAAAGTGTCTCATGGGGCCTTGGGGACACACACACACACACACACACACACACACACACACAACTTTTACAATCTGTCCCCTTCTCTGCTTCATTGTTCTCCATAACACCACCTCTGACACACTATATCTTATTTATGTATTTTGTTTATTGTTTACCTCCCTTCAATAGAACGTAAATCCCTCCCTCTGAGAGAACACAGATTCCAAAACTGGAAAGCAGAGAGAATAAAGACTAAAAAAACAAAACAGCAACAACAAAAACAAAACAGAACATCCAAGGACCACATGTGTATCTGTGTGTTTTGCTTTTTTTTTTCTTTTTTTGCCCCACACAAATAGTAACATACCATAAACTGTTCTGCATATTGCTTTTGTCATTTAATATATCTTGAAAATCATTCTGTATTTCTGTATTAGTGCACGAAGAGCTTCCTCATTCTCCTGGGAAGCCTGTGCTGTGTGCTGTTATGCACAGTAATGGCTAGTCTCCTACAGCTGACCATTAAGGTTGCTTCCAAACTTTTGTGATAACAAACAGTGCTAAAATGAATGGCCTGTCAGCGGTTCCTGTGGGCTCTGCCTCCAAAATAGATTTGGAATCTGTGCTCCTCGGCCCTGCACTGCCACAGCTCTGGGCCACACCGTCATTGTCTATTGCCTAATGATTACAGCAGCCTCCAGACCACATTCCCCGGTTCCACCCTCGATCCCTTTCAGGCTCTTCTCAGCACAGTGGCCAGAGGGATCCTGTCAAACTGTCAGTCTGATCATGTCACTTCGTCATCAAAATGTTCCAAAGGCTTCTCATCACATTTTGAATAAACTCCAAAGTCCTTGGCACTATCTGCAAGGCCTTACATCCCCTGGTCCCACCTGTCTCTTTGATTTCACTTCCCCCTGCTGTCCCCTGAGGGTGCTGGGCTCCATTGTCGCTGGTCTCCTCACTGTTCCTCAGACATGCCCAGTGTGGACTCACCCAGTGACGCTGTCCCTTTCCAGCCTCCCTCCCAGACTCCTCAATCCTCTTTGATCCCCTAGCTTATTACTCTTCCCTTCCCTCACTCCCCTTCAGGCACAGTGGCCACCATTCAATTTTCGAATACGCCAAGCACACTTCCACCCCAAGGCCTTTGCACTGGCTGTCCCCTCTACCTAGAACATCTTTTCCAAGCTAGCCACATCGTTCATTCCCTCACCAGCTTCAGGTTCACCTTCTCAGCATCGCCTTTATCTGAAAATCCTAGGTATAATGGCAACCTCCCCCCCCCCCGCACACACACATGCACCTGTCACCTCTGTCCCCTAATGCATTTGTTGTTTCTCCATAACACTATCTCTGACACACTATATTGTCACTTCCCTCCAATAGATCATAAATCCCTCCCTTCAGTAGAGCATAAATTCAAAAACTAAAAATCAAAGAGGATAAAGACTAAAAGAAACAGAAGATCCAAGGACTGTGGGACAGTTACCAAAGGAATAACATCTGCATAATGGGAATACCAGAAAGAGAAGAAAGAAAGAGGGAAACAGAAGAAATATTTGAAATGATAATGACTGAGAATTTCCAAAAGTTAAAATCAGACACGGAACCACAGATCCAGGAAGCACCAAGAAGCATTACTTTCCCAAAATAGCTACAGTAGGCATGTCATTTTCAAACTACAGAAAAATCAAAGATAAGAAAAAATCCTGAAAGAATCCAAAGGAAAAAACACCACACCCTATAAAGGACCCAAGATAAGCATCACATCTTACTTCTCAGAAACCATGCAACAGGAAGTGAGTGGAATTGAAGATTTCAAGTGTTGGCGGGGGAGGGGGGGGGGGTGGGGGAGGCGGGGAGGGGGACCCACCAACCTAGAATTCTATACCCTGCAAAATTACCCTTCAAACGTGCAAGAGAAATAATGACTTTCTTAGACAAAAATTGAAGGAATTTGTTGCCAGGAGACCTGCCTTGCAAGAAATGTGAAAAGAATAACAGGTCCTAGAGAGGGAGGCTGCAAAGAAGAAAAGATAAAATTGGGTAAAGAGAGAAATGGGGCAACAAAATAGCACCTACCTTATAAGGTTGGTGTAAAGATTAAACTATATGATCTGCATTAAGTACCTTGTATAGACACACACGCGTTGCACGAACGTTGGCCATTAATGTGGTTTCAGTGCTGGCTCAGGGACCACACACGGGTTAGACACCCCAGGGCACTGTTCCCCTGACGCTTACAGCTTAGGACAGTGTTTCATAAACCATGAGCTGGGGCCCACTCATGCAGGGGCTCTTCAACTTTGTGTGCCCTGTCCCCCCATGCAGTCTGATGAACCCCATGGTCACCTTCTCAGAAAAATAATTTTATTTTATTTATTTATTTTTTTTAATTTATTTTTGGGACAGAGAGAGACAGAGCATGAACGGGGGAGGGGCAGAGAGAGAGGGAGACACAGAATCGGAAACAGGCTCCAGGCTCCGAGCCATCAGCCCAGAGCCCGACGCGGGGCTCGAACTCACGGACCGCGAGATCGTGACCTGGCTGAAGTCGGACGCTTAACCGACTGCGCCACCCAGGCGCCCCTCAGAAAAATAATTTTAAATGCATGAAATAAAATACACGGGTTTACAAAAGAAGCCTATTGAAATATTTTAACACTGTGATATAGTAATACATGTGCTTCCTTATTAACAAATAACAAGATCTAGCAGTGGGTCTAGTAATTACCAAAACATTGAGGTCATGCAGAGCGTAAATGCTGCTTTGAGTCATCTGCAACAGCCATAATGTAATACAGAAAAATCTACGATTTCTATTAGTGACAATGTTGCAAGTACTGTTAATACTACTATGATTTGCTGCCCATATTCATAACTGAAGGAAGTGTTACATTTCAGCCAGAGGTCAGTGAAGATAAAGATACAGAATTTTGTCCCATTCAAGTTCACAGACCCACGTTACAGACCTGGTATTAGGGAACTTTGAAATTTATTTCATGGGTCACGACTATACTTTTTTTTTAAGTTTATTTATTTATTTTGAGAGAGAGAGAGAGAACAGAGGAGGAACAGAGAGAGAGAGAGAGTAGGGAGAGAATCCCAAGCAGGCTCCCCATGGTCAGTGCAGAGCCCAATGTAGGGCTCGAACCCACCAACTGTGAGATCATGACCTGGACCGAAATCAAGGGTTGGACACGTAACCAACTGAGCCACCCAGGTGCCCCATGACTAGTACTTTTTAAATGAAAGAATAGTATAGGCTGGAATAGAATAGAATAGAATAGAACAGAATAGAACAGAACATGCATTGCTCATAATGTGGGTACAGATTCATGAAGCTTCCCTTTTAATTGTGTGTGTTACAGGTCATGGTGAAACAGACTAGAACAGAATAGAATAGAATAGAATAGAACAGAATAGAACAGAACAGAATAGAACAGAACATGCATTGCTCATAATGTGGGTACAGATTCATGAAGCTTCCCTTTTAATTGTGTGTGTTACAGGTCATGGTGAAGCAGACTAGAACAGAATAGAATAGAACAGAATAGAATAGAATAGAACAGAATAGAACAGAACAGAATAGAACAGAACATGCATTGCTCATAATGTGGGTACAGATTCATGAAGCTTCCCTTTTAATTGTGTGTGTTACAGGTCATGGTGAAACAGACTAGAACAGAATAGAATAGAACAGAATAGAATAGAATAGAATAGAACAGAATAGAACAGAACAGAATAGAACAGAACATGCATTGCTCATAATGTGGGTACAGATTCATGAAGCTTCCCTTTCAATTGTGTGTGTTACAGGTCGTGGCGACAAAATGTACTTCTTCCTGCAATTCAGAAATAGCTGAGAAGCAGAGACATGGGAGAAAGCAGACCCAGGACAGCCACTAGCACACTGCAGGTGCAAGCACCCTTGTCCCTCCCTCGAGGCCCCATTTGCCCTCCTGCCCATACACAAGTGCACACACAGACTCAGAAAAGGCTGTGTTATCAGGGGTTACCCAACTGTTCCCCCCCCTCCTCGGGGAGAGGAGCAGGTGTGGCGATGCCCATGTCCTGAGCTCATCGCCTGTCTGGGGACATGCCCCTCCTGATGGCCACATGTCCCCACAGCAAATATTAGGAGAGCTTTTGTGAGGAGCCAGCTGGCGGCGTGTCTGGAAGTGCCTGGCTGCAAAGGTTTGGGGCTAATTAAGCTGCCTCTGAGGAGACACCACAGGGAACTAGGGCTGAGCAGGCAGTTTTGTGCTTTTCTGGATGTGTGTGTTCTTCTTGTTCCCAACCCTGGATATGGAAGGAGTGGGTCTGGGAGAGGACACTGGAATCAGAAGAAGAAAATTTCTAAGGGACCCGCTCTCTGGTCTCCGGAGGGAAAGGGAGCTTGACACTTGCAGAAGGGAGACGCAGGAACAAATGATTTGCTGGTCAGATGTGTTGGCAATTTTACCCCTGTGCTGATGAACAGGAAATGGCTGAGGGAGAACAATGGGCTTTGGGGTGGGAGGGGGGGTACGTCAATCTGCAGCTTGGGCTAGTGGTGCCGAAGAGAAAACTTGGGGTCCGAAGCATCTGAGTTCAAATTCTGGCTATGGCACTTCCTTGCTGTGTGACCTAGGGCAAGTCATTTTCCCTCTCTGGACCTTGGTTTTCTAGTCTGTAAAATAGGAAAATAATAGCATCCACTTCAAGGGGCTGCTGGGGGGCTTCAATGAAAAGACGTAAATTGCTTAGCCCAAGTCTTGGAATAGAGCTGTAGCTCTCATAGCTACCACAATTTTTATTGCCACTACAACATAAAGCCTAGATCCATTCTTTCATAGAGATCTATTGTCTAGGCTGAGCTCCTACCAATGCCAGAAATCACGGAGCACATGAAACCATACCAGTTAATATTTACAGAAGGTTTACTGCATGTCAGGCACTGTTCCAAGCACTTTACATGCGTTTGCTGATTCTTAGCAACAACTCTATGAAATACAACCTGTGAAATTATCATCGTGGGTATCATCATAAGATTATCATTGCCAACAGCCCTGTGAACTGAACATCATCCTTATTTTACAGATGAGGAAACATGTCAGTTATCTACTGCTGAGTAACAAATTATCCCAACACTTAGTGGCTCAAAACAACAATAAGTATTTATTATCTCACACAGTGTCTGTGGCTCAGGAATTTGGGAGTGGCTTAGCTGCGTGACTCTGGAACTTATGAGGTTACAATGAAGATGTCAGCCAGATCTGAAGGCTTGACGGGTGGAGGGCGGACTTCTAAGATGGCGTCTCCACATGGTTATCAGGCTGAGATGTAGAGGTGATGGCAGGAAGCCTCTGTGCTTCACCAGGTGAATTTGTCCACAGGGTTCCTTGAGCGTCCTTATGTACCAGTGGGGGCTTCCCCAGAGTGAATGATCCAAGAGAAACACAGAAGCTACAATGTGTTTCCTCCCAATTATTGTTTTGTGACAAAATACACATCATATAAACTTTACCATTCCCAGCCATTCTTTCCCCAAAGATTATTTTTAAGCCCTCTCTACACCCACCATGGGACTCAAATTCACAACCCTAAGACCAAGAGTCACATGCTCCACCGGCTGAGTCAGCCAGGAGCCCTCCCCACCATTTTTAAATGTGCAGTTTAGTGGCATTAATTATACCCACACTGTTGTGCAACCATCCCCACCAGAGTTTTTCATCTTGCAAAACTGAAACTCTGTCCCCATTAAACAATAACTCCCCACTCTCCCCCCACCCCATGCAGCCCCTGGAAACCATGCCTTGACTTTCTTTTTTTTTTTTTAAGTTTATTTATTTATTTTTGAGAGAGAGAGAGTAAGCAAGCAGGGAAGGGGCAGGGAGAGAGGGAGAGAGAATCTCAAGCAGGCTCCCCACTGACAGGACTCAAGCCCACGAACCGTGAGATCATGACCTGAGCTGAAATCAAGATTCCGATGCTTAACCGACTGAGCCACCCAGGCGCCCCAACACACCTCTACTTTCCATCTCTATGACTTTGACAGCTCTCAGTACTTCACATAAATGGAATCACGCAGTATGGGTCCTTTTGTGCCTGGCTTGTTTCACTCACCATCATGTCCTCAAGGTTCATCCATGTTGTAACCTGTGTCAAAATTCCCTTCCTTTTTAAGGCTCAATAATACTCCACTGTCTTGTCTTTTTATTATCCAGACTTGGAAGTCACACACACACTGCCCCTTCTGCAATATCCTATAGGCCACACAGGTCAGCCCTATTCACTGTGGAAGGAGATGACCCAAAGGAGTGAATAGGAGGAGACGGGAAGCCATCTTGCAGGCTGGCCACTGCAGAACTGAGTCCCCAGGGGTTTGGTGATTTACCTAAGGTCCCACAACAGGCGAGTGACAGACCCTGGATTTGAACCCAGATCACGATGAGTTGAAGTATACCCATTCTATGGTATTAGCACCCCTCAATCTACACCTCAACGTGGCTTCCACTGATGAAGGAAATGGTCCCTGGTGGGGTAGAGGCAGCCTGGAGAGAAGGTCAGGAGGCCTGGGTTGGAGTGTCAAGTCAGGCACTAATTCACTTACCATGTGACCCTAGGCAAGGCCCTGCCTCCCCCCTCCAGGCCTCAATTCCCTCAGCTGTCAGGCAGGGGCAATAATTACTTCCCAGGCTGTTGAGGTGAGTAAAGAAAATGAACACACTAAATGAAGCTTAATCCACAGAGGTATGTGAAAATAATACATTCCCTTCAAGTTTTTTTTTAATGTTTACTTATTTACCAGGTAATAATTTCAAGAGACGCCAATTGGAAAGGTATGAAAGGGTACGCAAGGGGAATCTCCCTCACACCCCGTTCACTCACCACCCAGTTTCCCTCTGCAGAACCAACTACTCTTATGAGTTCTCATTGAAATGCCACATTTCTTTATTTCTTAAACCAACCTAATTTCCGAGGACCTGCCAAGCAGGAGAGGAGGTCAACTCAGCCTCTCCTGGGTCTGGGGAGCCTGGCTCTCACCTGGCACCACAGCATAGACCGTGGAGGGGCAGGGGGCAGGGTCTTCTGGTTATCGATGATTGAACCACCTTAGTGACTTTGGAGACGCCCCTGGAGCCAAGGGGAGGAGCTGGGATTTGAAACCAGGTCTGGAGCCCAAGCTTTTAAGGCCTCCACTGCCTCACTAAGCTTAGGGAGTCGATCCTTGGAGCATTTGGGAGAACATCAAAATTGCAAGCACACACCTGCCCAGAATGATGAATAGCACTGTCTCTCCCTGGAATAATATGCATTACTTAAAAATTTAGCTGTGGACAGTGTGGAGATGTTAAAAATTCTTAAGCTGTAATGTAAACTTAAAAATAAATAAATTCCAGGCACAGCTAAGGCACCACATCTCTTAGGGAGTTTTGTTGGTCCTTCAAAGGCAGGATCAGGCGGTTTTTCTCCTGGCCTCCCACGGCCTCCTGAGCTTACACCAGTGCAGCCCTTATAGCAGGAGGCTCTAACTTCCTGTGATTTCAGTGAGCTGGTTAACCCAGCAAATGTGGGAGCAAGATGGCCTGCGTTCGAATCCTGGCTCCTCTAGTTTCTGGCTGTGTAAACCTGGGCAAGTTATTTCACCTCTCTGTGCTACCTGAACTAGTACTAGAAACAGCTAGTTCCAAGGGCTTTGGTGAGGGCTGATTGTGTTCTGTCTTGTAAAGTCCTTGTCATACTCAGTAATGTGTGTTTGTTACTGTGGCTTGTCCCTCTCTGCACCAGATTGTAAGCTGTAAGATACAGGGTGACCGAGGACTCTAGGTGGGCAATCAGGGAAGGCCTCCCAAGAGGTGGTGATCATAAGACGAGATCTGATTGGCAGAAAAGAGCCATCCACACCAAGAGCTGGCAGAATGGCATTTTAGGCAGAGGGCACAGCAAGTGCAAAGGCCCTGAGGCAGGAATACTCTCAGGAGGCCATCTTGGCTGGAGAGGGATGTATGAGAAGAGGGGTAGGTAGGACATGGGAGAGGTCAGCTGGGGCCCATCACACAGCACCTTGTCAAGCAGGGTTACTTTGAGCAGTGGGCAGCCACTGGGGGAGGTAAGCCAGATAGCAACACAGTCCTTGCATCCAGGAGCCTCCCACATAATAGGAATGGTCCCAGCCTAAATCTATAGGCATCTGCTTACCCAAGGCAGCGTCTGGGCTCGGCCTGGAGCAGCTCAGCCCGGGAGTCCCTACCATCCATCCTCGTCTCAGTCTCCCTACAAGCCAGACTCGAGGCCCCATTAATATAAATGAGGTCCTTTGCAGACTCGATTTCCAAATGAGTCCAGCCGTTCAAGATCTCTATTCCAGGAAATGTGAAATTTATGTAACGAAAATTAAAAGAGAAACTGGGGAAGTGGCTCTTAAGTGCCCACTTCCCGGGTCAATGAGCCAGGTCTGCGCATCTGGCAGGAGATGGGCGAGGGCACCACCTGAGGGCTGCTGGGAGCCTGTGACCAGCAGGGAGGCAGGGAGCACATTGGCTGTGGGCAAGGGGTGAAGCCCCCAGACCCACTTCCTTCCCTCAGAAAAAGAGCCATGGTAACAACAGCTCATGCTCACTGCTTCAAGCCCAGCCCCGTTCTAAGCACTTTACTTACATTGCTTATCACATTTAACCCTCACGACCACCTAGTGGGATAGCCACCACCACTTTCCTCACTTCACAAATGGGGAGACTGAGGCTCATGTTGAAGAAATTACTTGATCAAGGTCACACAGCAAAATGGTGGCTAATTTGAGACTCAGTTCTTTTGTCTATTACCCCCACAGACCCTCTTGTCCGGAGCTCGGACAATGTGGAATGGAAGAAAGTCTCAGGAGTCAGAACGACCTGGGTTCAAGTCCAAGCTCCAGCTACTGACCTGCTGTGTGACCCTGGACAGGCCACTTACCCCCCTGAGGCTCAGTTTCTTTGTAATCCTAGCCCCTTTCACAGAGTTCATCTCTGAATTCAAGGAGATAATGTATAAAGATGCCAAGCACAGGATTTCAGATGCCCTCTCAAACTGGCTTAATTAAAAAAAGTTTTTTAAGTAAAGTCTTAGAACTGAAAAGTCTTAGGGTAATGGCTTCAGGTATGGCTGGATCTAGGGGCTCTAAAAATGTTATAAGGGCTCAGATTTTTACCCCTCTCCGTGTACCGGACCTTCACTAGGAGCTCCAGGGTTATACCATTCATATTGCTACAAATCTTAGTTGAAAGAGAGCTCTTTTTTCCCAGAAAGGCAGCAAAAAGAGCCAGAATTCACTCTGGAACAATGTGGGTCATATGCTCATCCCATAATCAATCTCTCCATCTCTATAGCCGGAGGGATAGACTATGCTGATTGGGCTGCCCAAGTTGCATGCCTACCTGTGGAGCTGGGGGAGGGGTACAGAAAGCCCAGGTTGAACCACTTGGACTGTGAGGGGAAGAGACTAGGTTCCCTAAAGAAAAACTGGGGTGCTGTTACCAGAAAAATAAGGCATAGATGCTGGATGAGCAGGAATACCAAATGGTACTCCTGGCACATAGTAGGCCCTAAATAAATATATGTTCAATCAAATGAACAAATATCTACACCAGAAGCTGGTTGTAAGAATAAAACGAAATAATGTATGCAAGTCCCTGGTATGTAGTCAGCACTCAGTAGATCTTATCTTCAAGGAACAGGAAGTGCTCAGACTGGGTTTGGATTCTGGTTGAGCACAGACGCTGGAAGAAACTGGAAGGAAAGGCTTCCCTTGCCTCAGCCAGGCCTCCCCCACATTCATTTTCCGTCCCTGGGCCAGAGTAGGGCCAGGACTAAGGTGAGGAGAGTAAGGCACTCGCCATGGCATAAAATGTAAGAGGGCACCAAAAAAACTCAGTAATTGAGATAAATCCTATTTTTAAAAATCAACATGAATGCAAAAATGCATGATAAGCAAAATATTAACATTTTAAATAAAGATATATCCATATACACACATTTATGTATCATTTATATCCAAATGTCCAGACACATGCACTTATAGACATTTTTACAGACATGTTTTTATAATATTTACTCACAAATATGCATGGGGCCACCTCTAGGATGTCGCATTCCATTGTAATCTACATGGATGGCATCCCCTGAATTGTTCAGGCACAGCCTCCGGCTGGACACAGCAGGCCTGTGCATGAACAAACATGTACAAACATCTCCATCCAGAACCACCCACATACCACTAAATGTGTGTCACCTAACATCACATGCAGACATGCCAAGAGATAGAACTACACTATACAATGCCATACATGCTCACTTTTCTGCCCCAGGGCCTTTGCACTTGCGGTTCCCTTTGCCTAGGATGCTCTTGCCCCAGTTAGCCACACAGCTCCCTCTTTCACCTCCTTTAACTCGTGCCCAAAGGTCCCTTTCTTATTGAAACTCTGGCACCCTCACATCCTGCCACTGTCTGAAACTTATTGAAACTCTGGCACCCTCACATCCTGCCACTGTCTGAAACTGTAACCCCTGCTTCACAGTCCACATCCCCCAACCTTGTTTTATTTTTCTTCTTAACACTTAAAATCATCTGACATAGCATGTTTCCTTTTTCTCATATTTAATGTCTATCTATCCTGCAAAAACGTCAGCTCTACGCAAGCAGAGATTTTTGTCTGCTTTGTTCCCTGCTGTGTTCCCAGCTTCTAGAACATTGCCTGGCACATAGTGGCTGCTCAATAAATATTTGTTAAATGAATGCAAAAAGCCAGGGAAGTGGAGATCCCAGAGAATGACGGAGAACCCATTCCCCACTACCGCTGCAGGAAGGCAACCTGAAGTCAGATGTAAGCTGATTTCCAGAACTCAGTAACAATGCCGGGCACATTCTAAGGGCTGTAAGAGTACCCTGTCATTTAATCATCCCAATGACCCTGTAAGACACTACTGTTTATGCTGTCTTTACATTGAAGGGAATTTAGGCACCAGAAGGATAATTCACTTGCACAAGGTGTCACGGTGCAGAAGTGGCAAAGCCAGGATTCAAATCAGGCATCTTGGCTGCACACAGCCCAGACTCTCCCCTACACACACGCGTACACACACATGCACACACACACACACATGCACACACACACAGACTTACGTAGCCTCATTAGGCCCTTCCAGCCTTCAGGCAACTCTCAGAAACAAGACCTCCTTCCCCCATACTGGGCGTTTAGGGTCCCCATTGTCCCGACTGCATCCCAGCCAAGAGTAGACCTCCTCCCTAGGGATGCAGGAAGCTGTAGGTTGTCCAGTTGTCATGGAGATGGCCCCAGCTCCTGTAAATAGTCTTGCCTCCTGGCTGCCTGGCTGGCTCACTCTTACCACTCTCAGAGGCTGCTCCCTGGGCCTTACTCCTCGCTTGAACCCTCCAGGGAGGCAGGGTGGGCCCAAAGGTCCACATGTCTATGCTGTTCCCACCTGGGGGCCACAGGAAGCTTGGAAGCAGGGCACCTAGATCCCCATCTCCCTTCCTGCCCCTTCCCTGGGTATGTGACCCTGAGTAGTCACTTCCCCTCCTGCCCCTGCTTTACAGGACAGTCATGAAGAGTTAATGAGTTCAGCCATTCATTCAACAAATAATTATTGAGCACCTACCATGTGCCAAGCAACAGTCTAGGTGCTGAGGATACAGCAGTGACTAAGACAGACCAGGTCCTCTGGGAGACGGAAAACAAGTTCTGGGAAGAAAATAACATAGGTGAATGTGTGTGACTACTTTACTAAAGGTGGTTGGGGGAGGCCTCTCTGAGAAGATGACACCTGAGCTAGACCAAAATAAGAAGACAGCCATGCAAAGATATAGGGAAAGAGTATGTCAGGAAGAAAGAGCAGCATGTGCAAAGGCCCTGAGGCAGGGGTGACTTGGCCTATTTAAGGAACAGAAGCTCTTTCCTTCAAAATGATGTTTATAACTCTACGAGGGTAGGCCCAAAGTGTGAACCTGGATATATTAATGCATTTAACCTGCACAGCAACACTATATTATTATTCCCATTTTCCAGATGAGGAAATCGGGGCTTAGGGAAGTGAAGTCATTTGGCTGTTGCTAATATTTGCTGGAACTGATCTGAGGTGGCAGGTGAGGGAGAACAAATGGGAGGAAGGGGAGAATAAGAGAGGAAGAGAAAGATAAGAAGAAAAGAAGCCATCTCGGGCCTGTCAACCCCCCCCCCCCCAAAGCTGGTCTCTGACAAAACTGAGTGGAATCTGGGGAGGCCACCGCACCCGGGAGAAGGGCCTGTGGCATTTCTGAATCACGGTGCCATCCGCCCCGGCTTGGCTCCTCTCCGGCGATCCAATTACTAAATGCAGCCGCATTCTTTAAAAATGTCTTTCCTCTTATGTAATGCAATAGTGACAAACGCCAAACAGATGGTGCTGTGACAAGCTTTTTCAAAGTTGATTAGGAGCCCATCTTTCAAAATTAATGTATGGGCATTTAAACGAGTTTCAGCTGGCCACAAAAGCCCATCAAGAATCCATACGAGATAAATTGCTTGATGGACTGGCCACGCTCCCCCCCTCCCTGGCCAGCGGCTGACGTGACAGGCGGTCAAGTTGACTTGGGAGCAACGGTCAGAAGATACCTGGTTTGGACGGAGAGGAGAAACACCTCGGGCCTCTCAAAAGCCCAAAAAGCTGGAGGCTTCTCAATGGATTACCAAGGCATTCTTTCAGACTTTTACGTCTTCTTCGAGCGAGCAGACCATCTCTCTTTCCGGAGAGAAATGGGTTAGTCACAAATTATGTCAGATGCTGCCAGTGAGCTGTCCCCCCCCCCCCCCGCCAAGCCGCCCTTCTTCCTCAGTGTTCAGGGATGAGATCATTTCATTCGGAGCCAATTATAGATGGAGAACACTGGAGATGTGCAAAGAAACCTCCTTGGAGCCCTACCCTCCCACCATCACAGGCTGTACCCTGCTGGGATGGGCAGAACAGGAGGCTGGGTGTCCCGTCCCAAGTTCAACCTCAGGGTTTGTGAAGGCCATGCATTCCTAAACCGCAGCTTGCATTTGTTAAGCTAGGAGGCAGGGCCATTGGCTAAGTGAAGCCTATTGGCCTCAGAAGCACAGAGCTGGATGAATCCGTGGAGATGATCACTATACAGACGGGGAAACTGAGGCTCGGGGAGATGAAAGGGCTTGCTCGAGGCCACACGGCAAGTTGGTGGCAAAGCCAAACAGCTGGATAACAGCCCCTCCACTTGCCAGGAGGAAGACATCTGTGGTCTTGGGACCTGCCCAGCTCTCATTGCTGCTGTTGCTGCTACCAGCACCTTGCATTTTCCTTGAGGGTACTACCCCTTCCCCATTCTTGGCCTAAATGGTTCAAGAAGAAGTGACCCGTCCCCTATCTCCAGGGACGCATGCTTGGTGCAGTCCCAGTCAATCAGAGCAGTCCATTCCCTACTTACTGCCTGACTGGCTCAGGGATAAGCAAGTGAGATGAGCCAGACAAGCAAGTAGCAACCCCAGCACTTTAGCTAAGGATAAGGCTTTTGGGAATGAGATGCTGGACTGGGAGGAAGAAAGTCTACAGCTCCCGGCAGCCATCGATGCCACCACAAGATGTCTACCTAAGAATAGAGCCAACACAGAGGAGAGCATGGCCAAAGGAAAAGGATACAATGAGCTTCAAACTTTAAAACGCTAGATCCAGCCAAACCTGAAGGCAGACCTATTCTGGATATTTTAGTTGAATGAGTCAGTGGTCTTCCATTTTTGCTAAAGTTGGTTGAGTTCGGTCACTCATCCCCAAAGGCCTTTGACCTGAAGTCCGTAGTGTGGAGTCAGTGGTCTTCCATTTTTGCTAAAGTTGGTTGAGTTCGGTCACTCATCCCCAAAGGCCTTTGACTTGAAGTCCGTAGTGTGGAGTCAGTGGTCTTCCATTTTTGCTAAAGTTGGTTGAGTTCGGTCACTCATCCCCAAAGGCCCTTGACTTGAAGTCCGTAGTGTGGGGCAAGGTTCCAGGAACACCACACTGCTCACTCCCCATCTCCATCTTCAACACATTTCTGATCTTTTTAAGTATTGGCTGCATGGAGATACCTCCCCCTCCCCAGCAGATTCCCCAACTCTGCACAAGCTCCAGCAGCATTCTCCAGAGGGGGTACCCAAGGTAAATGCCCCATTTCGGGATACCCAAGAGATGGCTCTGCCTTCTGGGCACCCATTACCCAGCAGCCTCTGCCTTCCTGTTCGGTCAAGAGCACAGGCTTTGGAGTCCAGTTTGAATCCCAGCTCCAGCATTTCCTAATCATGAGACCTTGTTCTGATGAGACCTTGTCACCTGACTTTCCTCAGCCTCAGTTTCCTCTTCCGAAAATGGGGAAAAAATCACCTAACTTACGGGGTCCTTGAGGGGATTAGAACAGGCATCACTCCTTGGGGGCTGTAAGAGTGGTAGCTATGAGGGGCTCCAAAAAGTACATACTTCAGAGCTTGGGCAATTCAGGCACTTATGGTTGGCTTGGGAAGACAGCAGCTAAACGCACACAAAAGGATCTACACACACACACACACACACACACACACACACAAACAGGCCTCCTGTAGTCAAAACAAGTGTAGGGGTCAAAGGCAGGGAAAGCCCGGCCTGGATGTGAGTCAAGTCGTGCCCTCCCTCGCCTCCTGGCCCGTGTGCGCCTCTCTCCCCTCCACTGCCCCAGCTCCTGCCCCAGACTGGCACACACAGGTGTTTCTCAAAGGTTTGCCCAGTGACTCATTCGCACTCCCAGAGAGGGGAACAGACAGTGATTCCCAGGAGTGCCCAGAGTCCTGATTGAGGAAGGAGAGCTAGGTAGAAGCAACCTGTGGGCCAGTTCCTGCCCAGCCCCAAGGACAGCTGAAAGATACACTCCTCCCCCAGCTCCATCCTTGGAGCTCCTGGGTCCAAAGGCAGGGAAAGCTGGGCCAGCACCACTCTGAGCAGGGAGCAAGCCACAGCTCTCCGTTGCAGCGATGCCTCCCAAAGTGGTTGTTGAGATGATTTTACACAAACCCAGCATGGGGCATAAAAGAACTGATTCTTGGACAGCTACCTGCTCCAAGATGGGTGAACCTTGAAACCATGATGCTAGGTGAAAGAAACCAGACACAAAAGACCATTTGTATGATTCTATTCATACGACATGTCCAGAACAGGCAAATTCTTTGAAACGTAAAGTAGATTAGTGGTTGCTAAGGACTGGAGGGATCTGATGAGTCGGGGGTAAGGACTCTTGATAGGAGACTTCTTGCGGGGGGCGGGGGAGAGTTTAAAAAGTGTTCTAAAATTAGACCATGGGATGTTTATACCTTACGAATGGACAGAATGGTCCGCTTCAAATGAGTGAATGGTATAGTATGTGAATTTTGTCTCAGTAAAGGTGTTTAAAAGTATATTGACAACAGTTGACTCCCAAAAGGGAGAAATCAGTCCCTCTTTCAAGTCCCTTATGTAATTCTTTCCATTTGTCAAAGAACAAGTCTCCGTTAGACTCATGCTAATTTCCTGTTTGAAGGAGAAGAGAGCAGACTCCATGCTCAACTCCTTGGGCAGGTTTGTTTGGTTCCCACTGTATTTGTTTTTCTGATTGCCTTCGAGGTATGGCAACTGACCATTCATCTACTCACTCGTTCATTTATTTATTCAACACATATGTCCTGAGCATTACTGCATGTTCTAAACACAGGGGACACAGCAGGGAACAAGACAAAAACCTTGCCCTCAGGAGCTGATGCATTAGTAAAGCAGGGAATCTCAGCAGGAGATGTTGCTCTTGGGTTCAGATCCCTCACTCTGCCACTACCTGTGTGACCTCAGACTAGTGGCTTCACCTCTCTGTGCCTCAAGATCCTTACATGTAAAGTGGGGATAATAATTGCACCTCACTCGGGATCCAGCGAGGCAACAGGTTTCAAGGGTCAGGACAGTGTTTGACACACTGTAAGTACTTGAAAATAGTTGGCTACCGTTGTTTGTTCTTATTTCTAAGGACAAAACACTCCGTCTTCAAACACCTGCATTTTAGTGTAAGCTTCCTTTTAAAACAAATCTATTTAAGTAAAAAAAAAAAAAAAAAAAAAAAAGGTAGGGGTGAGGGCACCTGGCTGGCTCATTCAGAGGCGCATGTGGTTCTTGGCCTCGGGGTTGTGAGTTTGAGCCCCATGTTGGATGTAGAGATTGCCTCAAAATAAAATCTTAAAAAAAAACGTAGGGGGGGAGAGTCAAAACATGAAAAGGTAAGTCTACAGGCGAGGAGAATAGGGTAAAAGTCAGGCGAGTGTGTTTTTCAGAGATGAAATTCGGGCCGCCCTGAACTGGCAGGAGATGTCAGCAAGGCTGTGACTCAGCCAGCACGGAGGGAAGCACGAAGCTATTTTCAGTGTCAACAGAAGGACAGGGCAGCTTCTCCAGTCCCACATTGGCACACTTCTCCCCACTGCCTTCTCCTTGGGAGCCCAAGCCCTGGGGGATCTCCCTGCCAGCCAGGGAGGCTCGGGACTTAGGGGCTCTAGGCAGTGAGGGGGCCCCGGGCGCTAGATGAAGACGAGGCCGTGGACCTCGGGGCAGGAACAGTCCCGGAGCTGCCCGAGCCTCTCTCCCAGGTCCCTCGGCACCGGGGGTGGCCGGCTGCTTGCCACTGTAACAGCTGGTTCCTACAAGACATGGGACTGACTCAGTGGCCTTAGGACTCTCCTGGGCTCCAGGGATGCTTGCCTTTGTGAGCCCCTTCGGCCCGAGAAAATGTTTTACATTCATAGTGTGCGGCTGTATGGTGTAAAGACAAATATAATCCAAGCTGGACTTACAGTTAGATCTTCATTATTATTATTCATCTTTTCTCTTCTGATTTTAAAAGAAGTTAAAATCAAAGCATTTTCGTGGGCCCTAAAAGCATGCGGGCGCTGCGGCCTGATAGAGAAGTTAGTCCCCAGCTGACGGCACAGCACTGACCCCAGAGGCCACAAGGGAGCAATCCAGACTCAGCTCGGAGGGTCTGGTCAGGTGACACGGTCACATCCTTGCTGGGCAAACTGGGCAAGTTGCTTAACTTCCCTGTTTCCCCTCCCCCTCCTGCTGGAAGGCAACACAGTGCAGCGACGAAGAACACAGGCTCTGGAATCAACGGTGTGCGCGACCCAGCTCCTGGAAGTGCCCACGCCTGTCCATAACCTTCCTTCCTCTGAAGCACTGGCGGGGTTCTGAGAGATGCCTTGTGCAGAGGAAATAAAAGCGATCAGGACACATCAGCTAACCATCTCGGCAACAGGAATGAACGCTGTAGGGGCGCCTGGGTGGCTCAGTGGGTTGAGCATCCGACTTCGGCTCAGGTCATGATCTCACGGTTGTGAGTTCGAGCCCCGCGTCAGGCTCTGTGCTGACAGCTCAGAGCCTGGAACCTGCTTCCGATTCTGTGTCTCCCTCTCTCTCTCTGCCCCTCCCCTGCTTGTTCTCTGTCTCTCAAAGATAAACATTAAAAAATTAAAAAAAAGAAGAAAGCTATAATAAACTTTAAAGGGGGGGGGCCACCTGGGTGGCTCAGTCAGTTAAGCATCTGACTCTTGATATCGGCTCAGGTCATGAGCCCATGGGTTTGTGAGTTTGAGCCCCGATACAGGCACTATGCTGAGCCTGCTTGGGATTCTCTGTCTCCCTGTCTCTCTGCCCCTCCCTCGCTTGCACGCACGCTTTCTTTCTCTCTCAAAGATAAATAAATAAACTTAAAAAAAGAAAAGAAATCTATATAATGGATTACCATAAAAGTCAGGATGGCAGTGTCCCTTATGGGGAAGGGAAGGGTTGTGGTTAGCAGGGGCGGGGGGGGGGGGGGCTGCCCAGGTTCTGTTTCTTGCCTGGGTGGTAACTATCCATGTGTGTCTCCTTTCCAAACATTAGCGTTTAAAAACATTTTTAAAAAATATTTATTTATTCTTGAGAGAGAGAGACAGAGACAGAGCATGAACGGGGTAGGGGCAGATAGAGAGGGAGACACAGAATCGGAAGCAGGCTCCAGGCTCCGAGCCGTCAGCCCAGAGCCCGACGCGGGGCTCAAACTCACAAACCGTGAGATCATGACTTGAGCCGAAGTCGGTCGCTCAACCCACTGAGCCACCCAGGTGCCTCCAAACATGTGTTAAGCTGTTTGTATATGTTTCCACCAATTCTCTGTAGGTATAATTCAAATCTTTAAAAAATGCAAAATAAGAACTCACAATGACAGCCAACACTGATTGGGTGCCTATTAGATGTCAGGCACCGGCCTAAGCTTGGCACATAACAGGGACGTCACGAATGAAGCACCATTATTTTTGCCATCGTCATTACATAAATGGAGTTCATGCCCCTTGTCTCAAAAGGGCTTGTGAGCTCTGAATGAGCACTCACATGTAAAGCACCTACTTGGCACACGGCACACAGTAGGTGCATGGCTACGGCAGGTGTTCCTCCCGCCTGTCCCCAACTCACAGACACTTCTCGGACTAAATAAACCCTCCTGAAATCCCCAACCGACAGGCTAATCCTTCCCCAGGCCCATGCCCTTTGCAGGCCCGCCCTCGCCAGCTGCCCGCGGAAAGAATCCGGCTGACAGCTTGTCTCCGTCCCCGCTTTGATCCCCCTCCCGCCCAGTCCTGCCTGGTGAGCTCATGTCCCAATCAGACCTTCCATCACCTGTTCTGGGAGCCTGGCCCCGGTAGGGCGGGGCGGGAAGAGATGTGTCCCCCGCACGGCCCAGACTCTGCTTTCCATGCTGCCCATCCCCAGTGGGAGCAGGGCTTCCTGTGACCCCCATCTCAGCCTCACCCAAGTGCCACATTCCTCATCCTGGAGCGTTTGCATCCAAAAGAGAAACTGAAGCCTAATCAGAGTTTGGGGGCTAGAAAGGCTTCTCCAAAAATGCACGGAAAGACCGAGGCTCTAAGCAACGAGCATCTAACCCAAAGAACAAATCTGTAATGGCAAAGCCTCCAGTCTAAGACAGGTAAGTGGGAGAGAAGCTGGAGGCAGGTGGGCAGACAGGGCCTCCCTGGAGGGTGATCATAATGCTGCCACTTGTTTACTGGCTACCTACTGCGCACCAGGGTCACCACGCCCACTCCATCTCGTTTTCACAAAGTACATATTATTATGCCTATTTTTATAGGTTAGATGTGATGATAGCAGCTTCCACGACTAAGCATCTCCGAGGGGCCAGGTGCTGTGCAAAGGCCTCAGGATCCTTCTACCGGTCTGAGAGGTGGAGACCGTCAGGGTCAGGAGGAAGGCTCGCTCAGAGCCACGCGGCTAGGAAGGGCCAAAGGCAGCGTTTGGAACCCAGATCTGTGCAGTGACAATGCCTCTTGTTCAGATACATCCGTCCCTGATGCGCCATCTGGCATTGGCATTCCCTGCTCCAGGGCTGCTCAATTTGGAAAAGAAGGAAATTAATACCCTTGCAAGTGTGAGAATAACTGCCCGGTCAGACCCCAGAAGAGAGGCTCTCATATAATAGTCCCCGAATTAGGAAAGCACTGTCAGCGAGAAACAGTGTAGTCTCTAGAGCTCGGGGGTCGGATCAGTTCGGGTTCAAATCCCGTTTCTGCCGCTTGCTCGGTGTGTGACCCTAGGCACCTCTCTACACCTCCATCTCCCCAGATGGAAAGAGAGAGTCCTAAAAGTGTCCACTCTGAGTTCTTGGAATGTTTCAATGGCATCATATGTGTTAATGTGTCCCCACTTCCTTCCACACTCCCCCATGTTTTCACTCCACTCTGGTCACAATGGTGGCACACTCCCACCTCAGGGCCTTTGCACTTGCTGTTCCGGCTGCCCGGAATGCCCTTTCCCCAGATAGCCACATGGCCATGTCCTCATTCCCTTCAGATTTCTGTTCAAACGTCACCTCCTTAGTATCGCTTTCCGTGAAAAATAACAAAATTTCGCCCGATTTTGCTTTCTTTCCCTAACGCGTATCTCGCATCTGACAAATTACAGATTTACTTGCCTAATGTCTGTCTCCACACAGCAGAATGTTGTTTCCATAAGAGAAGGGACCACATCTGCTTTGTTCATTGCGTCTCCCCAGTGCCCAAAACATTGCCTGGCACATGCTCAATAGTAAGTGCTCAACAAATATTTACTGAATGAATGAATGAATGAATAAAAAAAAAAGACCTTAGAATAATGCTCAGCACATAGTAAGCACTCAGTAAGTGTTAGCTACTATTATAATTAATATACTAAGTGTTTTCTGAGACATCTATCTTTCTAGGAGGCAGTGTAAGAGGCTGACAAAAGCCAAATCTGGGTCAAATCCTGCTGTGTGATCTTGACTAAGTCACACTGCCTCTCTGAGCCTTGGTTTCCCCATCTATAAAATGAGGGTAGCCAAAGCTGGCTTTTAAGGGAATTGTGAGGATTCAATAATAATACCAGCTCCCTTTCCTTGAGTGCTTTCTGGATGCCAGCAACTATGCTCTCTCTTCAATTTGCAAAATTTCGTTTAACCCTTACCATTGTCCCATGAGGAGGCCCTCTTATTAGCTGCATTTTCAGATGAAGAAACTGGAGTTCAGAGAGGTTATGAGATTGCCCAAGGTCACGCAGCTGGAAGAAGCAGGAGCTGCTCCTTCTAGGACACTGGGGCCAGGATCCTCACGGGCCCCACCCCAGCCAGGAATCAGCATCTCACTCCTACAGCACCTCTGTCTCCCAGGCAGCAGGCTCTACAATCATACTTCCCCAAGCCCAAGTTCCGCTGCTTACCCTCCGGTCCCACCGCCATCCCCATAGCAGCGCCGGCTCCTGGCGCCCTGGGCAGGCCACTCACATCTCACACAAACCGTGTGGCCTCGGGTCAGGTACCTCGTCCACCGGGCATGCAGTGCCCTCACCTGCCGGCAGCTCCCTGGAATGGGCCCCAGCTGGAACCGAACACAGTACCTGCAGCCACACAGGGAGACACCACCCCCAAACACCCGTGAGCATTTATGGAGCACCTGCTGGGTACCTAGCCTTATGTAGACCCACGTTGGTACAGTCTCTCCCTGAGAATAGAAACCTTCCCGGCAGCCCAATATTCATCAATTGAATATGGTTGCATAAAACAAAAGACTGGCTCTTTAAACTGGCTCTTTAAAACTAACCTCACTGAGGGGGTGCCCGGGTGGCTCAGTCGGTTGAGCGTCAGACTTCGGCTCAGGTCATGATCTCACGGTTCGTGAGTTCGAGCCCCATGTCGGGCTCTGGTGCTGACAGCTCAGAGCCTGGAGCCTCCTTCAGATTCTGTGTCCCCCTCTCTCTCCGTCCCACCCCTGCTTGTGCTCTGTCTTTCAAAAATGAATAAACATTAAAAAAAAAACTAACATCACTGAGGATTTCTGTGTATCAAGCCTCTTCAAGCATCACATCCAAAAGATTATGTGGCTTATTTCTCACCTGCGTCCCCACGATAATGCCAGTGCCGCAAGGGCACAACTCCTGTTTATTCTGGTCACAGTTGTGTCCAGCTCCTAGAATAGTATCCAGCTCCATAAAAATTTGCTGAATGAATCATTTAAGTGTTGCCCCACTTTACAGATTAGGAAACTGAGCATCAGAGAGATAACGTGCCTAGAGTCACACAGCAACTAAGTGGCAGTGCCTAAAATGGAACCACCTAAACCCAAAAAAGCCCAAGCTGACACTCTTGAGGGTGCCACCGCAGTTTGCAAAAAAATCCTATTCTATAGAAAAGATGTATCGGGAGAATTATTTAAAAGGGCAGTTCCCCATTCTGGAGTATCTGAAATAATGAGCGAATTACAATTTTACTTCTACCCAACTTCTTCTCCAATTGGCAGGAAATGACACCCCCCCCCACCCCCCCCCCACCCCCCACCGCCCCGGTCCTTTGGGAAGAGACACAGCCTGTGGAGGACTTGGGGGAGACTCTGTGTGGGGCTGCTGCCCCCTGGTGGCTGCAGCCTCTGGGAGGCCTGAGGAATAGACTGTTTTCCAGGACAAGCCAGAGCTGTCCACAGCCCCTTCCATTCTGTGCTGCCCCAGAACCCTCCAGAATCTGTCTCTTACCAAAAGCCTGTGGAAATTGGAACGTTTGTCTTCCCAGTACACTTTCTCTTCCCCTTTTGGCGGTTTATTTGGAGGATTCTTGCCCTCATCCTGTGAGTACCCTGCAAGTAGTTCTGTCCTTTTTTGTTCCTTGCTGTAGCCCCAAGTACCTGTCATATAACGGGCGTTTAATAAACACCGAGTGAATGAATGAACAAACGAACGAAGTTGAATGGAGACCCATTATTAAGGACTTCAAAATCCATGTTAATGAGCTTACAAATGAACCAGGACAAGAAATGGGGAGATGTTGATGCTATCAAAGTAAGAGAAAGGGACAGGATGGAAATTTAATCCAAGGAAAAGTGTTCACAAATTTTACCTTGACTTTGGGTTTATTTGCATTCACTTACCCTAGTGTCTCCTGCTCCTTGGGGACACCTTGCTTTTTCCGCTCTTTCCCATAGCTATCTGTGGCTATCAGAGCAGGGACTGTGGGCCAAGGAGAAAACAGAGTTAGGTAGCCCAGCACCCACCCCCCCCCCCCCCCAGACTATGACACCACAGGAAGCAGGGTCAGATACTGCTGGTGTTTGAGCTATTTCTATGGCAACCCAAAGGAGAACGTGGGATCTGGTAACTGGGTAGGTGAGCCCCACTTGTACCATTTAGCAACGCTGGGGGCAGGGTCAGATTGATCTCTGTGTCTCAAGGCCTAGCACAGTGGGCTGCGGAGTGGGTCTCAATAAAAGGGTTTCAAATGAATGATTTTCGTGAATGAATGAGTAAAACAGAGTAGATAAAACCTCCTAGCGGAGTGAATGGATGGCTGGCTAGCTGAAATGATGGAAGAAAGAAAGGAAGAATGGATGGCTGACGGATAAATAAATGGGAAGGTGGGAGGATACATGATTGGTAGGAGAGCTGATGAATGGAAAGAAGGATGGATGGAGAGATGACAGGTGGATGGACAGATGAACGAAGAAAAGAAATCGATAGACGGAAAGGTAGACGGATGAGCAGACGAATGAGAGGATAGGAAGATGGAAGGATGGAAGAAAGGAGGTACAGGGGAATGGATAAATGAACCAATAAAAATATTTTGTTGAGCCAACTGCCAGGTTTCTTTCTTCCTAGAGCAGACAGAGAGCAAAGAGGAGGTGAACAGAGAGTTGGTCCATAAGAGAGTGGAGATTCCTCAGGAAAATTAAAAAGCCAAAGGACATTCCCTACCTTGCCCCATTCCCTGAATGATTCGGCGTTGAACTAAATGATGCTTGTGACCTAGACGAGGGCCGCACCAGGGCATCCCAGGCCTCTCTCCTTGCTGCTGCCATTAGGACTGGGTTTGGTCTTTGCCATAACATATGTAATAACAATTGGCCTTTCCTCCTCTCTTCCAACATCCATAGTGCCTTTTTTGGTGTAACCTACAGCCCTGAGGAGAGTCCAGAGAAGCTCTCCCTCTTACAGCTGAGTGATGTTGGTCAAGTTCCTACTCCTCTCTGAGCCTCAATCTCCTCGTCAGCAAAATGGGGATGATATTAGTACCTATTCATAGAGTTACGGTGAGAGCTGAATAAGATGTTACAGAATGAGCCGTGCACCCTGGGCAAGTTTTGCGCCTCTCTGAGTCTCGGTTTCCCTTCGGTAAAATGGGAACAGTAACACTGGCCTCATAGAGTCAATAGTGTGGCAAAGTGCTTGGCACCGAGATGCCCAGAGGAAGCCAGAGCTCCTCACCTCATTCACAAGGTGAGGAGGGCAAATCAGGGTAAGGGAAGACAAAAGTCCTAAACTCAGACCCCACCCAGGAACTCGTGGAAGGCCCTCACGTCCAGCCAGGTGGTTCCCCCCGACAGCTGCCCACACCACCACCCCAGAGCTGCTCCAACTTACTTAGAGACTGCTGGCACTCTGCTCCCTGGCAGCTCTGGTCATCCACACAGCCGGCCCGCTCTTCCAGCAGGGGCAGGGGCACCCCCGTTCCTTGACTCCCGCAGGACATGCCTCTGGCGGACGCGATGGGAGATCTGGTAGGGCTTGAGACAGCAACCCCAGCCACTCCACTCGGCCACGACACAGGAGACCCCTGGAAGAGAAGGCGGGGTCTCCAAGGGTAACTTGTGCAGAATGTGGCTGGCCAGCGGCCAGGTCTTCACCTTCCCCACACAAACCCCCCAAAACACCACATGGCCCCTAGAACTCGTGCAAACCTGAGTCCCTGCCTTCCTTGAAAGTTCCGCTATGACCACTGTTTATAGGTCCAAGGAAACTTGGAATTTCATGTTTTATTTACCCATCATCCTGCCGGTGACCATTGGGCTGTGTCTCCATCACTCATTCTTTCAATCAGTGTTTTCCTGGGGTGCCTGGGCGGTTCAGTCGGTTAAGCATCTGACTTCGGCTCAGGACATGATCTCAGCGTTTGTGAATTCGAGCCCCACATCGGGCTCTCTGCTGTCAGCACAGAGCCTGCTTTGAATCCTCTCTCCCCCTCTTTCTGCCCCTCCCCCTCCTGCTCGCACGATCTCTCTCTCTCTCTCTCTCTCTCTCTCAAAAATAAAAGAAACATTTTTTTAAACAATTAAATGTTTCCTAAGCTCTTAAGGGCAACTGATTTCACCTCCCCATCCCTCAGTTTCTTCCTTTGTCAAACAGAAATAATAGCAATATTCATGTGATAGGGTGGCCTTGAGGATTCAGTCAGATGTGAACATAAAGTGCTTGCTCCTGGCACATAGCAAGTACTCAATAAACACTAGCTTTTCTGTTGCAGCAGTGAAACGAACCACAGCTGCACTAGCAACATCATGGGGTGGAAGGAAACCCCTTGCAGAAGCCAGTTCTGGTGTCATAGTATTTACAGTTTTAGAACCTGCAAGACGGTGCTCTACGGTGTTTAAGAATTCATACAGGTAGGGGCACCTGGGTGGCTCATTCAGTGAGTGTCTGACTCTGGGTTTCGGCTCAGATCCTGATGTCACGGTTCGTGGGTTCGAACCCTGCATCGGGCTCCGTCCTGCTGGTGTGGCGCCTGCTTGGGATTCTCTCCCTCTCCCTCTCTCCCTGCCCCTCCCCTGGCTCGCACTCTCTCTCTAAACAGACAAATCATAAAACTCAAAAAAATTAATTCATACAGGACTCATATACATGAGAATATATATGGTCAATCCTCATTATTCCCAGATTCTGTATTTGCCAATTCACCTTCTGCTAAAATTTATTTGTAACCCCCAAATCAATACTTTAAGGTGCTTCGGCGGCCGTTCACCGACACGGGCAGAGCAGTAAAAATTCTGAGTCACACGTTCCCGGCTGAGGTCAAACAGGCCGAGGTGCCTTCTTGGGTGGGGCCAGGTCTACCCGGTCTGAATCCCAGCTCCGGCACCCGGTAGGGAACCTCAGCTTCCTGTTTTGGAAACCAAAGGAAATAGAATCTACCAGAATGAGTGGCTTTAGGATCTAAGATCATAGTCTCTGTGAGATATAGGTGGGCTTATTTCCCTAGGAGCAACGGTGGGGCATTCATTAAGTCAGTGTTTGCTGTGATTTCATGGAACATAACTACTGTGAATCATGAGAACAGACCATACATATGTATTCATTGCATATATTTGTGTATGTAAACACAGGCGTACATACGCAGGGGAACTGTAAATACCAAATGCAGCATAGCAGTTACCTCTGAGGAGAGAAGGAAGGAGAGCCACTGGGTGGGGGGGCAGGGGAGGGGAACTCAGAAGCGCTACAGTGGCATTCCTCAGGACTTGTTTCTTAGCTTCGCATGATGGTTTGTTGTAATGGAGTGTGTCTGAAATGGCTCATCACAATGAAAGAGGGAAGGCGCTGGGTGTCTGGGTCCTTGAGATGCTCTGTGTGCCTACCACGGTTGGGGGCTGTGTTGGGTAGGTATTTGCTCATGATGGAGCCCCTGGGACCTTCAACATCTTTGTCCAATTCCATAGTCCCGGATCAGAACGGGACCAAACGAGACAGAGAAGGGAATCAAGCCAAAACACAGGATCTGAGGACTTCACCGGGAAGAGAATTTCTACAGATGTGTCAGCACACTCACATACACACACGCACACACACACACAAGGCAGCTACAACTGTCAGAATTCATTCACTCATTCCACAAATATTTACCAAGAGTCTGCTATGAGCCAGGCACTGTCCAGGGGTGAACAAGGAAGATGAAGTCTGTCCTCATGCAAAGCACTCATCAGCTATGAGACATGTCCCACTTCAGCAACATGGATGAGGTATGACCACCTCAAAATCATTGACTGCTTTCACCATCCACCTAATAACGACACTGATTATGTCGCTGGTGCTGGACCAGGCAAGTCACATACTGACCTCATGTAATCCTGCCAACAATCTTAGGATGTTGTGCTCTCCTGGATCCTTCTTTGTCCTGTGCCCTCAGGAAGCCTGTGCATCACAGAGGCTCCCTGGGCAGCTGGCTGCCAGGTGACTTGGGGGAGGGGGTGGGGAGGGCAGGAACCAGCAGGGAAGAGAGCCCAGCCCTCCCTCCTGGGTGGGGGGAGCCTCAGCCACGGATCTCGCTCTCACCAGGCTCCCAGAACACCATTTCCTCCTGCACCCCTGCCCTCACCTTTGTGAATAGAGCCCTCATCAGATTCTCTTCCATTCAACTGTTCTGGGTGTACCATCTGTCGCCTGCCAGGACCCCGGCTCCAAATGTATTTGCACTGTTGTCAAATCCATCTCGCAGGGGAGGCAAGTAGGGCTTAAGGGGGTGGAATATCTGAGCCGAGGCAAGGCGTTGGCGTCGAAGTTGGATTCAAACTGCAGCCTCACAGGATCGGCGCAATGACAAATGAGAAGCACTGTGCAGACTGTAAATGCTCAATACGACAGGGGTCTTGATGCATTTAGGGCCTACTGTGTGCTAAGCACTGGTCTGGGTTCTGGGAACACAGACGAGCAAAGCAGAAAAAGCCGTGCCCTCGAGCAGCTGACATCCCATCCGGGAAACAGACAGTAAACAGCACATTATCCAAGTTCAGTGACTGATGCTCTGGCAATGAACAAAGCAGAATAAGAGGGGCAGCGGTGGGTGATAAGACACTGTTTCAGATGGAGGAGTCACAGAAGGCTCCTGTGACAAAGGATGTCTGAGGAGGTGAGGGAGGGGGCTGTGTAAGCATCTGGGGGGGGTGGGGGGAGTGTTCCAGGCAGAGGGATCAGGCGGTGCAAAGGCCCTGAGGCAGGGTCAAGGTTGGATGCTGGAGGGACAGAGTGGCTGGAGCAGAATAAGCAGAAGGAAAGTGATAGGAAGTGAGGTCAGAGAGGGAGAAATAGTGATAGCATCCAGGGCTCTGATGACTACTGTAGGGAGTTTGGATTTTATTCTAAGCATGAAAAAGAGCCATTGCCAAATTCTGAGCAGAGGAGTGACATGATCACATTTCAGGGTTTGGTTTTTTTTAATGTTTATTTATCTATTTTTGGAGAGAGAGAGAGAGAGAAGGAAGAGAGAGAGAGAGAGAGAGCATGAGCAGGGGAGGGGCAGAGAGAGAGGGAAAGACAGAGAATCCCAAGCAGGCTCCACAGGGTCAGCGCAAGCCCGACGCGGGGCTCAAACTCGCAAACCGTGAGATCATGACCTGAGCCAAAATCAAGAGTTGGACGCTTAACTGACTGAGCCACCCAGCCGCCCCCACATTTCAGGTTTTAACAGGATGTCTCTGGCTGCTGCATGCGGGTGAGAACAGAAAGAGGGAGACCGGGAAGACTGCCACTGCTGTTGTCCAGACAAGAACGGATAATCTACAGTAGAAGAAGCTTCTAGAAGAAAGGAGTGCTACGTCACTGGAAGTGCTCACAGAGTGGCTGGACAACCTGGCAGGCAGACTGCACATCACAGTCAGGCACTGGCTTGGCAAAGTCCCACCGTGATCCCCTACCCTGCCTACCAAGCAGGTGAGAGATTTTGCAGAAAATTAGGCAAGCACCACTCTGCAGATTCCTTTGCATGTTGCTGGCATCTGTGAAGTCAGCAAGGAGGATACACATGTGACACTCCCAGGGAACGGTCATCACGTCTCACCTGGGCCTGGGGTCGTGACCTCAATACATTCATGTGATTAATCCTATGTCATCAGCCTCCTCCACTAGCATGTCAGCTCCCCGGAAGCAGGGCCCCTGTTCCCTGCTGAATCCCAGTGCCAAGCACAGTTCCTGGCACACAGGGACCCAGTAAGTACTGAGTCCGTGAATAACAAACGAGCAAATCTCGCCTTAGCAACAGCAAAAGAAACAGGACCACAAGTTGGCGTTGCAAAAAGACACCACCAGATGGCAGTGTTTCTCAAAAAAGGCCATGCCCCTTTTTTCTGAGCGAAGGAGAAATTCTAGCAAAAAAAGAGGGGTTGGGGGGTGGTTTAAGGTTGCTCACCCAACCCTGGAGACTCCGGTAACATCGTGCCATCTGAGCCTGCTGGAGCCAGACCAAACTTCCCACAGTCCCTTTGGACCCCTGCCCCTACTCCAACAGGCCCAAGCTCCTGGGGAAATCCTTTCTGAATAATCAAAACCCCACCTTCTTCTCTGAACCCGTTGCCCAGCCCCCTGACTGTCCATCCTCCTCACTGCTTACCAAAAGGATTTTTCCGGAATGTAGTTCTAGCTCTAGACTGTTACCTGAAATCCTTTGTGTTTCCTGTCTCCTATTCATTGCAGTGTTCGCCGAAGCTCTTTTTTGATGGTGGATCATAGAGACCCCCAAGCCTAGTGACTAAAACTCATAAGTGTTCCTACAACACACCGCAGTCACTCACTCACTCCTCCCATTTAATATCTCAGCACGGTTTTCACTTTGAGTTTCCTGAAATGCATGGTCTCCCACAGCTCAACTTTGGGCAGCTGTCATTTCTGCCCTCCCAGCCTCCTTACCCTCATCTTCCGGTAACACCACCTCAAGTTTTCTTTTGGGGAACCAACCCTCCCCACTCTCCACCCACACGGTTTGAACAGAGTTGACCTCACGCTCTCATTCCTAGGATGGAGTATGTGACCCAGACAGGGCCAACTGCATATTTCTTCTCCCTAAGCTCAGCAATTGACTGGATCTGGAATGAGCCTGTGACCCAGTGGGGCCTAACAGAACCATCCCTAGGATTTTGATTGGAACAGCTGGGAAAAGGATGCTCTCATTTCACGAGGGACACAGTCTGGAGCTGTTGGGTACTACCTCTGCCACCACCTGGTGACAGTATGCCTGAAAATGAGCTAACACAAGCAGAGCTGAGTGGTGGAAAGAATCGTGACGACATCCGCGGAGTCCTGGGATCCAGCCATGCCTGGAGCCAAAATCCGTGGATTGGTTTTCAGTTACCTGGGCCAATAAATTCCCTTGTTCATTTGCATAACAGGAATTATGCCACAACCCTAAGAGCATTGGTTAGTACAATGAGGGCTCAAGTGCATAAGTGAGGACATTGATCCTCACAGGGTTGAAGTGGGAATTATTATTTTTTTTAATGTTTTTATTTATTTAATGTTTTTTATTTTTGAGACAGAGACAGAGCATGAGCAGGGGAGGCGTGGAGACAGAGGGAGACACAGAATCCAAAACAGACTTCAGGCTCTGAGCTGTCGGCACAGAGCCCGACAGGGGGCTCGAACTTACAGACTGTGAGATCATGACCTGAGCGGAAGTCGGACGCTCAACCCACTGAGCCACCCGGGCGCCCCTTGAAGTGGGAATTAAAGAGAATATAGGGCGCCCGGGTGGCTCAGTCGGTTAAGCGTCCGACTTCCGCTCAGGTCATGATCTCACGGTTCATGGGTTCGAGCCCCGCGACGTGCTCTGTGCTGACAGCTCAGAGCCTGGAGCCTCTTCGGATTCTGTGTCTCCCTCTCTCTCTGCCCCTCCCCCACTCATGCTCTGTCTCTGTCCCTCAAAAAAAATAAATAAATAAACATTGGAAAAAAAGAGTATAAAATACGTGAAAACGTTCGGTAAAGAACTTGAAAAATGTGAAACTGGTTTCTAACTAATGGCTCCAGCCCCACCCTCTCCACTCCACCCTCGCCAACCATTGCTAAGCTGCATCTTGCTCTGACTGAAAGTGTTTATTTCTTTCGTAGCTACCCAAATATGGACTGTAAGCCTGAGGCGAAGCACAGCCTCATCTTCCTAGGCCCGACTGTTTCTCGCTGGCCTGGGCACACAGCAGATGACCACCTACTGTACCGCACAAGAAGCGGGAAATGTCAAGGGCTGCTCTTTCACCTGGAGGGTCAAGCCTCCCTCGCCGACATGCCTCCGACGCCCCCTCCCTCGAGCAACCATATAATGCTGTGGTCTGCAGCCAGCCTGCTGGGGTCCAAATCCCGTGTCTGCTGCTTAATGCCTGTGCAACTTGGAGCAGGGCACCACCTCTCGGTGCTTCATCTGTAAAACGGACACAACAACCCCATCTATTCTGTAAGGCCGTTATGAGGCTTAAAGGAGACAATTTATTTAAAGCACTTAAAACAGTACCTCCCTGGCACTCGGTATGTACTCAGTAAACGTTAGGGGGGGTTTAATCATCCTCAACATCACTGCCCACTACCATCGATTACTGAAGTCAGTAAATTCGAACTCCTATATATCTCATGAAAAAACACACTCTTCTCTCCTCCCCATCTCTTGCCTCCCTACTGGCCCCCGCATCCCCTCCTGCCCTGCTCCCCCGGGGGGGGGGGGGGGGGGGGGGGGGGGGAAGTGAACCTATCCCTGTTCCATTCAAGCCCTCGGCTCCGCCCAGCCCAGACACAGGGGCAGATCCTAGGCCTGCTGCTTTTTTGCTGCCTTCCCAAAAGAACAAAACAAAGAGGACGGCAAAGCTTTGAGGCTCCTGGGCCCATGAGCCCTAGCTCTTTATGCAAAGGAATACACTAGAGAGCTGATAAAATCCTGTGATTCTGTAGGTGTGGGTCAGACCGTGGGAAAGTGCCACTGATCCCTCTGCCTGGTCCTCTTCCTGAGGCCCCCATTCCTGGGCTGTGGCAGGGGAGCCCCTGTGGCTACAGGGAAAGGAGAGACGTCAGCCCCACACTCTAAATGACCCCATGGCTGCCTGCTCTCTCTGCACGGAAAGCAAAGGAGTACAAAAGTTGTCCCAACACAGTCCTTCAGCAAATTTAATCTGGGGGGGAGGCTCATTTGCTATGATTTAGGAATTTACCATTCCCCAAATTACTTTTCCCTCTCACTGTTGCCCGAATGTCCACCATTAGCCACTCAAACTTGTGGGAAGCTAGCACTAAGAGCTAGAAGACATAGGATTGGATCCAGACCCAAATCCCGCCGGATGGCCTTGGCTGGCCAAAACCCTCTCCCCCAAGCTAAGCTTCCCCCCCCCCCCCCCCCCCCCCCCACTGAACAGGCACATTATTGTAGGCCAGAACCCCAGAGTGCTGGCAGAAAGTAATCAGATTTGATGAGACACCCAGGGCAGCCCATGGGCACAGAGTACGTAGGTGATGATAAAAGTCAGGTCCCTTCAATTTTGAATTTTTAAAAATCGTCCCCTCTTTTAAATGTAAATTTCCTGAAAGAAGCCCCACTGATGTCTCAGGGTGGAAGAGTCCACCAGCTTTTCTCCCTGACAAAGGAAAGTTGGATCGCATCACTTTACAGGGTGCCACAATTTAGATTTTTGTCTCCAGTGGCTGTGAAAAATTTCCTTCCAGAATATGAAAAAGGCAGAGTCCTCCCATTACTATCTCAGAAGCAGACCCTGGGGCACGTGGCTGGTTCAGTCAGTGAAGCATGGGATTCTTGATCTCCAGGTCATGAGTTCAAGTCCCACTTTGGGCTTAGAGCCTACTTTAAAAAACAAAATAAAATAAAAAGGCAGCCCCTAATTTCCAAGCCTAGTGGATATACCACTCTGGCAGGGTCTTTATTAGAGGGCGTGTTGGGATCTTGGTCTGGCGGCCACAGGCCTGTGTTACCTACTTATGGATCAGGTCCCTCTGCCTCCGCTGGCCTACCCAAATCTTAACCTGCTCCCCGCCACACCCCACACCCGCAGTTCCTCCGCCCTTCCCAGACCACCCAGCCCCGGGTCCCTCCACTCCAAGCTCCCTCCAGGTTTCAGCGCCCCCCTCGGTTCTCATCACCTTCTCCCTGTGCCTTGTGAACTCCCTGCCTGCTCCCCGGCCGCACGCCATCCGTGACCCTCTATCCTTGCCCCATCCAGCGTTGCCAGATAAAATCCGGGACGCCCAGTTAGATTCGAATTTCAGAAAAACAATCTCTTTTTAACATCAATATGGCCCATGCAATATTTAGGATACACTTAGACTGAAAACGATTTTTTATCTAAAATTTGAGTCTAAATGGGCATCCTGTATTTGAATTTTCCAGATCTGGCCACCCTACCCCAATCCAAGCGCCCTTTCCTCCCTCGCACCCCTCGATGCTTCCCGAGCCCCTCTGACCTCACGCGCCCCCTCCTCTCTCGAAGCCCTGTGTGCCCCGACCCGCCCATTTCCGTTCGGTGCTCTACGCCCCCACCCGTGCCTGGCGAGCGCCCCTCTTCCGCGAGGCACCCCACCCTCGTGCCGCCCCCCTGGACCCGCGCGCGGTCCTTGCGCCCCCACCTCCCAAACAGCCCTTAACTCTCCACGCGTCCTTCTCCATTCGGCCCCCGAGACTCGCGCAACCCTGTCCACGCCGCACGCATCTCGGTCCGCCCGCAGCCGCACAGCCCGCTCTTCCCTGCTGTGTCCTGCGCGCCGGAGCCCCCCTCGCGCCTTGCTCGCGCGCTTCTCTGCGCCCAGGGCCCCTCCGTGGGCGGCTTCCTTCCTGCCGCCGCCGCACCCCCTTAATCCCGCTCCCCTCCGCGCCCATGGCCCCGCGGGCTCCTCCTGGCGCACCTGGGCGGACCCGCGCGCAGTCCGCGCGGCAGTCCCGCACCGCACCGCACGCCTGGTCGCAGAAGCAGCGCGGGGGCCCGCGGGCGACGCAGGTCGGATCGCGGCCGGGACAGCAGCGGCCCAGCGCGGCGCGGCCCTGCCCGGGCCAGAGCGCGCCCGACGGCCCCCGGGCCCAGGACACCCGGGCCACCACCGTCAGGGCGAGCGCCAGGGGCAGGACCCGCGTCGCGCTGCGCAAGGCCGTGGCCGGGCTCAGGCTGGGGACCGAAAACGGACGCCGGCGGGGACCGACCCCACCTGGCCCGCCCCGGACCCGACCCGTCCCCAGACCCACCTCCTACCTGTCAAGGAGCTGATGCCCGTCGCCCATTGGTCCGATCCAAACTTTGCACAGCTAGTGGAGCCAAGATAAAGGTAATAACCTCAACAACTTGGCAAGGGGGCCCCACGGCCCCCAGTTTCCAGGGAGATAGAGGACGTAGAGGCTCGTCAAAGCAGTGTGTTATAATAGATGATAGCCACTAATCATAATTATATTACCAATAACGCCAACAATAGCTGTCAATAGTATTAAAAATAGTAGTAGGCATAGTAATTGCCAGGAAAGCAGCCTGGGAGCCAAGCTGGTTACCGTACTTTAGGAGTGTCGTCAGGATTGTCCAAACCTGGGTCCCTTGGATGTACCTTTATTTTTTGCTATATCCCTACCAATATTTTTCTTTGAATAGACTCACTTTTAAAACTTAAAATAGTTGTTGTTTTGTTTTGTTTTGTTTTTTTAACAAAACCATATCACTCAAGAGGATGAGAAGACAAGCTGTAGACTGGAAGAAAAAAATTTGCAAAAGACACATCTGATAAAGAAGAATTATCTGGGGGTGCCTGGATAGCTCAGTCAGTTAAGCCTTGGACTCTTGATTTCCGCTCAGGTCATGGTCTCATAGGCATGAGATCCAGCCCTGTATTGGGCTCCACCTTGGCCATGGAGCCTGCTTAAGATTCTCTCCCTCTGCCTCTCCCTCTGCCCCTCCTATGCTCACACTGTCTCTCAAAAAATTTTTTTAATTAAACTAAAAAATAAAATGTAAAAAAGGGTGCAAACATTTAAAATGTTTATCATTTCTTTTTTTTAAAGAAAAGGTAGGGGCGCCTGGGTGGCTCAGTCTGGTAAGCGTCCCACTTCGGCTCAGGTCGAGATCTCGGGTCCTGTCTGTCTCTGTGCTGACAGCTCAGAGCCTGGAGGCTGTTTCAGATTCTGTGTCTCCCTCTCTCTCTGCCCCTCCCCTGTTCACTCGCTCACTCTCTCTCGAAATAAATAAACATTTAAAAAAATTAAATAAAAAAATAAAAATAAAAATGGGCAAAAGATCTAAACAGACACCCCACAGAAGATATATGGATTGCAAGTAAGTATATGAAAAGATACTCAACATCATGTGTCATTAGGAAATTGCAAATTAAAACAACAATGAGATACCACTATATACCTATTAGGGTGGCTAAAATTCAAAACACTGACCACACCAAATGCTGACGAGGATGTGGAGCCACAGGAACTCTCATTACCACGGGTAGGAATGCAAAATGGCACAGCCACTTTGGAAGACAGTTTAGTGGTTTCTTAGAAAATTAAATATAGTCTTAGCATACGATCCAGTAAATTGCACTCCTTGGTATTGACCCAAATGAGTTATTTACCCAAATGAGTTGAAAGCTTATGTCATTCAAAAATCTTCACAAAGGGGCGCCTGGGTGGCGCAGTCGGTTAAGCGTCCGACTTCAGCCAGGTCACGATCTTGCGGTCCGTGAGTTCGAGCCCCGCGTCAGGCTCTGGGCTGATGGCTCGGAGCCTGGAGCCTGTTTCCGATTCTGTGTCTCCCTCTCTCTCTGCCCCTCCCCCGTTCATGCTCTGTCTCTCTCTGTCCCAAAAATAAATAAAAAACGTTGAAAAAAAAATTAAAAAAAAAAAAAAATCTTCACATGGATGTTTATAGCAGCTTCATTCATAATTGTTGGAACTTGGAAGCAACCAATATATCCTTCAGTGGGTGAATGGATAAATAAACTGTGGTACATCCAGACAATGGAATATTATTCAGCACTAAAAAGAAATGAGCTATCAAGCCATGAAAAGACATAGAGGAAATTTAAAGGCATGTTACTGAGTAAAAGAAGCCAATCTGAAAAGGCTACATACTGCATGATTTCAATTATATGACATTTAGAAAAGTCAAAACCATGGAGACAGTAAAAATATCAATGGTTTCCAGGGTTGGGGAAAAGGAGCAATGAAAGATCTTTAGACAGTAAAACTATTCTGTTCTGTATGATACTATAACAGTGGATACAAGTCATTATTCACTGTCAAAACCCATAGAATCTACTGCTAATACCAAGACTGAACCATAATGTAAACTATGGACTTGGGTGATAATGATGTGTCCATGTAGGTTCATGATTGTAACAAATGTACCACTTTGGTGGGGGATGTTGACAGTGGTGGAATCTGGGTGGGGAGCAGGAGCTACATGGGAACTCTGTGCTTTTTGTTCAATTGTACTGTGAATATAAACCTTCTCTAACAAATGGAAGTCTATTTTAATAAAATATTTAATGTTTATTTATTTTTGAGAGAGAGACAGACAGACTGAGTGCGAGCAGGGGAGGGGCAGAGAGAGACAGAGACACAGAATCTCAAGCAGGCTCCAAGCTCTGAGCTGTCAGCACAGAGCCTGACACAGGGCTTGAACCCACGAGCCCCGAGACCATGACCTGAGCCAAAGTCAGACGCTTAACTGAGCCACCCAGGCACCCCCAAAAGAAAAGTGGGAAGTCAGTAATATTTTTCATAAATAAAGGGAGGAGGAAGGAAGGGCACAAAGACAAATGACATACAGGGATACTATAAGTGAACTAAATCCTCATGTATTGGGGCAAAAATCAATAGATAATGTCTAAACTGATAAATCAACAAATGTCCACATAAGTACATTATTTAGCTATATGGAAATAACAACTAGAAGAAATAGCTATAAAGGTTAGAAGTGGTTGTCATGCCAACCAAACATATGAAGATGCTCTCCTAATAAGACACTGCAAATATCAAAGTATGGAGACACCAGCAAAGGTCTGAAAGGTTGGTTTTTATTTAAATAGAATTGAGGAGGGTGAGAAGAAAGGAACCCTTGAGTACGAAGGTGGTGGGCAAGTACATCCATACAATCTTTTTGGAGGACAGTTTGTCATTAGCTACCCAAACTATAAGAGCACATACTTTTGACTCAGGAATCCTTACAGATAGAGGCACTCGTGTGCAGGCAAACATTAGAACAAGGTTCTTTGCTACTTCATTGTAATGTCAAAAAGTTGGCGTCACTCTCACCGTCCCTGAGTCGGGGCTGGTTAAATCTATCATGATCCATCCCTATAAGGGGATATTGTGCAGTCTCCTAAATTAATAAAGCAGTTGTTGATGTACTTATGTGTTAGATCTTCGAGATTCACTGTGAGGCAAAAAAGCAAGGTGCATAGCAATGTAACAGGTCACCGTTTCTGTCGTTAAAGTATATTTATATTATATGCTGACATATGCAAAGCATATCTCTGGAAGGGGATGTAATACATTGGTAAGAATGGTTGCCTTTGGGGAGAGGAGCCAAGTGGTATTTTTGGAAGTGTTTACCTCATGCCCATATTACCTATTCAAATAAATGTGGGGAAAAAAAGTGATTGCCTCTAGAGAACTGAATGGGGGTGGGAAGGGGTGGTGGATTTTAATTACACATATAATAAAAGATATATAATATGCATATTATATATAATATTGATATAATATAGAATATTGATTTACAAACGTTTTCACTACCAAGAAAGAGAGGCAGAGAGAGAGAAAGAGAGGCAGTCTCTGTTGATGTAAGGGTCAAGTGGGGTCAAGCAGCCACTCCTGACCATGGCATGTCCCCGAGCATGCCCCATGACGAGGACCAGCAGCTTCCTGTAGTTTTCAGTCCCCCCCCCCCCCCTTATGTGGCTTCTCTCTGTCCTGCCGGGTTTGAAGCATCCAAGTAACTGGTGACCTAGTTCCCAGGAAACCTCCCATGCTGCCCTTTTGTGAGGGTCCTGGGGGCTGTGGGGCTCTTGGCAGATGCCACATTTGTGTGCACAGAGAGAAGCTGATTCACCTCGTAGCAGGGAGAAAGGGACCCATCAGCATGCAATGAACTGTCCAGCTGAGGGGTGGCACCCCTCTCCCCACGGGTCTGGGCTGCAGGGCACTGTGCTCTGGGTGGGGGCAGGAAGGCTGCTCAGTCTCCCTTCACCCCTGCCTCAATTATCTATTGTTGCATAATGAACCACCCCAGAATATGCAGGCTTAAAATAACAATTTATTATTATCTTTTAAAAAAATGTTTATTTATTCACTTTTGAGAGAGAGAAAGAGCACAAATGGAGAAGGGGCAGATAGAGAAACACACAATGTGAAGCAGGCTCCAGGCTCTGAGCTGTCAGCACAGAGCCTGACGTGGGGCTCGAACCCACAGACTGTGAGATGCTGACCTGAGCTGAAATCAGAGGCTTGACCAACTGAGCCACCCAGGTGACCCCAAATGGACGAGGTCATTCTGCCAAAGTCACCTGCTGGATTTGAGCCAAGGGTTTCTGAGGGCAAGTTCCCGTCTGGAGACAATGAAAAGTGTGCTCCTCAGAACAGGACTTTATTTACACCTAATATCTACATTCCAGACTGGGGCCTGGACAGGATGATTGCCCAGGAAGATGACGGAGTCATTAATCTCTGCCCAAGACTGGCCAACTTCCCATCCGGATAATTAAATCAATTGGCAGCCCCATGTCAGGTCTCCATGGAGTCTGCGGGGCAGAAGGACAGAGCACCTCTGGCTGCCGCACTTGGCGTCTCCAGAGGGATAGGTTCCTGGGTGACTTTAGGACAAGCCAGCTGAGCCCAGGCTGGGGTTCTTGGCCCTGACTTGCTAGGTTCAGGACTCAGGCAAATATGGACGTGTTGGCATGTCAGTGGTTGCAAACAGTTGTCTGAGCTTCTGTGTTTGTGTGGTGGCCCACGGGGCCCTTCTATTCTTTCTAACTTTACCCTAAACATTGGTTCCTTTACACCACAAGAGTTCTGCACCCCACAGCTGGTCCGTCTCTCCCCCCCAACTTTTTTCCCTCCTCCATAACTAGCACCAAGATGTTTCAGAGGAATGCCCTCCAATCTTTTTTAAGTTTTTATTTATTGTTAGGAATCTCTGCACCCAACGTGGGACTCGAACTCACAACCCAGAGATCAAGAGTCCCTTGCTCTTCTGAGTGAGGCAGCCAGGCGCTCCAAGAAGATAAGCTTTTAATCAACTTGGCCCTCACTACCCAGAGCACAGTCCAGCCTCGGCATCACCTGGGAGGTTGTTGGAAAAGCAGAATCTCAGGCCCCATCCCAGATTTACTGAGCCAGAATTTCCGTTTCAACAAGATCTCTGGTGATTTAAACACATTGGTTCTCAACCCTGGCTGGGCATTAGAAACACCTGAAGAGAGTTTCCTATAATACCAATACCTAGGATCCTTTGCTGAAATTTCGATTCGGTTGATCTGGAATATGGCCTGGACATCACTATTTTTTATGGTATAACATACATTTAGTAAAATACACTAACTTCAGGTGAATAGCTTAGTATTTTTTACACACGTGTACACACCCACGTAACCACCCGGATAATAACATAACATTTCCCAGAGCACCCCACAAAGTTCCATTTTGTCCCTTCAAGGTAGGGTGATGGGCCGTCCCAGTTTGTCCAGGACTGAGGGGTTTTTCCGGGACATGGGACTCTCAGTAGCAAAACAGAGAGTCCCGGGGAAAATCAGGACAAGTTGCTCACACTCCTTCCAGGTCTATACTCCAGTCCACCTCCAGAGGGAAACATTATCCTGCGTTTTATCTAGCAGGTACGTTTAAGCGTCCCCCCAGATGACTTTAATGTGCAGCCAGGGCTGACCCAGCAACAGAAACATGTGGGGACCCTGTGAAATTATTGCTGGGCCCTTTACTCCTACACTTTCTAACTCAGTAGGTCTGAGTGGAGCCAAGAATTTGCATTTCTAACAAGTTTCCCAGGTGATGCTGATGCTACTGCTCTAAGTACCTTCCTTTGAGAGTTACAGGTCTAAGCCAAGCACAGGAATTCTCCCCTTGACATCCGGGTTTAGACTTGAACACATTACACAGTTCTGGCCAACGTGCACGAGGAGAAGACTTCCCAGCGCTTCCGGGATGCACTCAGGTAGTCTGTTAAAACGGTACCCCTGGATTGTGCAAATCCCTAGCCCTGGGATGAGGGTGGGGGTGTGGGGGTGAGCGTGGGGGTGTGTGGATCCTAGGTAATATTTTTTCACCGACGGAGAGATGCATGGAAGGGGATGCTCTCTTCTTTTGAAAGTCCAGCAGCGTCTGGGCATGGCCCCTGGAGCTGCCTCATGACCTTGAAACAACAAGCCTGAGGACTAAACACAAACCAAGCAGGGTAGGGGAGAGGAAGGGGGAGAGAGCCTCCTGAGTCCTTGAAGAGACTGCTGAACTACAGGGTCGACCAATCTTATACGACCTTCTCAGGAATGTCTTTCCTTTTGGTTTCAGTCACATATAATTGGGTGCTCTCTGATTTGTGGTCAAAAGCATGTAATACCCTGCTGTTCAATTTGTGGTCCAACAATCAGCAGCATTGGCATCCCCGGGAAGCTTGTTGGTTTCAAATGATGTCTAATGCCCTTTATTCAAAGGGAAACAGTGCAAGCTGCGGAGCACTGTTCCTAAGGGATTAGGGGCAAGCTCGAGTTTTATAGAGCTTAGAAGAGGCAATGGCAACTCGAAACAGAAGGATGATGGGCTAGGAAGTCCTATTTCTAGGGTGTGGTAAGCTAACTAAAGCAGAGTTGAAGGATATGGCTGGTGCGTGTTAGATTTCTTGACAGGTGCTTCCTGTAAGTGCAGGCTGGCTTCGGGCCGGATTCGTGACCTGGGCTGGGCCAGTAGGACAGCCTCCATTCTTGTAGGGGGTCCTGATACACGAATTAACTTTACCTCAAGAAATGCAGACTCTTGGGCCCCACCACAGACTTACTGAGCCAGAATCTGCATTTTTACAAGATGTCCACAGTCAGGTCTGAGAAGCACTGCTCTAACTATACAGCAGCACACAGGCTTTGGATTTTCTGCACCCTTCTACGGGCCACCTCCCCCAACTGATCGCTGCATGAAACCACATCATTGCTAATAATCATATGAAAAGATGCCGTGGCACTGCCTACAGGAGCCCTCTAGCTGAGCTTCCTTTGTGACTCATTGGTCAGAACTAGACTACATGCTTCAGCTGCCAGTGAGGCTTGGAAGGCGGGTGCCTGGCTTCATTTCTGTCTATTGTGGGAGACAGGCTCTGCCTGCAAAGACCCAAAGGAGTTGAAAACTTACGTTCACACAAAGACCTGCACAAGGATGTTTATAGCAGTTTTATTCATAATTGGCAAAGCTTGAAAGCACCCAAGATGTCACTCAGTTGATGAATTGCTAAACTGTGGTACACCCAGACAGTGGCATATTTTTCACTGCCAAAAAGAAATGAGCTCTCAAGCCATGAAAAGACATGGAGGGAACTTTGAATGTATATTGCTAAGCCAAAGAAGCCCATCTCAAAACATTGCTGGATGATACTAACTATATGTATGTAGCATACTATGATTCTAATTATATGACATTCTGGAAAAGGTAAAAATATGGACACAATGAAAAGATCAGTGGTTGCAAGCGGTGGGGTGAGGAGAGAGGTGGATAGGCAGAGCACAGAGGATTTTTAGTGAAAATACTCTGTATGATACAATAATGTTGGATATACAGTCAACCCTTGAAAAATGCAGGGGATGGGGCACTGACCCTCTGCACAGTCGTAAATCTCTGGATACCTTTTGACTCCCCCAAAACTGAACTACTGATAGCCTATGTGAACCAGAAGCCTTACTAATAAAACAATTGATGGGCACTTACTTTGTATATGTATTATATATGTATTCTTACAATAAAGTAAGATAAAGAAAAGAAAATGTTATTAAGAAAATCATAAGATGGGGCGCCTGGGTGGCTCAGTCACTTAAGTGTCGGACTCTTGATTTCAGCTCAGGTCACGATCTCACAGTTCACGGATTCAAGCCCTAAATCAGGCTCTGCACTGACAGTATGGAGCCTGCTTAAGATTCTCTCTCTCTCTCTCTCTCTCTCTCTCTCTCTCAAAATAAATTTAAAAAAAAGAAAATCATAAGAGGGGCACCTGGGTGTCTCAGTCAGTTAAGCATCCAACTCTTAGTTTCAACTCAGGTCATGATCTCACAGTTCATGAGTTCGAAGCCCACACTGGGCTCTGTGCTGACAGTGGGGAGCCTGCTTGAGATTCTCTGTCTCCCTCTCTCTGTGCCCCTTGCCCACTCACACTTGCTCTCAAAAATAAATAAATAAACATGTTTTAAATATCATAAGAAAACCATGGCTTGCTCAGCCAGTGGAGCTTGAGACTCTTGATCTCGGGGTTGTAAGTTCGAGCCCATGTTGGGTGTAGTGATCACTTAAAAGTAAATTAAAAAAAAAAGTAAGAAAATTGGGGCACCTGGTTGGCTCAGTCAGTTAAGGGTCTGACTCTTGATTTCGGCTCAGGGCGTGATCTCACGGTTCGTGAGTTCGAGCCCCGTGTTGGGCTCTGCACTGTGTCAGCGCAGAGCCTCCTTAGAATTCTCTCTCTCTCTCTCTCTCTCTCTCTCTCTCTCTCTCCCCCTCTCTCTTTGCCCCTCCCCCACTCATGCTCTCTCTGTTTCTCTGTCTCTCAAAATAAATAAAGTGCATCTCTTAATAAATAAAAGAAAATCATAAAGAAGAGAAAATACATTTGCAGTACCATACTGTAAAAAATTCATGTACAAGCGGATCATGCAGTTCAAACCCATGTTGTTCAAGAGTCAACTGTATGTCATTATACTTTTGTCCAAACGCATAGAATGTACAACACCAACAGAGAACTCTAAAGTAAACTACAGACTTTGGGTGATTATGATGTGTTGGTGTAGGTGCATGAGAGGCTGTGCATGAGTGGGGGCAGAGGGCATATGGGATATCTCTGCATTTTCCTCTCAATTTTGTTATAAACCAAAAACTGCTCTAAAATATTATCCTCTTTAAAATAGGCCCCCCCAAAATACATATAGTATGTATAAGTACATAAAAGATCTAGAAAGATATACAATAAGGTTTAACAGTGGAGTTACATAATAGTGTTTTATTTATTTTTGTTCTACATTTATGGCTTTCTATAATGCCCTTATTCTGCTCTGATAACAATGAAAGTTTCTTTTTTTTTAACTTTTTATTTAAAAACATTTTTTTGTTAATGTTTATTTACTTTTGAGAGAGAGAGACAGAGTGCGAATGGGGAGGGGCAGAGAGAGAAGGAGATGCAGAATCTGAAGCAGGCTCCAGGCTCTGAGCTGTCAGCACAGAGCCCAACTCGGGGCTCGAACTCATGAACTGCAAGATCATGACCTGAGCCAAAGTTGGGCGCTTAACTGTCTGAACCACCCAGGGGCCCCTAAACTTTTTATTTTGACATAATTATAGACTCACAGGAAGCTGCAAGATAGTACATAGACTATCGTGTATCCTTCACCTAACTTCCCCCAAGAGTGCTATCCTGTATAATTGTAGTAGGATATAAAAATGAGGGAATCAACTTTGTTACAATACGTTTAACTAGACCACAGACCTCATTTTGTTGTCACTATTTTTTTGTATCTTTATTTGTGTATGCGTGTACACAGGTATTATTCTATATGTTTTTATTCCGTGATAAATAGATTCATATATTCATGTAACCACCACAAACAAGATACAAAGGAATTCCATTGTGGCATCCACTCAGGATTACACTCCTCTTCCCAGTCCCTATATCCAGGCAACCACTAATCTGTTCTCCACCTCTGTAATTTGGTCATTTCAAGAATGTAATATAAATGATCATACATATGCAACCTTTGAAATTGACTTTTGTCAATAAGCATAATACCCTTGAGATCAGTCTAGGTTGTTGCATGTTATCATAGTTCATAATAAATATTTTTTAATGTTTATTTATTTTGAGGTGGGGAGGGGCAGAGAGAGAAGGAGAGAGAATCCCAAGCAGTCTCTGTGCTGTCAAAAGCCTGATGCAAGGGGGCTCCTGGGTGGCTCAGTGGGTTAAGCCTCTGACTTCGGCTCAGGTCATGATCTCACAGTTCATGAGTTTAAGCCCTGAGTCGGGCTCTGTGCTAACAGCTCAGAGCCTGGAGCCTGCTTGGGATTCTGTGCCTCCCTTTCTCTCTGCCCCTCCCCCACTCTCTCTCTCTCAAAAATATAAAAACATTAAAAAAAAAAAAAAAAAGCCTGATGCAGGGCTCGAACACACGAATTGTGAGATCATGACCTGAGCCAAAATCAAGAGTCAAACATTTAACCAACTGAGCCACACAGATGCCCCTTTAATAAGAATATATTTGAGTATATATCCCACCTGAACTCTAATATATGTTTTTTATTAAGTTTTTTAATTCCAGCATAGTTAACATAGTGTATATTAGCTTCAGGTGTACAACATAGCAATTCAACAATTCTTTTTTTTAATGTTTATTTTTGAGAGAGAGAGAGAGAGAGAGAGAGAGAGAAACAGAGCACAAAAGGGGGAGAGGCAGAGAGAGAGAGGGAGACACATAACCCGAAGCAGGCTCCAAGCTCCGAGCTGTCAGCACGGAGCCCAATGTGGGGCTCGAACCCACAAACTGCGAGATCATGACCTGAGCCCAAGTCAGACGCTTAACCAACTGAGCTACCCAGGCGTCCTTTTTTTTTTTTTAAAGTAAGCTCCACACCCAACATGGGACTTGAACTCACAACCCTGATATCAAGAGTTGCACTCTACTGAGTGAGCCAGCCAGGCGCCCCCGATTCAACAATTCTATGCATTACTCAGTGCTCATCATAAATCTACTCTTTAATCCCCATCACCTATTTCACCCATCCCCCCCTCCCCTCTGGTAACCATCAGTTTGTTCTCTATAGTTAAGAGTCTGTTTCTTGGTTTGTCTCTCTCTCTCTTTTTTTTCCTTTGCTCTTTTGTTTCTTAAATTCCACATATGAGTGAAATCGTATGGTGTTTGTCTTTCTCTGAGTGACTTATTTTACTTAGCATTATATTCTCTAGCTCCATCCGTGTTGTTGCAAATGGCAAGATTTCATTCTTATTTATGGTTGGATAATATTCCATTGTGTGTGTGTGTGTGTGTATATATATATATATATACACACACACACACACACACACAATGGAATATGGAATGGAAGAAGGTATGTATATATATATATATATATATATATATATATATTGTGTGTGTGTGTGTGTATATATATACACATATATATATATATATACACACACACACACACACATATATATATATATATATATATATATACACATACCTTCTTTATCCATTCATCAATCAATGGACACTTGGGCTGCTTCCTAATTTGGCTACTGTAAATAATACTGCAATAAACATAGGAGTGCATATATTACTTTGAATTCATGTTTTTGTATTTTGGGGTACACTGTAGTATGATTACTGGATCATTTTTAACTTTTTGAGGAACCTCCATGCTGTTTTCCACAGTGGCTGCACTAGTTTGCCTTCCCACCAACAATACAAGAGGGTTCTCCTTTCTCCACATCCTCTCCCAACACCTGTTATTTCTTGTATTGTTGATTTCAGCCATTCTGACAAGTGTGAGGTGATACCTCATTGTAGTTTTGATTTGTATTTCCCTGATGATGAGTGATGTTGAGCATCTTGTATCCATTGGCCATCTGGATGTGTTCTTTAGAGAGAGGTCTGTTAACGTCTTCTGCCCATTTTTTAATTGAATTATTTGTTTTCTGGGTGTTGATTAACATATATGGTTTTAATTCGTGTGTGTGTGTGTGTGTGTGTGTGTGTGTGTGTGTGTGTGTCCCTGTTTCCAAATGTGAGGATAGGATTTGGAAACCACATGTTTGGTTTTATCCCCCATGATAGTCTAGCCTGAAAAATTAACCAGGGAGTTGGTGACTTGGCTGTGAGCTATTTTAGGGCAGAAACTGACGGATAATTATCCTTCTTGTTGCCTCTTTGGCTCAGCTCAATGATTTGGTCCTGAAATGATTCTAATCAAGCACCTGGGGGAGGGAGTGCAAGTATTCACTAGGAGCTCACTCCTCAAAACACATCATATAAAACTAGCATCAGTTTGTGTGTATGTTTTTAATAGGGTCATTACACTGGCAGGCATAGAAAGTACATTTAACAACATTGCCTGCAATTGTGGGAAAATGCTAGAAATGAGAGCAGATTATGGTCTGTGCCAAAGGCAGACATGGTGCCTGGAAGGAGCAATCTGCAAGGATCTCTGGGAGACCACTGGCAAAGAGGTTATTTTGGAGTCCTTGGGTTCGAATCCCAGCTCTGCCTCTGTACCAGTCGTAGCCCCTTGGAAAGAGAACAATTCCGGCAGACTGTATTTAGAGAATACCGCAAGTGTGCGTGCAGAATATAAGGAAACCACCAGGGCTAGTGAGGAACGCTGGAGCTGGAAATAGAAGGGGGCACCCCCTACGGGGGTGAAGGAGCCAGGGAAGGAGAAGCTGCCATAACCCGGAAGAAGAGTTAGGTGGAGAAGCGCCCTGCAGGGTGAGGCCAGGGAATGGCCAGCTCAACTTCAATTACCACTCCCCCTTCCAATCTCCTATTGAAGCTCCCAGCACGGGCTCTAGCTGTCCATGCTCCAGGAGCACTGAGCAAGGTAGACTAGGGTGAGGAGACAAGGGAAGACCTTGGCAGAGCCATTAACTACCTGTTTGGCTTAGGTAAATCACTCCCCCTCTCTGGAGAAAATCTCCATTTTCTCATCCATGAAGTCGGGATGATAATATTACCTCCTTTGTAGAATTGAGGTAGGGAATAAATTATAACATGTGAAGTACCTAGTGTGGAGCCCGCCAGGACATTTCAATAAATGACAATTACAGATGATGGTCATGACAAGAATGACTTGAGTAGGGAGTAATGGGGCTTAGAGAGAGGTATGCTCTCTAAGGTACTATGCATCAGGTACTATGACAAATACCACCACACTCCGTACATAGCTCCTCTTGCTGTAAAATCATCGGGTCAACCTAGGCAGAGCCAAAATTGATGTCAGAACTCCAGACGGCAGCAACTACCACTTTAACATTGGAGAGAAAAAAGAAAAGCTCTCACCTGCTAGGACCACCCCCAACCCAAGCCTTCCCATCTGCAAACTGTGGCCCCGTGGTACAGGTCTGTTTTAGCAAAAGGACCATTTGTTTAAATGAGCCTGCCAAGTGAGAGGATCCAGATTCCTCTCTTTTCTCTCTTTTTAAAAAAGCCACAGATATAAATAAGCCCAAGATGGTCTGTTTCTGCCATGACTAACAGATAAAAGAAAAGACAGTCACCTTCTAAATAGACCAGCAATTAATTAACATTGGGAACTTGGGAGGAATTGATTGGGGGACCCGTCCAATGGGTGGGCCACGGGGCCTGCCAATTCCATCCACCCAGGCTTTGAAGCCAGTTTAGAAACTGTTGGGAAAACCCGAAAAACCCCATTCCCACCCCCTCCCACCCACACCAGACAATCTTGAAGGAAAATACCCAAGTTGACGGAGAAATGAGTTACTCGGAACATAAAAAAGTCCATCAAATCTTCATCTTAAAGAGTAGATGCCATTGTCCCAAGCCAGGTGCCCCCAAGGAATTAGGTTGACAGACTCAGCAAATAGAAATATGGAATGCCTGGGGCTCCTGGGTAGCTCAGTCGGTTAAGCCACTGACTCTTGATTTCGGCTCAGGTCATGATCTCACAGGTTCATGGGATGATGCCCCACATCAGGATCTGCACTGACAGTGCGGAAACTGCTTGGGATTCTCTCTCTGTTTCCCTCTCTCTCTGCCCCTCCCCTGTGCATGTGCTCTAGCTCTCTCTTGCTCTCTCAAAATAAATACATAAAGTTCAAAAAAAAAAAAAAAATACAGAATGCCCAGTCAAGTGTGAATTTCAGATAAACAACGAACAATTTTACCTGTGTCCTAAATATTGCATGGGATGCACTTACACTAAAAGATTATTTGTTATTTATCTGAAATTCACATTTAACAGGGCATCAGGTGCTTTATCGGGCTCAGGAATGATGAGGGCGGTCCTGAAGGGACACAGCCCAAACCGAGCCTGTGGACACAGGCTCAAACTGGCAGCCTCCTGGACATCTGAGGCCCATACATGTGCATTTTCTAAGTCTTCGCAGTTAGTAAAATTGGAATCGGTTGAGAACAGTTTAAGGATTTCTGGCTTCCTTTAAGAATGGGAAGCTCCAGCCGTGCTGCTACTAGCCACCCTCCTATGATAACATAATGGGGACAGAAGGGAACGTGGGAAAGTGAAAACTGATCACTGATGTGTTAGATTGAAGGGATTGTGGGTACACTTGTTTCTGGCTGGTTTGTTGCATGAGTCTAGTGGTGACACCATTAGTAGCCCACGTTTCAGGCCTGGGGAATGTGCCCTTTCTCAGGCTTTGCTGCTCGAAGCAGCGACCCCAGAAGTGCTAGCCGCAAGATCTGAAAAGCTTGCCCATCTGCAAGGCCACTACCAGGCCATCTTCCTTCTTCCCAGCACAAGGGTGGAGGCTTTGCTCCCACCAGTTGGAGAAATATGTGCCCACAGTGCCACCTAGAGACACAGGCTGGAGTTGCAAGTCCTGGAAGGCACCCCTCTCCATCTTCCCTGGCAATTGTGTAGCCATAATTAGAAATGAGGTAGACAAAATCTAGAAGGAGAAAAAAGGAAGATTAAAAGAAACTAAAAAACAACAAGGGTGTGAGAAGTTCTTTCCATGTTCCAAGCAGAGTTATGTGTTCTTTTATGCCTCAAAAGATCCCCAAAGGCTGGATACCATCCATGTTCCTACTTTGCAAATGAAGAAACTGAGGCTCAGAGATGTGAATCATTTGCTCAAAGCTGCATGGTTAATAAAGGGCAGAGCTATGATTCAAACCCAAGAAATGCAAGTCTACAGCCCATGTTTTTTGTTAATATATATATTTTTAATGTTTATTTATTTTGACAGGGAGGGAGAGCACTCGTGCATGTGGAAGCAGGAATGGGACAGAGAGAGAGAGGGACAGAGGATCTGAAGCAGGCTCCATGCCAACAGCAAAGAGCCTGATTCGGGCTCGAACTCACGAACCATGAGATCATTACCTGAGTCGAAATCAAGAGTCAGATGCTTAACCAACTGAGCCACCCAGGTGCCCCTGTTGTTAATATTTTTTTATTTTTTTTTAAATTTTTTAACGTTTATTTATTTTTGAGACAGAGAGAGAGCATGAACGGGGGAGGGTCAGAGGAAGAGGGAGACACAGAATCTGAAACAGGCTCCAGGCTCTGAGCTGTCAGCACAGAGCCCGACGCGGGGCTCGAACTCACAGACCGCGAGATCATGACCTGAGCCAAAGTCGGCCGCTTAACCAACTGAGCCATCCAGGCGCCCCTGTTAATATTTTTTAATATTATCATACAATAAGGTTGACTTTAGTTTTTCTTCTGGTGCACAGTTCTACAAACTTTGACATATGTATAGGGGCAACTGGTTTTGACTCAATTTTGGCTCAGGTCATGGTTTCACTGAGTTCAAGCCCTGCATCAGCTCCACACTGACAGTGCAGAACCTGCTTGGTATTCTCTCTCTCTCCCTCTCTCTGCCACTCCCTGCTCCCCCCCCCCCCCAACAGAATAAATAAACTTTAAAAAATGTATAAAGTCATGTTAGCACCACCACAATAAGGATACCCCAAAACTTCCTTGTGCTATTCCTTTATATTCACATCCCCTACTCATCCTAACCCTGGCAACCACTGTTCCCCATCACTATAGTTTTTTCTTTCCAAGAATATCAAATAAATAGAATCGTGCAGTATGTAACCATTTGAGGCTAGTTTCCCTCACTCCGCATATCTTGGGATTCATCCAAATTGTTACCTGTATCACAAGTTTATTCCTTTTTACTTGGGTGAAGATGGTTATAACTAATTGAACACTTAACCTGTGCCAGGGCTATACTAAGCATTTTGACATTATCTCATTTGATCCTCACAGATTCTGAAGAGGAAGGTAATGTTATACCCATTTTATAGATGGGAGATCGGTAGAAGTCACAGGCTGTATGCCAGGGGTCAGAACTAGTCCCAGACTCAGAACCATTTATAAAATTGCTCTGTTCCCGGACAACAAAAAGTGAGGTGTGGGGGAGACAATACCATCTCCTGGCTGGACTTCTGCAAGATGATCTGTGGGTCCTTATCTTTCCCCACAGCCTCCCAGAAATGCTTGTGATTCCATTCATGCAGCTAGTGAGGGTCTCAGGCAAAAGCCCTTGCAAGACAGTAGAGCATAGAAATTAGGGGCCCAGGATGGAGTTCAAATCCTAGCTGTCACTCCCAAGGTGTGTAACCTCAAGTAAGCTGGTAAACCTCCCTGAGCCTCAGTTTTCCTGTCTTTAAAATGGGATAGTAAAAATAAAAATAAAATGGGGTAATAACAAGCAGGGTTGGGATATAGATTAAATATTAACAAAATATCACACATGATAAGCACTCAATGAACACATTTATCCCTATAGTACCCTAACACAGACCTCCTCCCATCTCAGTGTGGCAGGAAGATTTGTTTATTCACTAGATATGTATTGCGTCCCTACTATTTTCCAGGCCTTGGGCTAAATGCTTTGCAGACATGAGTTTAGTGAACCTTACAAATTATCGGAAGTAGGTATTGTTATGAACCCCTATTTCACACATGAGGAAACTGAGGCTTGTAGAGGTGAAGTTATTTGCCAGATCCCTCTGCTAGGACAAAGAAGTAAAATGAGACTGAAGCATCAACTGTTTGGTGGGACTGAAGCTAGGGAGACAGGATGCAGAATTCGGGTATCCGAGACCTACCATTGGCCCTGGAGCTCAGGGAAGCAGTGACAGCAAACCCAAGAAACAAGGTGGGTGGGATTTCTCTCAGGAGCTTCTTTGGTCCCTAGCTGGCAGGCATTTGGGGCCACTTCTTCCAACAAGGAAACCCAGCAAAAGCATTTGAACTTTTAAGAGCCAAAAATTGACTCTTTCCTACATCCATTAGGCAGCATACGAGCTATTGGCTACACTTAAGAGCCAGACAGACAGGGCTCGAATCCTGGCTCTGCCACTCTTACCAGCTGTGTTGACCTTGGGCAAGTTGTTTCACCTGAGACCATTCCTTCAATTGTCAAATGAGGTTAATAACACAGCCTGCCTCACAGGGTTGTTGGAAGAATATTTTATTACATGTAAAGAACTGTAATTAACACATAGTAAGGGCTCAGTAAATGTTAGCCGTGGTTACTATAATTATTACTGCAGGGGCTGGTACCTAAGAGGGAAGCAGACCATGGTGAGAGCTGTGGTGACCTGGAAAGCACAAGGGCATCCCTGCCCAAAGGGATGGATGTTATTCAGCCACAGTCATTATTACCAGGTAGGAAAACGAGTCCACAATGACCAGACCTTCCAATTTTCCACTCAAAGCCACGCTGGCCTCCTTTCTACTCTCAACACAGCAACCAACAGGCATGTTTTTGCCTCAAGGCCTTTGCACTGGCCTGCAATGTACTATCCCACTGATATTCACACAACTTACCCTCTGATCTAGTTCAGCTCTGTACCCAAATGTCCACCTCGACATTTCCATTCTTATCCCTTTTCCCCACTGTAATGGGTTTTCTCTATTGTATTCATCATTAAATAACAGGCTACTATGTTTTTTAAGTTTTTTACTTTGAGAGGGCGAGAATGAGTGAGGGTGGGGCAGAGAGGTGGGGAGAAAGACAGGCTCCACACTGTCAGCAGACCCTGACACGGGGCTCCATCCCACGAACCACAAGATCGTGACCTGAGCTGAAACCAAGAGTTCAACCAACTAAGCCACACAGGCACCCCAACATACTATTATTTTTTATTCTTCTTCCCTCCATTGGCAAGTTCATTTTCCATATTGGGAATAACCCCCCCCCCCCCCCCACACACACACACAATTTATATTCTCACACCTAGAACAGGGCCTGGCACATGGTAGGTACTCAATACTTATGGAATGGATTGTCTTCATGCTGCCAGTTTGTGAGTGATAATTCAATGACCAAAGGAATCATTTGGCCATTTTTGCCTTATTGAGCACCTACTATATGCAAGGAATAGGTCTGGAAACTGCAGAGGATAAGAACAGAAAACCCTCCTGTTCTAGTAGAAGGCAGTAAGTTGGAGAGGAAAAAGGAGGGGCGCTTTGGAATCAAACACATCAGTTGGTGACCCAATTCTGTCTCTTGTATAGAGCTGGGGAACTGACTCTTTGAGCGTCACTCCCCCACCTGTACAATTGAGGTTAAGAATCATGCCAGTTCTCTCCTCACTGGGCTGTTGTGATGAGTAACAAAGTGTGCATGTCAAGTGCTTTAGCACAGTCCAGCCAAAAGGCGAAGTGTGTGATTCATTCTTTCATTTAACAAATATTTAGTGAGTGGCCTACCACATGCCAGGGACTGTGCCACTTGCTGTGGAGGGGCTACAAAGGGAAAGTTGCTACTTACGTGGAGTTCTGGTTTAATAGGGGCGGGGTGAGGGAACACTGGCAATACACTATATACACATACTATGTATATATACATATATATATATATACACACACACACACTATATATATTAAAAATGTCACATATGCATAGGTACTATTAGGCAGTAGTAATATGAAAATAAAATACAGGGCAAAGGAATATAAAGGGAACAGATTATTTTAGATAGGTCCCCAGAGAGGGTGACATTGAATAAACAGCTGATTGAGACAAGGGAGTGAACCAGGCAAAGATATGAAGAGGCTAGGATTGGTCACTTCAGGCAGAGGGAACATCAAGTCCAAATATTCTGAAGTAGGAGTGATCCTCAAGTGGAAGGAAGTTTGATGGCTGAAGAAGGGATGGGAGGTCAGAAATCAAGGAAGATGGTGCCGGCTGCTGACTGGCTTCTACTCTGCGTGAGGTGGGGACGCTGGACGTGGAGTGATTCTTTGGTTTTCAAGATCACTCCAGCTGCATAACAGATCTTAAGGGGGAGTGGTAGTAGAAAGGACAGTAATGAAAGCTTGGAGGATGGTTTGAATCAGCAGTGACAGAAACAGATGGTAAGAGAGGCAAACTTCAGATGTAATTTGAAGGCAGAAACCAATAGGATTCACAGTCAAGGGTTAATTCCCAAGGTTTTCAGCCTGAGCAACTGGACTGAAGGTGTTGCCAATACCTGGGATACGACTGTGGGAGGGGCAGTGGGGAGGGGGATCAGTTCAGCTTTGAAGTTTAAATTGAATACAGGAAGGGGAACACAAGTCTGGAAATGTAGCTTGGGGACCAGTTTCTAATGTACTGACAAGAAATTCAGGAAGGTCAGCTGGCTGAATTCAGAGACTTAATCTTAGAATTTGTCTGGGGAAGGATCTGCTCCCCAATTCAGTCCGTGGCTGGAGTCCACCTTGTTGCATAGATGTTTCACAGGAGAGCTTGCTTCAACAAAGCAAGCAAGCCGAAGACAGATATGAAGGGAACTAGCCAGAGAATTAGCAAATCAGGAATCTAATCTCCAGTGACCTGCCCTCTTCTGTGGTTTTCTAGTCACTGGAATCACTAGGTCCAACACACTCAAGGAGAGATGATCACCGGAGTCAATACCAAGAGCTAGCTTATAAGGCACAACATAAATGGCCCCGTGTGGAATGCCATCTTTCTCAGGTTAGACTCTTAGGACATGTTACAATTATTGGGCAAGGGGAAGAAACACTAGGAGGAGACAAAAGAGAAGGAAAATTGGCCAGTCTGGTATTTTCCAAATCAAGTATAGCCCCAATCCCATTTACTAATCTCATTAAGTCACCTATAAAGCAAAGAATCTACTTGTCCAAGTTTGGGATCTGCCCTCCATTTGCTCTGTCCCTGGAGTTTGACCCCTGTAGACATTTTGTTAATTACCCCTGGGTTCAAGGTTTATCTGTTAACCAACTATAAGAGCATTTTTATTTGAAGAATTTTATTTTCTTACTCCAGATTGGGAAGATACAAGTTAGAAATTTTACCACAGTTCAACAATAATTCTTTATTCCTCAAAATGCACACAGGCCCCTAGACAGTCTTCAGGTTACACAAAAGCCTTGTGAGACTGATTCATCCAGAACTATTAATTATCCTTTCTCAGAAAAGCACAAGGTCAAGGCCAATCTTTTTCGAGGCTTGTATTCAAACTCCAGTTGAGAAAGTCCTTAAAAAAAAAAGATTACAATCAGCAATACTGACATGTAATTCTGATATACAATGCTCCTTGTTTAGGATATGAGACATCTGGTTAAGACTTCAGGAACTAGGTAGATGTACAAATAAGTACCAAACATTCTAGAAGCAGGCTGCCATGTTCAAGAGGAGGTCCATGTAGCAAGGATTTTCTTACAAAAAAGAATCCCAATTGAAACATGACCTGCAGCTTCCTGCTTTTTTGTATTTTCTGCCAAGACAGACAGAATTAACTTCATTTTTTCCCTTCTTCCAAGACCTAGCAGTACCAATAGGTTAACAGTCTTCCTCAATTCTCCCCTCCTGTTTTATACACCCACTTGGGAAATGGGTTCCTAGATTATTCCCTAGCGGGCAAATGCAACACCACTATTGGGGGGAGGGGAGGAAGCACATTTAACCATCTTACAAGGGGACTGACAAATAATGCCATTTGCAGAAACCTCACCTGTTATGGGACAGACTGAAACAAGCAGATCAGTCTACATCAATCGACTTACTGCCCTGTGCCTCACAGGGCTGCGGACCTGTAAGAAATTAGCAGATAAAACCAAGATAAAGGACCCAATTCCTGGGAGGAAAAAAGCAGAGCAAGCTCAAACCCCACTAAAAACAAAACCCACATAGAAGGATAGAGATAGAAGTTCTCTCTGGGGCCAAAGCATCAGACAAAACACTGGCTAATGGTTCAGTTAGATCAACAGGGTCGATCTGATGGGGAAAAAAGTTAGGTCATCAGCTGCAATGGCCAAATTTGAGTTAGAACAGAACATGAGGAGGACAATCCCCACATTTAAAATTAAAGTGAAAGCAGGGTGCCTGGATGGCTCAGTCGGAAGCGTATGCAACTCTTGATTTCAGTGTCCTGAGTTTGAGCTGCATGCTGGGTGTAGAGATCACTTACAATTTAAAAGAAAAGCAGTTACTACCTCTCCCTTCTCCAGATCCTGTGTCTACTCAGCCACGTGGACATCACTTACCAAGCCCTTCCCACTCCTGGTCCACTTGGAAGCCTGCTTTCTGCCAACAGTAAATCTGAGATGAAAAAAAACAGGAGGTCCCAATCAGCTAGATGCCCAAGGGTGTGGGGAATAGAGGAGCTGCTCCAACTGGCATATCAGACAAAAACTGGCTTAGAAAAGTTAGATCAACATGGTCGATCTGTTGGGGAAAAAAGTTCAGTCATCATATATGCCAGTAGGGAGCTCTTGTTCTCGCAGAAAAAGGACTGAACAAGGAATATTTGCTTGATCTACTTCTAACACCTGCATACTCAACGTTTGAGCACACCTGTATTCTGTTGGCAGTAACAACTAAGACACCCCTGCTTTCTGAGGGTGTACTTACAGAAACACTCTGGGACTGCAAGTTTTAAGAAAAATCTGTCCCCCCAGTTAAGTCCTGCCCTTAAGAGGTCATTCCTGGACTCAAGTGAATTTAAAGGGTACACAGTGCAAGATTAGCTTGAGCGTCTAGGTCAACACACTTCGCTTTTCTTTAAAAATAAAAAAAAAATCCTGGGGCGCCTGGGTGGCTCAGTCGGTTAAGCGTCCGACTTCGGCTCAGGTCACGATCTCGCGGTCCGTGAGTTCGGGCCCCGCGTCGGGCTCTGTGCTGACAGCTCAGAGCCTGGAGCCTGTTTCAGATTCTGTGTCTCCCTCTCTCTCTGCCCCTCCCCCGTTCATGCTCTGTCTCTCTCTGTCTCAAAAATAAATAAAACGTTAAAAAAAAAAATTAAAAAAAAAAATTAAAAATAAAAAAAAAATCCTTACGTGGGGCATCCATCTGGCTGGCTGGGTTGGTGGAGCATGTGACTCGATCTTGGAGTCGGGAATCCAAGCTACACAAAGGGTGTAGAGACTTAGAATTTTCAAGTCTCTCGTAACTACACCCCACCCCCGCACCGCCTCCTGCCAGTCTCTCCCTTGCAGTGTATTCCATCTCCCTTGTTCTGAACTCTTTTACCACCAGCACACACAGCCTCGGCCTCCACCGCACCAGGGCTGCCCCATGCTCGTGTCATCCATCCACTTGGAAATTTAAGTGCACACAACGGTGTATCACAAAAACAAAAACCAAAAAACCCACATCACATGTGAAGAAATGGGACCCAAAAACGTGCTTTCAGGAGCACTAAGGCATTTAACAATGAGCTAGGGGCCCCGGGGTGGCTCAGTCAGGATTCTCTTTCTCCCTCTCTCTTGGTCTCACCTCCGCTCCCACGTACTCTCAAAATAAGCCTTAAAAAATTAGCATCTATTCACCTTAAAGAGATCATTTAAGGTCGGATTGTCTGGGTGGCTCAGTCAGTTGAGCCTCTTAACTCCTGATTTCTGCTCAGGCCATGATCTTACAATTCATGAGATCAAGTCGCTCATCTGGCTCTGCACTCAGGGAATGCTCTCTCAAAATAAACATTAACGAAGACAGAGAGAGGCACCTGGGTGGCTCAGTCCATTGAGCATCCTACTTTGGCTCAGGTCACGACTCAGTTCGCGAGTTCCAGTCCCGCATGGGGCTCACTGCAATGGGCGCCGAGCCCGCTCCAGATCCTGTTTTCTCTGTTGCTCCTCCCCCACTCACGCTGTCAAAAATTAAGATCTTCATTTCTTTCCCCCCAAGTCTGCTTAGCAGGTGAAAAGGCTCCCCACAGCACGCATTTCCTACAATAGGCCAGGAGACCTATGCTTACCCCAAGTCAGGAGACCGAAGGCTGGAGACGTCTACGTGGGGGTCTCTTGGAGGCCCAGCAGCGAGTGCCTCCCTCCTCCAAGATCCATTCGGTACCCTCTGATCGCGCTAACCTGCGAACCAAAAAAGGGGCATCAATCGCCATCCTTCCCACGGTTGGAAAAGAACATGGCCGGGCCTCGTGAGGCTGGTGTATCAGAACTAACTGGCAAGTGTTCAAAGACATCACCATTGTCGATCTGATGGGGAAAAAAGCGAAGTCATCATTTACACCAGCCAAGGACTCCTCAGGTCCGCAGGCAGGCGCGGATTTTTCCCAGTTTAAACTCGTCTCCTCAAAGCCTTAAGGCCCATTTAAGGTGAGTAGAGAGAGACCGGGCAGGGGCGACAGCAAAGAGGGAAAAGGAGGAACAGAGATCTCGAAGAGAAAACAACAGGATCTCCACTCACCACACACAGTAGCAAACCCGAGTTTCCGGGCCCAGACTTCATCGGATGGGTCGGATGAGGTACGACCCAACACGAGATGGAAGAACCAGGGCCAAAGACGCAAAGGAGCGAGAAACGCCCTAGACCTCTCTTATATAACCAGAGGAGGCTCTCGCGCCTGCGCACTGTGCCGGTGGCACTTCCCGTTCCCTCCCGCGCCACGCGGGGCTCTCTGGGAAATGTAGTCTCGGAGTCGCCGGGGCGAAGGCTATCTTATGGTTGTCAAGGCCGCCCTAGCCCCGCCCCCTTCCCGGTACACTCCGGGCCACAAGGGCTCCTCGGCCTCGCCGCCATGTCGCGCTTCACACGCACCAAGCCACCCGGCGGGTTCCCCCTCCTCCGGGGCGGGCTCAGGCCTGCGACGGCCCTGGGCGCTGTTAACCCGCCCTCCTCAGTCCCCTCCCCTCAGCCGCGCCCGCCCGAGCCCGCCGGCCCCGCCGCCGTGGGGAGCTGAGGCGACACCAGTCCGTCCACCCGCCCCTGCCGGGCCTGAGGGCGGAGGCGCCGGCAGAGCATCAGGGCCCGGCCCCCTCGTTCGCAGCCCAGAGGTCCCCTCCTCCTCCTCCTCTTCCTCCTTCCCTTCCTCCTCCTCCTCCTCCCTCCCCCCCCCGCTCAACGCCACTGTTTCCCCTCTTCCTCCTCCTCTTCTCTCGGCCCCTCGCCCCGCCCAGTGTCTGCGGGGGGAAAGGAAACCGAAAGTGCGCGGCGCCGGGCGGGGCCGCGGACCAGCCTGGGCCGGAGTCCGAGCACCAGCCGAGGCGGCGGCGGTGGCTGCGAGAAGAAGCGCCGGAGCCGGGTGAGTGACCTCCAGTCCCGCGCCCCGGCCCCGAACCTGCTTCTGCCCGCCGCGAGCCCCGGCGCCCGCGCCGCCCCGCCACTACATCTGCCGCCACGAGCCCCGGCGCCCGCCTCAGCCCCCAGTGCCCCGTACCTGCCTCAGCATCCCCGCCGCCCCATCACCCGCCTCAGAGCCCCACGTGCGCCCCTCGGCGCCCCCGTCGCCACCTCTGCCTCCGGCCCCATCAGCTAGTTCCGCCTCCCACCCCCGTGTCTGCCCTCCTTTTCTGCCCCGGCCGCCCCCTTCGTCTTCCTGTGTCCTCCCCTGCCACCGCCTCCTTCACCCTCAGCACCTGGGTTCCTGATCCCCATTTCCAACACCGGCCTCCCCCCCCCCCCAGCGGGGCTCAGCCAGACCTTGTTGAAGCCCCCCTACCTCCCTGCCATTTCTGCCCCAGCCTAGCCACTTCCCGGTCCTGCCCCCCCCCCCCCCCCCCGACCCCATAATATCTCCATCAGAAACTCCTGGGCTCCTGGTTGCCGGTGACACTTCCGTCCCTCCTTCTATCCTCTCGGGACCCTGGAGAACACCCTCCCCCCCCCCCCCCCCCCCCCCCCCCCCCCCCCCCGATAACCCACCTCCGGCCTCTGGTTTCAGCCTCTTCCATCCCCCCTCCTACCCCCCCCATTACCCTTCTCTGATATGACCCCTCTACCACCTTGACCATCACTGATTTTCTTCTTCCTGCCCTTTTAGGCCTTGATTCCCAAAGAAACTCACTTTAGTCTGCTTTTTTCCATAGCATTTCCTGTTCTCTCTGCTCCTCCCTTTTTCTTTTTTTTCCATTTCTTTTACCGCTTTTCAGAAAATTTGAGTTTCTATTTTAGTATTTTTCAACCAGAGGAGAAGGCATTTTCTCCTCGAATTTTTTTTTTTAATTAAAACACACACACACACACACCCAAAATACTGAATGCACTTGAGAGCTGGGTTTGATAAGATGAGAGAAGAGATTCACCCAAAATATTCCCGGCAGGAAGGAAAAGGACTCCTTTTTCTGAAGAGGATAAAAGCTACTCCTCATATAATGCCAAATCTATTCACAGTTTCCAACTATGAATATTTTAAAAGTCAGTTACAGGGACAGTCTCAAAAATCCCTTTGCTGGGGACTCTGAGTCACCCACTCGTTCCCTAGCCTCAGCTCATATGATATGTATGAGTTGCATTGAGAAGTTCCCTTAAAGGGGCTTCCTCTTCCTCTTACAGGGTCACTGTCAAAAATCTTTAAGAAGAAAGGAGAAGGAAGAAACTGCAGATTTCTAGCTGGTCCTGGGGAAACAGCATTCTGTAGACGCTAAGCCTCTGGTTATTGAAATATGTAGTTTTTTCTCTTTGATTCAGTAGAACAGAGGGCTTAATCGGTTTGGCTGCATTCCAAACGATAGGATAAGGGATAACTGCTCACTAATTATTTACAGACTGTAGAATACTGTAAGCTATAGAGTTCTGTATAACATAACTGTGGGATGGCATGGTGAATACATGGTTTTTGGATTAACAAAAATGTACTTCTTTCTTCCCTGGCAACAATATTTGTCTGCTTCGTGGGAGAGGAAAATGAAACCTAGCAACCGATTAAGTAACTTGGCTAAAGACATAAACCAAACAGTAGTTCTGAATGGGAATTGATGACACTCCCTCTGCCCCAACGAAGTGCAAGGATAAAAGGGAGGGAGGAATTTGAAATCACCTAAATGGTGAATTTAACATTTTATATCATACTGGGCATTCACAGAGTTGAACACTTGTGCCTGCGATTAAATCTGTGTTTAACTCTTAGTTTACAAATCGTTAAGATGTAGAAGCAGGAGGATTGGCTTGATGCTGTTTTGGGTATTTTTCTGCCAGCTGCTGTGTTTCAAGGGCCTTGATCTCTCTCAATCTGTGCAGATTTCCAGATAACCGAAAATAACGTGAGCGTGGAGGAATTCAGGTAACTCAGACATGGAGGACAGAAGACCTTGTTTAGAGGCCAGGCCAAGAAATCCCTATACTAACCACAGAGGTGAGCAAGATTTTCTACTTAATGGGAAGGAAATGGAATTCCTGTGAATGAGCAGACCTGCCTAAGACTAACAGCCTCTCTCAAGTAAAGAATGGCTTATCCCTTAGCCACAGCATGAATGACTGAAAAATAGACAACCCTCTCCTTTTCTTAAGAGCTGATGAATGGGTATAGTTCACATTAACAAAGACAGCGATAAGGTGTCTGAATTGGAAATAATTTTTAGAGCAGTACTACCCAAAAGAAACATAATGCAAGCCAGAAATGTAATTTTTCATTTTCTAGTAGCATCATTTAAAAAAGTAAAAAGATGGGGGTGCCTGGGTAGCTCAGTTGGTTAAGTGTCCCATCTCTTGGTTTTGGCTTGGATCGTGATCCTGTGGTTTGTGAGTTCAAGCCCCGCATCTGGCCTTGTGCTGACTGACATCACGGAGCCTGCTTGGGAGTCTCTGTCTCCCTCTCTCTCTGCCCCTTCCCTACTCATGCTATTGCTCTCTCAAACATAAATAAATAAACATTTTTAAAAAAGCAAAAAGAAACACATGAAATCCATTTTAAAAATTTAATAGTAATTTGTTTAACATGTGTTTGAATGAGTATATCCAAATAATGTCATTTATTGTAGTAACTGAATACAAACATTTTATTGTCAAGTACTTTAATAATTTCAGTATTTTTACTTCCCTAAATACTCAAACATTATCATTTTTTTAAAGATTTTATTTTTAAGTAATTTCTACACCCAAGGTGGGACTCTAACTGATGACACCCCCCCACCCCCCTCCCCGACATCAAGAGTCACCTGTTCTTCTGACTGAGCCAGCCAGGCGCTCCTCAGATATTATCATTTTAAGGTGTTATCAGTATAAAGAAACTTTAATGCGATGTTTACCCTATTTTTGGTATTCAGTGTTCAAAGTTACACATCTTAATTCAGGCTAACCATGTCTAAGATTCTTAATAACCATACATGGCTAATGGATATGTATTTAATTTAATGGCATATGTCTAGAATCCTAGTCACCAAAGTAAAGCTCATTCGAAAAACATTACTGCTATGATTTTTCTATTTGCTTAGAACTTTCAAACAAAACCAAATGGATTCCTGTTTTTCCCTAAGTTTGCAACATGTCATCTGAGTTTTAGCTGTAGAATAAATAGGAAGAACTGTAGAATTTTATTCTATGAGCTGTGTGACTATTCAAAGAATGAGAAACAATACCAATTTTAATTCTTCAAAACCATCAAGTCTTTGGGTCAGATTGAAATATTAGAAGGACTTTCTTTTGATATTTTGAGAGTTTGAAAAGTAAATAAGGTAACACTTATAAAATTTAGACTTCAGTAATATAGGGTTTATATTTTGCCAAATGTTCCTTTATGTTGTCACCTCAAAATTTTCTCTGCAAAGTACAAAACAAGGAAAAGTGCACATAAATAGATTTAGCATCTAATGTCATGAAATGGTACAGTCATCTTGAATATGATGTGCATTCATAACATTTTTATTCTCACATCATTGTACACAATCTTATTTTGTTTGTATTTAAAAGCTCCAAGTAATTCTGCCAAGTTGGGTCAGCTCCATCAATTTTATAGGAAACGAAAGTGAAAGACAGTGGGCTTTTGGTTAATTTGGCCAAATTTACTTCTGAAAGGTGTGGCAAATTAAGGAAGACAAGTTCAGCTTCATCCACAGGGTGATGTTAGCTTTCATGTGTGGACTTGGTATATCTTCTCCTTCCCCCAACAACTTCTTATCTGAGGGCTGGTAGTAAATAATACTATGTGGATGAACTTGTGCTTCAGAAAGGAGAAAAACTTGAGTTTCATTTTTCAGTTTCCTAAAACAAATTTGAGTTTCCTTTTTCAGTTTCATTCTCAATGTATTAACTAGCTCAAAAACATCTTGGTAAAGGAAACCCCACCTTCCCCCTTGCCATCTGATGCTGAACAAATTTCAAGAAGCATTTCTCCTGTAATTTTATCCCACTTGATGCCTGTCTTGCCTGTAACATAATTGTTTAGTGGCAGATCCAGTGGCCTGGAAATCAATAGAGTATTCCCAGTGGAAAAGTATTACTAGTGCTACTAGTAATAACATTAATGAGAACTTTTTACATGTTGGGTATACTATTAAGCATCTTACAAACGTTTAGTCTTTACACCTACATAGATACTTAGACTTAAAGAAAGTATTTGACTTGTTCAAGGTTATACAGTGAGGAAGTGGCAAGGACAAGATTTGAATCAGGACTGTTTTGCTCTGAAATTCATGCTTTGGCTATTATTTGGTACTGGCAGAAGACTCAGAAGCAATGAGCTGATCTTTTTGACCCTCTGAAATAATCTCAGCTCATGAGGATTAAATGAGATACTGCAAGTATTTATCCTCTAACACGGATTAGGCACTCAACAAATGTTTCTTTTTTTTTTTTTTTAAAGTTTATGTATTTAAGTAATCTCTATACCCACCGTGAGGCTTGAACTCACAACCCCAAGGTCAAGAGTTGCATGCTCTTCTGACTGAGCCAGCCAGGCGCCCCAACAAATGTTTATTCTTTTTCCCTTTTGCACCCTTTGAAAAAACAATGTTTTCATAGTATGTGCTGCAACCACAGTAATCTATTTTACATTTATTACATGATTTCATAGGAAGTCTTTTTTCTCTGCAAAGAAAACCTACTAAGTTCCTTTGTTGTTTTGGAAAATGAGAGTATGTCCCTTGTTGTTCTGTTAGATTTCCTTGTACCTTGACTTTTGTGCTTACCCAGTATTCCCATTGCGTTTAGGGCCTGTGGATGGAGAATTACCACCAAGAGCTAGAAATCAGGCCAATAACTCACCAGTGAATGCTCTCAGAGGAGGAGCTAACCAGCCTGGAAGGCAGCCTAGGGCCACCAACCATGCTGTTCCTGTACGGCAAAGAGAAGAAAGGTTTGGGGCTATGGGCAGGAATCCACATCAGGGAAGGAGAAACCATGAGGGGCGCACTAGTGATGAACCTAGAGGCCAAAGACGTCAGGAAAATGATGCTCGGCGGAGAAATGGCAACCAGGAGGGAAGGAACCACAGACCACCATGGTCCGATGAAAACTTCCAGCAGTGGCGAACCCCACACCAGAAACCTGCAGAACAGCCACAGCAAGTGAAGAAACTGGGCTACAAGTTCCTAGAAAGTCTTCTGCAGAAAGACCCTTCTGAGGTGGTCATCACTCTTGCCACAAGTTTAGGGCTGAAAGAGCTCCTGTCTCATTCTTTTATGAAATCCAACTTCCTTGAGCTCATCTGCCAGGTTCTTAGGAAGGCTTGCAGTTCCAAAATGGACCGCCAGAGTGTTCTCCATGTCCTGGGCATACTGAAGAACTCCAAATTCCTCAAAGTCTGCCTACCAACTTACGTGGTAGGAATGGTCACTGAACCCATCCCTGACATTCGAAACCAGTATCCGGAACACATTAGCAACATCATCTCTCTCCTCCAGGACCTTGTAAGTGTCTTCCCCGCCAGCTCTGTGCAGGAAACTTCCATGCTCATTTCCCTCCTGCCAGCTTCTCTTAACGCTTTGAGAGCCTCTGGGGTTGACATAGAAGAGGAGACAGAGAAGAACCTGGAAAAGGTGCAGACCATCATCGAACATCTGCAGGAAAAGAGGCGAGAGGGCACTTTAAGAGTGGATACCTACACTCTAGTGCAGCCTGAGGCAGAGGACCATGTTGAGAGCTACAGGACCATGCCCATTTACCCTACTTACAATGAAGTGCACTTGGATGAGAGGCCATTCCTTCGTCCCAACATCATTACCGGAAAATACGACAGCACTGCTATCTATCTGGATACCCACTTCCGACTCCTGAGAGAAGATTTTGTCAGACCCCTACGTGAAGGCATTTTGGAACTTCTCCAAAGCTTTGAAGACCAAGGCCTCAGGAAGAGAAAATTTGATGACATTCGAATCTACTTTGATACCAGGATTATCACCCCCGTGTGTTCCTCGTCAGGCATTGTCTACAAGGTGCAGTTTGACACAAAACCACTAAAGTTTGTTCGCTGGCAGAATTCCAAGCGGTTGCTCTATGGATCTTTGGTGTGCATGTCCAAGGACAACTTTGAAACATTTCTTTTTGCCACCGTGTCTAATCGGGAGCAGGAAGATCTCTGCCGAGGAATTGTCCAGCTCTCTTTCAATGAGCAGAGCCAACAGCTGCTAGCGGAGGTCCAGCCCTCTGACTCTTTCCTTATGGTGGAGACAACTGCATACTTCGAGGCCTATAGGCATGTCCTGGAAGGACTTCAGGAGGTCCAGGAGGAGGATGTCCCCTTCCAGAGGAACATTGTGGAATGTGACTCTTACGTGAGGGAGCCAAGGTACTTGCTAATGGGGGGCAGATATGATTTCACTCCCTTAATGAAGAATCCCTCAGCCACTGAGGATTCTCTGAGGAATGCCGAAGGCTTAAGATATCCCAGAGTGAATGTCTTAGACCCTAGCCAGTGGCCCTCAAAAGAAGCCCTGAAGCTGGATGACTCCCAAATGGAAGCCTTGCAGTTTGCTCTCACAAGGGAACTGGCTATTATTCAAGGACCTCCTGGAACAGGTAAGAGAATTTTTCAGATCACGTGACCTCTTCCCTATGAGATAGGCAAGGGAGGCTTGTCTCTAGGTTTCTTGAGTGTCTTGATTAGAAACATTCTCCTGAAATGGGCATCAAACCTACTTACAAAGTAGCTGTTCATGGTGATTTTCCAGTGGGCAGCCATTGGTATGCATGGTAATAAAAGTCACTAGGTTAGAGAAGACTGCTGAGGCGTCAAATTTAGGAAGATGCATGACCTTTGCTTCATCAGAGGCTATGTTAATTTTTATTTAATTTTATATTACTTTAAATTAAATAATATCAAATACATAATATTAGCACTGTGTGCCAAGTAGCATTTTACTACTTGCTAGTAGTGTTGTATCTACTGATTGCATCCTCACACAGCTCTGTGAAGTAGAAACCGTTCTATCTTACAGATGAAAAACTAAGACAAAGAGGTTGAATAATATGTTGAAGTTCGTAAAGGTGGTAAGTGATAGACCTAGGACTTGAACTCAGGCACTGACTCTATAGAGTCCTGCCTCTTGTAACTACTACACCATACTTCTCACGGAAATATGCCTCTCTGCACCCTCATCCCCACATGCCACTCTAATCCTACTTTGTGGTGATAATTGCTGTTGTTTGATGTGCATCTTTCCAGATGTTCTCAAAGGTGACCATTGATCTATCTCTGTGTCTGTATTCTTATGTTTACATACATGCACTCATACTTTTTGTTTTCTTTCAATAACATAAATGGTCAGTTATTTTTATAACACATTCATTACACTCCAGTCACATTTAGAAATGTGTCTCACTCTTTTTACTATGCCTGCATTCACTGTAAGGAGTGAGTGTACCATGATGTTTTTTGTTTGTCTGTTTGTTTGTTTTGTCATTACATAGAGTGCTTTGGTAAGTGTCCATCATCTATATATCTATGTATCTGGTATGTGTTTATCTTTAGGTATTCTTATTATTTCCTAAAGTGGGAATTCACATTAATAGTTATAGTGTGTACTGCTAAATTATCCTCCATAAAGGATACACACACATGCAAAAAAACAAAAAACAAAAAAACCCTGGAAAGAGGTCTTTAAAAAAACACTAATAGGGCTATTGACTGGCTGGCTCAGTCAGTAGAGCATGTGACCCTTGATTTCAGGGTTCTGAGTTCGAGCCCCATCTTGGGTGTAGAGTTTACTTAAAATCTTTAGAAAAATAAAAAACACTGATAAAGTAATAGCAACTCACAATAAAAAGTTATATAACCTGGGGCACCTGAGTGGCTCAGTTATTAAGCTTCCGACTTTGGCTCAGGTCAGGATCTAACGTTTGTGAGTTCGAGCCCAGCGTCGGGCTCTGTGCTGACTGCTCAGAGCCTACAGCCTCCTTCAGATTCTGTCTCCCTTTCTCTCTGCCTCTTCTCCATTTGCTGGCTCACTCTCAAAAATAAATAAACGTTAAAAAAAAAAAAAGTTATGTAACTGAATGGAAACTTTTTTCTGATAAGAAACACCTGTATAATGGAAAAATATGCATAATTAAAGAGATGCTTTCAAGGCTTAAAAAAGAAAAAAGATGTACCAGTTTACACTCTCACCAAGAATGAACTAGTGTTCCCATTTCCTTATATCTTCTCCAGTATTGTTGTGTGTTACCTCAATGTTTTTTGCTGATCAGCAGGTTTTGCTGATCTGTGAGGTTAAAAATTTTGAACCATTATTTTTTATGTTTTAGTAAAAATGGTTCAAAAAATTTTTTTAAATCTCTCTTCCCACCATTCCACTCAGTTCCTTTCCCTAAAACAATGTTATCTTCCTGTTGATCCTTCCAGAGGTATTCTATAAATATTCAAGCAAATGCTTGAATTGAATATATTTATTGTACTTTATGATTTTCTTTCTTTCTATTTATTTATTGTAAATTTTTTAAAGTTTATTTTGACAGAGAACGGGGGAGGGCAGGGAAGAGCGAGGGACAGAGGATCTGAAGTGAGCTCTGTGCTGACAGCAGAGAACCCAATGTGGGGCTTGAACTCAGGAACTGTGAGATCATGACCTGAGTTGAAGTCAGACACTTAACCATCTGAGCCACCCAGGCACCCTTCTTTTTGTTTGTTTTTTTGTTGTTGTTTTTTTTAAGATTTTATTTTTAAGTAATCTCTCTACCCAACATGGGCTTGTTTGAACCCACAACCCCAAGACCAGGAGTTGTGTGCTCCACTGACTAAGCTAGCCAGGCACCCCACCCCTTACTTTTTTTTTTAACCCATTACACTAGAAATCATCTTGTACATGTTGCTTGGTCCATTTAGAAAATATCTTGGTGTTCCTTTCATATTGGTACATAAGTAGTAACTCTTGTTTATGATTGCATAATATTCCATACAGTGGAAAAATGTCTTTAACCAGTCCCGTGTGGAAAGATTTATTAGTACAAACAGTATTTCAGTGAATAGCCTTGTTTGTGAATCGTTTCATATACAAACAAAACATATGCAGAAGAGAAATTTCCTAACCTGATCAAAGAATATATAATTGTGTAATTTTAATAGATATTGCCAAATCACTCCCTGGAAATGTATATCACGGTGGTTAATTTGTATTTTTTTCATTAAGAATGAGATTAAGGGGCGCCTGGGTGGCTTGGTCGGTTAAGCATCAGACTTCGGCTCAGGTCATGATCTCACGGTCCGTGAGTTCGAGCCCTGCGTCGGGCTCTGTGCTGACAGCTCAGAGCCTGGAGCCTGTTTCAGATTCTTTGTCTCCCTCTCTCTCTGCCCCTCCCCTGTTCATGCTCTGTCTCTCTCTGTCTCAAAAATAAATAAATGTTAAAAAAAAAATTAAAAAAAAAAAAAAAAAAGAATGAGATTAAAAGGGCACCTGGGTGGCTCAGTCAGTTGAGCATCCAACATTTTTTCTTCTTTTTAACGTTTATTTACTTTTGAGAGAGACAGAGTGAGGGAGACACAGAATCCAAAGCGGGCTGCAGGCTCCAGGCTCTGAGCTGTCAGCGCAGAGCCCAGCGTGGGGTTCAAACTCATGAACCGTGAGACCATGATCTGAGCCGAAGTCAGTTACATAACCAACTGAGCCACCCAGGCGCTCTAAGCATCCAGTTCTTCATTTCAGCTCAGGTCATGATCCCAGGGTCGTGTGATCGAGCCCTGCATCAAGCTCCTTAAGCCCTGCTTAAGATTCTTTCTCTCTCCCTCTGCCCCTCTGACCCGCTCGCAGTCAGTCTCTTGCTCTTTCTCTCTTAAAAAAAAAAAAAATAATAATTTTTTTTTTTTAAAGAATGAAATTAAATATCCTTTTGTCAGTTTATTGGCTATTTATATTACTACTTCTGTGGATTGGGTTCTTTTTGAATGACTTCTTACTGCTTTGGAGGAGCTTTTTGTATATTCAAAATCTACATGTTGCAGTTAATTTCCCTTAATGTTATCACTTGAATTAGGACTCATTAGTTCCAAGTGTAGTAATAATTTCAGGCTAGCTTAAGCCACACACATAAATGGTTACTAGGGAAGAGCTGGTGAATATGAGGGGGAAGTAGTAAAGGGGGTCCTTTTTGAGGTGGGAATCCCAAAAAGTATCTATTCTAAGGGGAAGGAAGGAGACAAAGTAAATATTAAATCATAAAGATTTTCTTTTCCTTCTGAGGTATCCTTATCCATCCAGTCCTGCAACTAGAAACCTAATTTTCCTTTTCTGTTCCCCACCCTAGCCAAACCATTATCAAGTTCCAGTCAATGTTACCTCTGAAACTTCTCCCCTGTCTGCCTATTTATCTCCCGTCTCCTGCTGAAGTCAAGCCTTAGCCTGGAATATGGCAGAAACCTCCCAACCCTATCCCTGTTCCTTCTTGCCCACTCTTAACTCAGTTTTCACTTCCCCGGAGAAGTCTCTTCTAACCTCTGACTAGGCCGGAATCCCAATTATATGGGTTTTTTGGTATTGGGTATTTCTCATTTCCCACATTTATGATTTTACATTTGTTTCTGTGATTAATTATCTTTCTCTTCTACAAGTCTGTAAGTTCCAGGAAAATAAGAACCATAGTTGTTATGCTCACTATGGTATTTCTTGCATCTAACCCAGTGCCTGACACCTGTTAGGCACTCAATACTTACTTGAAGGGGAAAAAGGTGACTAAGCCATCCAGGCACCCCTGTGGAGCACAAGATTCTTGCTCTCAGGGTCGTGAGTTCAAATCCCATGTTGGGTGTGGAGCCTACTTCATTTAAAAAAAAAAAAAAAAAAGCCCAAACGAAAGGAAAAAAGGAAGGAAGAAATTGTTGTTGTTTATCTTGCTATACTGAAATCTTTGATTTTCTTGTATTGCTACCTCACTCACCTTTGATTTTTTGAAAACAGTGGCTAACTTCTCAGCCTGACACAGTGTAAGGATTTAGCTATTTGTAGACATAATTAATTAATTATTGGCCATTTACTAATGAGCCCATAACTCTAACTTGAATGTTGATTTCGCTGAGTTTTTCCCTCCTTTCACAAAGGCAAGTCTCTGGTATATTGAAAGCATTTCTAAATAATTTGCTACATGAAGTTAGCAAGTAGCCAGTAAACAACTGGCTAAAAAATACCTTACAGTTGTGAAAAAATATCTTAAAGCTGCAAAAAACAGAAGGGATTCTTTTTATGTGCTGATAGCTATCTCCAAGGTACATTAGGTGAAAAAGCAAGATGTAGAGTAGTGAAAATAGTCTGCAGCTATTTGCATTGAAAAAAAAAGGGAAGGCTAGAGAAAGACTATATTCATTTTTTGTTTGCATTTGCATAGAATGACTAACTCTGGAAAGTTACACGAGAAACTGGTAATACTGGTTTGCTTCCCAGAGAGGAACTGGATGACTGGGAGAAGAGCAGGGACACTTTTCGTAAAATACTCATTTGTGCTTCTTGGGTTTTTAAACCATCTCAGTGTATGACTTCAAATTTTTTTTAATAATAATTTGCTGTAAGTAATTAATTACTCCTTCTAGAAAGTCTTTATTTTTTTTTTAACTCTCCTTTTTCTTTCTTTTTTAGGCAAAACCTACGTTGGTCTAAAAATCGTTCAGGCACTTCTAACCAATGAGCCTGTCTGGCAAATTAGCGTCCAGAAATTCCCCATCTTGGTTGTATGTTATACTAATCATGCTTTGGACCAGTTTCTGGAAGGTAATTCTAGGCAAAATTGTTCTCTATCAAGACATTTATAGTTGAACCATCACCAACTTCGGTAGCTTAAATTTTATTGCTATTTGAACTAAGCCCGTAGTCCTATCCATGACCTGCAGGCTCTGTCTGGTCTGCTCCAGCCAACTCTGAACCTTATCTCCTTCCTCTTCCCTTGTTCTTCCTAACTCCAACAACACTGATTGTCTGCAGTTCCTTGAATTCCTCCAGCTTCTCCCTTGGGCCATGCTGTTCCCCCATCCCTAGAAGACACTTTTTCTCTTTGCATCTTGACTTCATCTATCATCTAGCCTGGTTGACTCCAACTCATTCTTTAGATCTCCCCTTAAATCTCTCTTCACGTGTATTTTTCCAGTTGCCCCCAGACAAAGTTAAGCCTCCTTTTGTATTTTTTCTTCAGAGACTTAATACAAATGTAACAATTTATTGTATGAGTTTCTACCCTAGACCATAAACACTGTGTGGGTTGGTCCTCTTTCTTGCTATATTTATGGATTCTAGCACTCAAAAAAATACTAATTGTATTAATGAAGGAATAAATATATGTTTTTCCTTTTCCTTGAACATTATTTTTCATATCTTCCTTTCACCCAGATTAAATATTTTTTATTCTTGGAGTCTCAGTTTAAATATTAGATTACCCCACCCAAACTAGGTAAGTTGCCCTCTTATATATTTACAGCATCATGTACTTACAGTACTTACTGTACTTATTGCTATTATGAGAAATTGTTTAACGTGTATCTTCTGTGCCAGAATGTGAGACCTGAGAACAAATTAGGAATAGAGTCTGTGCTTTACCTGCTATATCTTAAGAACCTAGCACATGCCTGGCACATAGTGACCAGTTGGTAAATACCTGTAGAGTGAATAACAGAGAACATTTACTAAGTGCTTACTTTCAAATCACAGATGAAGAACTGAAGCCTCAAGTTTAGAAACTTGCCCCAGTTTACATAGCAATAGTGGTGAAGTCAAGGTTTGGGTTCCCAGATATCTGATTCTAAAGCCTATGTTCTGGGGTGCCTGGGTGGTTCCATTGGTTGAGCTCTTGATTTCAGCTCAGGTCATGGTCTCACGGTTGTGAGATCGAGCCCTGCATTGGGCTCCGTGCTGAATGTGAGGCCTGCTTGAGATTCTTTCTCTCTCCTTCTGTCCCTCTCCCCAGCTTGCTCTCACTCACTCTCTCAAAAAAATAAAGCCTATGTTCTTAAGTACACATTTTACTGCTCTGCAGGTCATATCATCTCTGAGGCCTTTTTGGTCATTAATAGGGTGGATTCCTGTAGGTACCAGTTTGTCCCCTAAGGAACCAGCTGAGATAACATCCGAAACACATACAGCTCTCACCTGAGGGGATCCAGCGTAGCTCCTCTCACCTCTGCTATGCTCCACTTTGCTCCATAGGCATCTACAAGTGTCAAAAGACCAGCATCGTGCGGGTAGGTGGAAGGAGCAACAGTGAAATCCTGAAGCAGTTCACCCTGAGGGAGCTGAGGAACAAGCGGGAATTCCGTCGCAACCTCCCCATGCACCTCCGAAGGGCCTACATGAGTGTGAGTCCCAGCTTTGGATATCTGAGATAGTTCATGGTAGAAATAGACTAGGTAGCAGTGGCTTTCTGGGTAGGCAGTCCAGAGGAAATAGGTGCTCCACAAAGTGGTGAAGGACTCAGGTTCCTTCCAGCATTCCATCTGTTAATCCCATGGTGTGACCTTTGCCCTCAAAATCAAGATGGAAAAAGGACAGAAAGGAGCATACCACCCCTCCCAGCCCCTGCCAGGACCTTTTAAGGCTACTCCCCCCCGCAAACCACCAACAGCCCTATTTACAGCCCATTGGCCAGCGTAATGTCATCTTCTAGCTGGGCAGCAGTGTACCCAAGCAAAACTCTGAGTCCCTATTACCAAGAAAAAGAGAAGTAGTCTCCACAACAGTATCCTTAGCCTGTTTTTCTGTTGTGTTATTTGTTCCTTTTTCTTACTGGTTGGTAGGAGTCTGTTAGACATTTTAGATAGTAACCCTTCAGTTTTAAGATTATTTAAATTAAGACTTTTTTGACTGGTCTATTTATTTCTTCTCTCTTCTTGCTGTTCCTGTTTTAGCTTTGTTTTTCCTCATGGCAGAAACTGAGTTTAGGGGATGATCTCACTTGCTTATCATTTCTTTCCCTCTGTTTTTGGCAGATTGTGACACAAATGAAGGAGTCAGAGCAAGAGCTGCATGAAGGGGCCCAGACCCTGGAGTGTACCATGCGTGGTGTACTACGGGAACAGCACCTGGAGAAGTACATCTCCCCCCAACATTGGAAAAGCCTGATGAATGGACCAGTACAGGTAGGGGTCATCCTGGGGGCTGTAAGCATTTCTCTTGCCTCAGTACTTGGAGGCAGTCTCTAGCAGAAGCAACAATGCGAAGCATTAGCTGTTAGGATAATCTGACGCTGCCATAATGTGAGAAGTCCTTTTTCAGGAGGAGAGGTGGCTGAGTATACTAGTCAGGAGCAAGACTCTGGAGTCAGCATGCTGGATGTGAATTCTGATTTTGCACTTGGCAAGTTACTTAATTGTTCTGTGCCTGCTTCCTGTTTTATAGAGTGGGGATAATAATAACATTAAGTTGAACCATATGAAATTGCTAATGTTTGTAAATTTGACTTGCAGAAATGGCAGTTTGTAATAGATCAATGTAATTGGTATAGGACTATTATTTGGATAAACAAGTTAGTATTTATAAACCACTTAATTAGTGTGCTATAAGAGATTGTTCTATAAAGCAAAATCATAAGGCAACCCAGCCCATATAGAGAGCCTGGATGTCAGGCTTAGTGACCTTAGTGACCTGAGGTCACATAGACTGTGTGCCATGGCCAGTATGATCCTCAACAGTCAACAGTCTCTCAACAGTCACTCAACAGTCAAATGGGTAATAATGCCTGCGTTCAAAGGATGTTCTAAGTAGTAACTGACACAATTCCTGTAAAGTGGTTGGCCAGGAACCCATTGAAATGGTAGCTCTGTTATCATTGAGTTGGTGATTTCTAGGGTTACCCAGAAGCCTGAAGGGGTCAGTCAGTCAATCTATAAATGACTAAAGCAAGCTGGGTGTGAGACATTGGAAAGTAGAGAGGACTTGGCAGACTGGAAAAGAAATGGTAGCAACCCACTCTTAGCCATTTGTTGCCATCTCAGATGCAGGCTCATTGCTGCCATAGATCCTGATTTTGTCAAGAGCAGAAATTTTTATTTTTAAAATTCTCTACAAGTCGTATTTAATGATCCTGTTGCCCAAGGGTTGCCAGCTTGCATCCTCTGAAATTTAAGAGAACTACTTTTGATCCTTCTCAGAAACCTTTCCTTTACACTGGTTGTCATGGAATTCTCATGACTGATAATTAATTCCTTCCTCAGGATAGTGAATGGATTTGCTTCCAGGGCTGGAAGCATTCCATGATGCTGGAGTGGCTGGGCCTGGGTGTCGGTTCCTTCACCCAAAGTGTTGCTCCAGCAGGACCTGAAAATACAGGTAAGAGTGCATGTCTACCAAGAATCACATCTTAAGGTCGAACGTGGTAAAGACCGGAGACTAAAACTTGAAAGTAATACCTAGAATATATAAAGAGCTGTAATCAATTAGAGAAAGACAATAGCTTGATAGTAAAGTAAATAAAAGACACTTAACAAGCACATCACAAAATAGGAAATTGTAATGGTCAATAAACATATGGAAAGTACTCATTAGAAAAGAGCTAATAAAACCACAATGAGATGCTGTTACACATCGGATTGCCAAAAATTTTCAAGTTTGCTATATTGACAAGAAGGTGGAGCAGTAGGAACTATGATACACTGCTAGTGGGGATATTAATTGGTACACCACTTTCAAATAATAGAAAAATAGAAAACTCAAATATTCATCAATATTTGTACAGCACATGGATCAGTTACTGTCCATTCAGATCATGAAATACTGTACAACAGTGAAAAGGAATGAATTACAGCATATATGGCAACATATGAATCTCAAAAACAGGCTGAATGAAAAAGCAAGGTGTAGGAAAATACATTATAATATTCCATTTATGTAGAGCTCAAGAAATGAAAAAAAAAAGCCAAAATTAGATGATGTGTTGTTTAGAGATGTGTATGCATTATGTATATAGTAAGGTTATTTCAAAAAGCTAGGGAAGGGAATGAGCAATACAAAATTCAGGTTAGACAGGCCCACAAGTGTCTTCAAGAAATTGGGGAATATCTCCTTAAATTGGGTGGGACGTACCTAGTTGTTCATTTTTTTTTTTTCTTAATGTTTTTATTTTAGAGAGAGGGCATGAGCGGGGGCGGGAGTGGGGGCAGAGAGAAGGAGACACAGAATCTGAAGCAGGCTCCAGGTTCTGAGCTGTCAGCACAGCGCCCAACACAGGGCTCAAACCCACAAACTGCAAGATCATGACCTGAACCAAAGTCGGGTGCTTAACCAACTGAGCCACTGAGACAACCCTGGATGTTCATTTTATGTATTTTTATTATCCTTTAAATTGCCTGTTTACATCATATATCTTCCTTTGTGTATTTGACATAAGTGAAACTTTTCTTAAAAAGGGATATGTTTATATGATATTTAAAAATATAACAAAAAAGTATATAAGGAAACCTAAGTCTCCCTCCCCTAACACTCATTTCTCCCAGTTTCCCCTGCTAGAAGTAACCACTTAAACCCCTTGAGAATGTTTTCATACATCTAAGTTCTTATAAGTGTCCCCTTCCATTCTTTGGCTTCAAGAGTTTCACCCCTGTCTTGCCTGCTTTCCTCTTAGCCCAGGCAGAAGGGGAGGAGGAGGAAGAAGAAGGAGAAGAGGAGGGTTCGCTGATTGAGATTGCCGAGGAGGCTGACCTAATTCAAGCAGACCGGGTGATTGAGGAGGAAGAGGTGGTTAGACTTCGTCGGCGGAAGAAGGAAGAGAATGGGGCAGTCCAGGAGTTGGCTAAAGTGCTTCTGGCCATGAGGCTCGACAACTATGGCCCCGGGACAACAGCTGGTCAGGAGCAAACTGGAGGAGAGTGGGAGGTAAGCTCACTTCCTCACGGCCTCTGGAAGCCCTGACAGAATGGGAAATGGGAGTTCAGTTATTACTGCCAGATGGTGGGGGTTAAACTCTCCTGAAACAGGCCTGAGAACATCTGTTCTGACTAGAACTGCAGCCCCTTATTTTCACCCATTTCTGTTAGAGCAGCGTATTCACCTTGTCCTCACAGTTAATTTACCTGTTTTACAACCTAACTGTAGTATAAGATGGGTCCAGTTCTCAAGAGTATAAAAATTATGACCCTTCAGAGGGGTGCTGGCAAGAAATTCCCACTTAGAAAAACAGGAAGCAGGTGGCCAAATGGCTTCTCTTGAACTTTCAGAAAAATGCACCACGTATGGGTCAGATCAAACACTTACAGTCTCCGTGCTTGATGCTTTCATGGATATTATCTTCTCAAGTACGAATGAATCTATGAAAAATACATTAAGATTTTAGAGAATTCAAGTAAAGCAGAATGAAGCAAGCCTTACAGGCTGGAGGGAGTACTCATCCTTTATTCACCCTGGAATTTGATATTTCTCTTAACGCCAGAATAATGTGAATGCCCAGACTTTCTCTCTGGTCATTCCTTTGGTAGAACCAAGTGGTCCTCCAAATTTACCATTCATTACTATGACGGTAGAGTACTGGATACTCAAAATAACATTTTCTAAACTCATGATTTAAGAGACTTTCAAAGTCAACTTTGGATGCAGTTTTCCCTGGTCTGCTAGCTTTTAACTTGATCTTCTAGTTCAGATCTGATCCTAATACTTGGAATTATGGGTTGGGCATCTCTCTGCCACGTGGCCTCAGGGGGAGTTGATTGGTTTGGTTTGGAAGTAAGGGGAGGTTCATAACATTGTGACATCCATCTTTCATGCCAGTCCTTAGTGACAGAGCCAGGGGAGAGCACTTTCTCCTAAATGGTGCCTTTCACCCTCTTGTGAAAGGTACTGTCTCGATATGATGGCATTAAGACCATCTTAGCAGGCCCTGTACAGCGTTTAACAAGAAAGACCTACCTGTACTACTTTTCATGACATGTTTTAGGAATGAGAAATAGAATGTGGTCAAAGGACATTCAGTGATAACAAGTGTCAGTACTATTCTAAGTGCTTTCATGTTTTTATTCCTTTAGTCAAGTCAGCAACCCTGCAAAGATGTATTGTTATTATTCCTCATTTTGTAGCAGGCAATGCTGAGGTACATAAAAGTTAAGTAACTTACTCTAGAGGTAGATGGGGCTTTGAACCCAGGCAGACTGGATCCAGAGCCCCCATTTAGCCACTTCGCAATGGATATGTGTTGGAAGAGTTTGAGACATTCAAGGAAGTTCTTCCGAGGTGGCAGCACCTTTTTAATGTGCTCTGGTCTCGACTTTGGTCTTAGAACTGAGCCAATTTCTGCTCAGACGGTAACCCTGGCTGTTAATGATGTCCACAGACTCAGCGCAGCCAGAAAAAGAAAATGAAAAAGAAAGTGAAGGTTGAACTTCGCAAACTCAACACCATGACTGAGGCTGAGGCCAGTGAAATCCAAGATGTTTGGCAGCTGGACCTGAATTCTCGCTGGCAGCTCTATAGGTATTATGCCCATTGGCTCCTCCCCCCAACCCCCAACCAGTGCACGTGATTACCCCAAAGGGTTCCTTTTCTGTTCCTGCAACATAACCCCCCATCCCTCCACCCCAACCTCCAACAGTGTTAACTAATGATTGGTTGCATACCCCCAGTGTACTGAGTGCTAGGGGTGCAGACATGGGATAAAATAGACACTTGGCTCTACCTTTAAATGGAGCTTAGAGTTTATCCAGGGAGACAAATTAGTTAATTCCACAAATAAAAAGTTAACAAATGGGCATAACCACTAAGAAATAAAAGAACAATGAGTGCTAAGAATATGAACATGGGATTTGAGCTGGTCTGAGGTATCCAGGAAAGTGACAAGGCAAGATGTGAAGGATTAGTAGACATTAACAAGACCAGCAGGGAATGGGGAGCAGATGAAATTATGGGGACCACGTACATAAAGGCCTTGACGTGGAAAGGAGTATGTCTATTTGAGAAATTGAAAGAAGGCAGCCAGCATAGCTGTGGCTCAGAGAAATGGAAAGTGAGGTCAGAGAGGTGGGAGGGGCCTAACTGCAGGGACTCATGGGGCAAAGGTGAGGAGCCGGGATTATCAAAAGCCACTTTTCAAAAAGTACCGAAAAGCTCTTGGAACATTCTGTAGCAGAGTAGTGACATGATCTGCTTTACTTGTAAAACGAGACTGGAGAATTAGGGAAGGGGACTCAGAGATGTGCCAAGGAGAATTTGTGAGAAATTCTTGAAGCTTTTGAAGTCCCTTAACTCTCTTCTCAATAATTAACCCGTATTCTTTATTCTACTCTCCTCCTTAGCTCCTAGCCACCTATGTACATCTCTGTACTTCTTTTTGTTGGGCATTTTGGAATCTTGGTTCCCTGCAAACCTAGGTCTCTCCTTCCTCTCCCTCTGTGGCCCGTACGCTCCTCAAGGGTCTCGGTTCCACCTCATACACACCGCAGGGGTTCCTCCACCATCTTAAAGAGCACACATCTTCTTTCTCTGGTTCTTCACATTCTCCAGGCTGTGGCTACAGATGTACCAGGCCGACACCCGCCGAAAGATCCTCAACTATGAGCGCCAGTACCGCACGTCAGCAGAGAGAATGGCCGAGCTGAGGCTCCAGGAAGACCTGCACATCCTGAAAGATGCCCAGGTTGTAGGAATGACAACCACAGGTGAGAAAGCATGGGGAAGTTTACCAGATCCAGCCATTCACTCCTGGTGCCAAGCTCTTATCAGATTATCTAGGATAGGTAAAGAGAAGCTTCTTTAGGAGGTTAGAAGGAAAGGCCATGAAAAGCTATTGAAAGTGAGTTATGTTTAGGGAACTCATGATGAAATGCACCCACTTGTCCCTGCTGCATTCGATAACCTGACAATGACCAACATGGGTGTTGGTGGTCTGGAGACCACTCATTAGCACTTATTCTCTCATTCAGTGGCCACCACAGCCCTGGGTGGATGTGAGGACTCAGTTATCACAGACTCAGATTCCAGCCTCCAGTGCATCAGCTTAGAGGAGCCTCTTCTCTCTTGACTCCAGGTGCTGCCAAATACCGTCAGATCCTGCAGAAGGTAGAGCCTCGGATTGTCATTGTGGAAGAGGCTGCTGAAGTCCTTGAGGCCCACACCATTGCTACATTGAGCAAAGCTTGCCAGCACCTCATTCTGATTGGGGACCACCAGCAGGTAGGGCAGGTGCCCCTGGAAGATGAAGAGAGAGGGCTCTTGGAGGGTTGCACTCAGACAGAAGACCCTGGCCTCTCTGCTTCACCAGTCCTCAAACTTAGTAGTAGCTCTCTGTGATTCTTTCCCTCACCTCCCACATTCAATCTAAGAGCAGGTGCTCTTAGATATCGGGTATATTTGAGAGATAGTATCATTCATTTCATAATGACCTTTCAAGTGGACTATTAAAACGGCCTCCTTCTTGTTCCCCTACTTTGATTTTTGCCGTCCTCTAATCTATTCTTTGTAAAGGGGCCAAAGTGAATTTTTTTAAAAAAGTAAGTCAGATCATGACACTCTATAGCTTAAAACCCTCCGGTGGTTTCCCATTGACTTAATACAAAAATCAAGCTTCTTAAAGTAGCCTAGAGAGGCAGATATTCTCAGGTTGAGCCTGCTTCTCTGACTTCTCATATCACCATCATTTGCTCACTGTGTTCCCACCACCTGCCCTCCTTCCTGCTCCCTCATACCTTGCTTTTCAAATGATAGGCAGCTTCCTCCATGCTGGCATCAACTCAGGTGTCACTCTTTAGGGAGGCCTATTTAAGGAACCACCACTCCTGGGCACTCCATCACATCACCCTTATTTCTTGCCTTCATGTCCTTGTCACTCTTTATCCTTAGCCTGTCAGTACCTAGAGCAGTGCCTGGCATATAGAAGGCACTTGAAAAACATTTGATGGGTAGGTTGGTGGTTAAGTGAGTATATGATTGGATGGATAAAATAAGTCAGTAGAGAGTCCTCAAACATGTTTGTTTTCTCAGCTGCGTCCCAGCGCCAATGTGTATGATCTAGCCAAGAATTTCAACCTTGAGGTGTCCCTCTTTGAACGACTGGTGAAAGTAAACATTCCCTTCGTCCGTCTAAATTACCAGGTAAGAAGCTGGACCTCTCTTATTACCTACCACATGTTCAGGAGAAGTTTCCTGGGAGCCTACCAGCTGCCAGCAAGAAAGGTCTCATAAAAATAAAACTGGCTTAGGGGCATCTGGATGGCTCAGTTGGTTAAGCGTCCGACTTCGGCTCAGGTCATGATTTCAGTTCATGAGTTTGAACCCCGCATTGGGCTCTGTGCTGCCAGCTCAGACCCTGGAGCCTGCTTCGGATTCTGTATCCCCCTCTCTGCTCCTCCCCCACTCATGCTCTCTTTCTCCTTCAAAAATAAATAAAAACATTAAAAAAAATTTTTTTTTAAATAAAAAATAAAACTGGCTTAGTAATTCAATGACTGTTAGACTTTTTTTCTTTTCTGTTTTAAAATACCACAGGATGAGCTGAGTTTGTGTTGGATGAAAGAGCTGTTTACAGTCTGCTCTTTTCTCCTTATTCTTTCACATTACCTCCAGATTTTCCACCAGCAACCTAGTCTTTAGAAAACTGTCCCTTTATTCTCTGCCCATGTTTCTTTCTTTTCTTTTTTAAGTAGGCTCTACACCCTATGTGAGGCTTGAACTCACAACCCTGAGATCAAGAGTCACACACTATACCAACTTGAGCCAGCCAGGCACCCTCTTTCTGCCCATGTTTCTCATGACCTATATGTCTTATTTCAGCACCGCATGCGCCCTGAAATTGCCCGGCTTTTGACCCCCTACATTTACCAGGATCTGGAGAATCATCCCTCTGTTCTCAAATATGAGAAGATAAAGGTGAGTCTGTCCTATTTGATCTTTCTGTGATGTATCAACAACCAAGGAGGCTGTATTACCTTAGGATGAAAAAGGGTTTTCAGAAGGATCTAGAGCCAACTTTTTTAAAAGCTCGTCACTAAGAGTAGAAATAGTGTAGAAGTTGAGAGATACAGACATGGGTTTTGAATCCCAGCTCTGCAGCTGTGTAACTGTTTAGCAAGTGATACACCAATTCTGAATGTCCTGATCTTCTGTACAGTGAGAATAATGGGTACTGCCTCGTTACATTATTGTCTTGAGGGAGATAATGTGTGAAAAGCAGTCAGCACAGTGGAGTGCTTGTAAGTTAGCTGCTCACTCAACATCATCATAACTTCTGCCTGTTTGCTGAACCATAATAGTTGGATTATGGATGGCTATTGGAAATTATAATATCCAATGTATTAGAAGTTAAAATAGACAAATTCTGTATCCATTTTCCTACTTGCCATGGTCCCAAAAGAAAACATACAGTAGTGACTGACACCAGAATTAAAGATTATGGTACAAAGTATACAAAAAGCCTCGCTAAGTCTCTCCCCGGAATAGGGTCAGTGGCCAGTACATCTGAAAATAGGAAGAACTGCATGAGTGAACCTTCTGACATACCATTTCTTTTCCTCTCTAGGGGGTCGCTTCCAACCTTTTCTTTGTAGAACACAACTTTCCTGAACAGGAAATCCAAGAAGGCAAAAGCCACCAGAACCAGCATGAGGCTCGCTTTGTGGTAGAATTGTGCAAGTACTTCCTGTGCCAGGAGTACCTCCCCTCCCAGATCACCATCCTCACCACCTACACGGGGCAGCTGTTCTGCCTGCGCAAACTCATGCCAGCCAAGACATTTGCTGGCGTCAAGGTCCATGTGGTTGACAAATACCAAGGGGAAGAGAATGACATCATTCTCCTCTCATTAGTGCGGAGCAACCAGGAGGGCAAGGTGGGTTTTCTCCAGATACCCAACCGCATCTGTGTGGCCTTGTCCCGTGCCAAGAAGGGTATGTACTGCATCGGAAACATGCAGATGCTGGCCAAGGTGCCCTTGTGGAGCAAGATCATCCATACCCTTCGAGAGAACAATCAAATAGGCCGCACACTCCAGCTGTGCTGCCAGAACCATCCTGATACCCACACCTTAGTATCCAAAGCTTCTGATTTCCAAAAAGTGCCCGAAGGAGGCTGCAGCCTACCCTGTGAGTTCCGGCTGGGCTGTGGACATGTCTGCACCCGTGCCTGCCACCCCTATGATTCCTCACACAAGGAGTTCCAATGCATGAAGCCATGCCAGAAGGTTATCTGTCAAGACGGGCACCGGTGCCCTCTTGTTTGCTTCCAGGAGTGTCAGCCTTGTCAGGTGAAGGTGCGCAAAATCATTCCTCGGTGCGGTCACGAACAAATGGTTCCTTGTTCCATGCGTGAGTCAGATTTTTGCTGCCAAGAACCTTGCCCCAAGGTCCTGAAATGTGGGCACAGATGTAGCCATCCCTGCGGTGAAGACTGTGTGCGGTTTTGCTCAGAAATGGTCACCGTGAAACTCAAGTGTGGGCACAGCCAGCAGGTGAAATGTGGTAATGTGGAAGACCTCGTGTATGACCTGCCAGTCAAGTGCACCACCAAGTGTGGCACCATCTTGGACTGTGGGCATCCTTGTCCTGGGACCTGCCACAGCTGCTTCGAAGGGCGCTTTCATGAGCGCTGTCAGCAGCCCTGCAAGCGCCTGCTCATCTGCTCACACAAGTGCCAGGAGCCGTGCATCGGCGAGTGCCCACCCTGCCAACGGACCTGTCAGAACCGCTGTGTCCACAGCCAGTGCAAGAAGAAGTGTGGGGAACTGTGCAGCCCCTGCGTAGAGCCCTGTGTCTGGCGCTGCCAGCACTACCAGTGCACCAAACTCTGCTCTGAGCCCTGCGACCGACCCCCATGCTACGTGCCTTGTACTAAGCTGCTGGCCTGTGGCCACCCCTGCATCGGTTTGTGTGGGGAACCGTGCCCCAAGAAGTGCCGTGTCTGCCACCAGGAAGAAGTCACCCAGATCTTCTTTGGCTTTGAAGATGAGCCTGACGCCCGCTTTGTGCAGCTAGAAGACTGCAGCCACATCTTTGAGGTGCAAGCCCTGGACTTCTACATGAATGAGCAGAAAGATGATGAAGTTGCCATCAAGTTGAAAGTGTGCCCTATCTGCCAGGTGCCCATCCGCAAAAACCTGAGGTATGGAACCAGCATCAAACGGCGGCTGGAAGAGATTGAAATTGTCAAGGAAAAGATTCAGGGCTCAGCAGGGGAAATTGCAACCAGCCAGGAACGACTTAGGGCCCTCCTGGAGAGCAAGAGCCTCCTCCACCAGCTGCTTCCTACAGACTTTCTGATGTTAAAGGAGAAGCTGGCCCAGAAGAATCTGTCAGTGAAGGACCTGGGCCTTGTTGAGAATTACATCAGCTTCTACGACCGCTTGGCTGGCCTGTCAGACTCTCTGAAAAAGGTGCATGTCTTAGAACAAGAGAGAGTGAGGAGTCGACTAGAGCAGGTCCATGACTGGCTAGCCAAGAAGCGTTTGAGCTTTACCAGCCAGGAATTGGATGACCTCCAAAGTGAAATCCAGAGGCTCACATACCTGGTGAACCTCCTGTCCCGCTGCAGGATAGCAGAGGGGAAGCTGAGAGGTAGCACAGCAGAAGAGGTCTACAGTGTCCGGAAGATCCTCGAGAGAACATGTAAGTTCACCCAGGAGGATGAAAAGTTTGTGCAGAAAAAGATGGAAGCTCTGAAAACCATTCTTCCCTGCTCTGGCCTGGGCATCTCAGAGGAAGAACGAGTGCAGATAGTCAATGCTATGGGTTATCCTCGGGGCCACTGGTTCAAGTGCCCCAATGGTCACATCTACGTGATTAGCGATTGTGGGGGAGCCATGCAGAGGGGCACATGTCCTGACTGCAAGGAGGTGATCGGGGGCATAAATCATACTCTGGAAAGGAGCAATCAGCTTGCTTCTGAGATGGATGGAGCCCAGCACCCTGCCTGGTCTGACACGGCCAACAACTTGATGAACTTTGAGGAGATCCGGAGGATGATGTAGGAAGATGGTGCACCGCTGCCTTGTGCCTAGCCACCACCTGGCTGGGATCGGCTCCCTTACGAAGGAACCGAAGTTTGTTTTTTATTATTGTCCTTTAGTCTTAGTACCTATTTAAGGATCCACTTTTAGGGATTGCCCACGTTTGTTTCTAGATTTCCCCTGCGCTAGAATAAGCACTTTACCTCCAGAACTGAGAGCAAAGTTAACAGATACCTTCTTTTTTTCTCCTGCAAGTTAGTGGACAGGCTCTCTGGAGCATGTTTGGGGCTTCCACCTAGGGCTACCTACTGGTATCTCTGGGTCCTGACTCATATTTTTTCTGCAGTGCTCCGGGGGCACAGAGTATGAACTCAAGTGAAGCAGACTCATTCTAATTGCCAGGCCCTAACTTGTAGACTAACTTTAATTCCAATAAACAGAGGCCCAGAGGAGTTGTTTATGAACTGCTTATCCTTTCAAGGAGCACAAAAATCCCTCCCACTCTCCTCCTGGGGCATCCTCACTCCCGGAGACGGAGGCATGTGATAAGACAAAGACTTCGTGACTAACCCTGACCCAGTTACATATTCACAGAGTGGGAAAGTGCGACTACCCACAGCTGGGGGCTCTGCAGCAGGCCCAGGCTAAGGAGTGATCCCTCATACCCTCTCCTGTGACTGGCACTTTGGAATGGTGGTTTCTTTGCCTGCAGGAGTTCAGTAGCAGTGCTGGTTCCCCAAGGCCCTGAATGGAACTAAACCAGCAGCACCTATCCAAAGTGTGACCTTTTGTCCCAACACTACTACAGCTTTTGCCTGGGCAGGGTTAGCATGCCAGCAGCATCTGCAGGCCCCAGACCCATGCCAGAAGCCAGCCCCCAGGCCTGCTGCTGCCTGCATACATACTCCCTCAGTCCAGTGTTCCTAGAACAGACACTTAGGCATCTCAGGTCTTTCTAATGTTGGTGAGAAAAATATCCTTTTCCTATGTATGCATTTCCTTTTTTGTCTTTACTATGCACTTTAGCCTATAAAGCCAATTAATAAAAATGATGATTGAGAAAATCAGTGGTCCATGTTTGTCAACTTCTAGAAACAGCTCAGGCAGCCTGAGACCATGAGGATGGGGATGGAGCCACTGCCTACGAGGAGGCCAGTCTGGTTTCCGTGGTACGGAGTTTTTATTTAGCTGGTGAGTCCTCTGTACTTATGGTAAAAAGAATTTTTTGTTGTTGTTGTATAAAAGCATAACTTGAAGTTTGCTTTCCCAGAGCCAACCCTGTTAACAGCTTCATGAGGCCTCCCAGAGGTAAGCTATACATATACAATGTATGTAACTCTTAAAAAAAAGTACGCAGCTCTGCACTTGGCTTTTTTTAACCCAACAACTTAGCTTGGGGACCTTTCTGTAACCATATACATATGAGGAGCCTGAACCCTACTCCATCATGCATGTGTGCCATTATTTACTGGAATGGAACCCTCTGCTGGTGACTGTTAGGTGCAGCCTAAATGAATAGCTTCGAACACACTTTTAATCTCAAGGGTATGTGCTACTGGTAACTATTAAAATTTTTGAGCTGGTGGTGGGGAGGTGTATACTCCTTGAAATTATAGGACAGAGTACAAACATACAATTTTGTTAAGGGGGATCCCTTCACTCTCATTATCAAAGGAACCTATGATTGAGAAAGGATGAGAACCTCTGTTCTACAGGGTAAAAGCTGGTTTTTGCAACAAAGAGCTAACTCATCCCTTCGGTCCCTTTGAGCTGCCGTCTCTCCAGTAGCACTTCCACAGCACAGTCTGTCAGAGTATGGGTTCAGGTAGACCCTGGTTTCAAAAACCTGAATTCCCAACAGTGTAACTCTGGAAAGTTACTCCCTTGGCTTCTTCATCTGCAAAATGGGGCTAACTACCTCGCTCACAGGGTGTAGTGAATTTAAGGAGACATGCTCAGTACACAGAACGTCTGGTACATGGCAGATGGTCACTAAATGATAGCTTTTAGGTCTTAGGACACATCAAGAGAACTTCTAGCAAGAACATCCTCCACATCCACTCCTCTATAAGCATATAAGATGTATAGGAAGTATATGGGGTAGACTATATTGAGGGAAGAGACAGAGGAATAAAATCTACAATTCAGATCGGTTTATTCTCTCCCAAAATATACTTCCTCTATTTGGGGTGTGTGTGTGTGTGTATAGTATATATTATATATACACACGTACACACATTTTTAACGTGTAATTTTTTTTTTTAAGTTTTATTTAAGTTCTCTCTATACCCAACATAGGGCTCAAACTCCCAACCCCGAGATCAAGAGTCACATGCTCCCTCAGCTGAGCCAACCAGGTACTCCCCCATCTGGTATCTTTGTGTGAAAGTTAGTAAGAAGTGAGCCTTGGCTGACTCACAAGGATGCTTAGGAAATAGCTCTACATATCACCACCACTCCCAACCTTTTTTTCTTTTTTAATGTACAAATGACACACTAAATCTTTAAAAGTTTTTTTTACAAATGGAGAAAAGAGACCAAGCCAGGATGACTTCCCATAAGGAAGGGATCTAAGGGCTGCCCCACGGACTCCAGGCCACCACAGCTACTTCCTCCTCTTGTACCTACAAAGAAAATCAGCAGAGTGAAGACTGGCCCCCAAAGACAGAAACAAGGTGGAGCTTTCCCATGAAAGGTTTGTTCTCCAATCCCAGTCATAACCTCTGGCCCTCCAAAACTGCAAATATTACCTGGATTTAGATTTAAAGTTTCCTCCTCGTCTTTGGTGGTGCAAGCCCAACTGTTTCCTTTCTTCAAAGGAGGGGCTGTGGGTTCAAGAAGGTAAGATGCTGAAATGGCTGCTAGAAAGACAGATGATGTCCCATAACCCCTACCGCCTGCTCCCACATGAGGCATCACTAATGCATTATTTTCAGGGCCTGAGGTTCTACACGTAGTGTTTTCCCCTGATTAAATATGGGACTGTGGAATTTAGGGCTCAGCTCCAAAAAAAAGACTCCCTTCTCATGCATCTAAAACTAATTGGGGCACCTGGGTGGCTCAATTGGTTAAGCCTCTGACTTCAGCTCAGGTCATGATCTCACAGTTTGTGGGTTCGAGCCTCACGTCGGGCTCTGTGCTGACAGCTCAGAGCCTGGAGCTGTTTTGGATTCTGTGTCTCCCCCTCTCTCTGCCCCTCCCCTGCTCACACTCAGCACTCTGTCTCTCTCTCAAAAATTAAACATTTTTAGAAACTAAAACATTTAAAAAAAACAAAACAAAACTGGAGCACTGGCGTCGCTCAGTTAAGCGTCCAACTCTTGGTTTTGGCTCAGATCATGATCTCATGGTTCACGAGTTTGAGCCCCAGATCAGGCTTCGCGCTGACAGTGCAGAGCCTGCTTGGGATTCTCTCCCTCTCTCTTTCTGCCCCTCCCTTGCTCGCTTGCTCTCTCTCCCTCAAAATAAACTTAAAAAAATTTTTTTTTTAGTTTTACAAAAATAAACTACTTGGGAAGCTTAATCTATCCCCATCCTGGGGTGGGGTGTGTATAACACATTCCTATGAGTAAAAAGGGATCCTCTGCTATTCTGTTTCTGAACCAGAAATATGCTGTTTCTCCTCCAAGGTAGGAGGACCTTAATTCTTTCCTCCTATTCTCACTCTGGGATCCAGAGATGGGCTGTGGAGGGGGGAAGGTGTCAGACAAGAGCCCTTAAAATTAAGTATTATAAAGCTACAGGTATATGGGAATTGGGGAGCACAGAAGGAGGAAGAAGGTTTATAGCTTTAATCATAATATGAAGAACCCCATGATGACTTAAAACCCTACCCGGCTCGATACTGTTTCAAGGCCTTCTTGCTTGTGTTAGTAAGTTCTTCATCAAATACAGATTTCTTCAGCTGCTTTTGTTTCTTGGCTGTGCAGAGAAAGAACAGGTTACCTATGTCCTCTTTGGCCTAAGCTCCCAAATCCAATCCTTAAGCTCAGGGTAATGGTTCCAAATTCAGTGAATGCTCTGGTCTGGTGATTTACTGACATGGAAACAAGACATCAATCAGGTGCCAGCAAAAAAGAGATGAGGAATTCAGAAGTGCCACATCTGAAGAACCACTCCAAAGGACGACTGCAGAATCCCAAAGTAAAAACCACTGAAATGTGAAATGGGTTGAAAGACTGACTTCACTTCTTTCTACCCTGACCCACTCCTCCAAGTAGCAGTTTGTAAGGACATAGGCTCCAGAGTCAGAAATGCCTGGGTTCAAATCCTAGCTGTCCCCACTAATCATGGGGTCACTTCCCCACTTGGGAACCCAAAACTGGACAGCTGTACACACTGGTGCACACTCATTACTCAAAAACTACAGGGTCTTATCATCCCTCCAATTTTCTCCCTGACCACAAGTACAAGTTTCAGGGAGAAGCCTCCTACCAGGCAGTCCCATCTGCCTACCGGGGACTCTTGCTGGCTCCTCTTCCGGCATTGCTCGGGCCCTCTTGGCTCTGCGATTTCTCTTGGCCAGCCGCTCAGCAAACATCTGTGCCTTAAGGATTTCAAACTGGGACCTTTCTTCTGCCTGGAAAGAAGGATGATGTGAGTATGGAACAGACCAGGAAGCCCTGACACATGCCACTGGGCAGGGACTCAACTCCAAAGGGAAAGCCACTCACTGTCATCTCCCCCTTTTTCTTGGCATCCTTCATAAACTTCTTCCTCTTCTTCTTTCCTCTTAAGGCCAAGTCAAACTCCTGCAGAGCCTTGGCAACTAGGATGAGGAGACAACATGAGATTTCCGGTACTCTTGTATCTTTTTTTTTTTTTTTTAAAGCAATTTACTTTTTTTTTTTTCTCAGCGTTTATTTATTTTTGAGACAGAGAGAGACAGAACATGAACTGGGGAGGGTCAGAGAGAGAGGGAGACACAGAATCTGAAACAGGCTCCAGGCTCTGAGCTGTCAGCACAGAGCCCGACGCGGGGCTCGAACTCACGGACCGTGAGATCATGACCTGAGCCGAAGTCGGACGCTCAACCGACTGAGCCACCCAGGCGCCCCTTTTGTATCTTTTTTTAAAGACGTGCACATATTTTAAATTGGTATGTAAGAGTTCAAAAAGAAGCAGCAAAAAAAAAAAAAATGAGAAGCAGCAAATCATGTCCTCTCCTGGTGGTTACCTCCACCAAGTGGTAATCTCACTAAATCACATGCTTATTGCACTATTCCTCAACCCATTTGAGACATTATCTACCTCCTGGTATGAAAGATGATTTGGTTCACTTACAGTCCCAGACCTTTCCACAATATAACTATTTTTAACACAGAAACTTAACGTACACACACTCTAATTTTTTGTCCCATCAAATATAGGTGGTATTTCTTAAACTGCGGATACAACCTCTTAGCAGGGTAAGTTTGCAATCCCTAACAAAATAATAAATACACACACCCTCTGACCTACAGTTTCACTTTCAGGGATTTATCCTGCAAATCAAATATACTTGCTTAATTGTGAAAGGGCATTTGTACAGTTATTCACTACATGTTTACAACAGCAAGAAATTATAAACAACCTCAGTGTCCCTCGACAGTAAACTAATTAAATAAATTATAATCTACCCACGTGATGGAATACCGTGCACCCATTAAAAAAAAAAAAGTTAACTAGGTACGTACCTGTATAAAATACAAGCTACAAAATTAAGTGGAAAAAGCAAGGCATATGGGGCACCTGGGTGGTTAAGTGTCAGTTGGTTAAGTGTTCTGACTCTTGGTTTCGGCTCAGGTCATGATTTCATAGTTTGTGGGTTTGAGCCCCGTGTCATGCTCTGTGCTGACAGCACACAGCCTGCTTGGGCTCTTTTTCTCCCTTTCTCTCTGCTCCTCCCCCACTCTCTCTCTGTCTCTCTTGTCAAAATAAATGAAAGAAAGAAAGGAAAGAAAGAAAGAAAGAAAGAAAGAAAGAAAAGAAAAGAAAGAAACGAGAAAGAAAAGAAACTAGGTGTAGAAAAATCTGAATTCATTTGTGTGATAAAAAGGGGGGAGTGTAGGGAATACATATAAATATCTTCCCGACCTACTTTTTTTAAATTGTGGCAAAAAGGACAGAACACAAAATTTGCCCTTTTATGCATTCTACATCTACAATTCTGTAGCACTAATTACATTCACAGTGTTGCACAACCATCACCGTGATGTTTCTGTAACTCTTTCATCATCCCAAATGAAAGCTCTGTAACCATTAATAGTAACTCCCTCCCCACAACCCCTGGTAATCTCTATTCTACTTTCTGCATTTATGGATTTGCCTCTCTAGGTACCTCATATAAGCAGAATCACAGATATCTGTCCTTCTGCGTCTGGATCATTTCACTTGGCATGTATTCAAGGTTCACCCTTGCAGCACGTATCAGCTTCATTACGGCTGTACCACGTACTGTCGTTTTGTGTATCTGTTCATCTGCTGACAGACACAGGTTGCTTCTAACCCTTGGCTATTGTGAATCATGCTTTAATGGATACTGGCATACAAGTATCCATTTGAGTCCCTGTTCTCAGTTCTTTTGGGAATAGACCTAGCAATGGCATTGCTGGGTTCCAGGATAATTCTGTGGTTAGCTTTTTGAGGGACCTCTCCAACATACTTTTTTCCTTCTTTCTCTCTTCCTTGGTCTGGAACCAACTCCTCTCAGGCTCGTGGTTCAGCACCTCTTTCCCCTTCTCCAGGAGCCGTTTTGCTGTGTTGATCTGTGGAAACAGCAAAAAGATGGCTGCCGTGAAACCTACATCTGAGGATACGTAACATGGCAGCTGCAAGAAGCCGCTGCCTGCAAATGTCTGGGGCTCCGATAACGTTTGGCAGACACAGCATTTCGGAAGGGCAGAGCCGGCAGGGGCTGTGGGCTCTGCTCTGTGGTCGGCTTTCTGCACTGTACTGTGGGCCACAGCCCTCCACGCGGCCACACCTGGACTTCCGACTGCTGCAACTCTTTCTCCTCAGCCTCGAGCTGCAGAACCGCATACACGTCCTTCTCCATTTTCTCAATCTTGTCCCGGAACTTGAGGATGACATCTCAAGGGAAGGGAACAAAACAATTTTTTAGCTGAGGATAAGTACTATGTAACTGATGAAAACAATATGTGTATTTAGTGACAACAGAAAATGGGGATTTTTTACATGTTATTTCTCTGCTTAACAACCCCCCCCCCCACAAGAGCCTGTTGCTCTTGGAATAATCCAAACTCCTAAGCGTGGCCCCTACCTACCTCTCTGAGCACCTATCTCCACCTTGCTCACTGTGCCCTGGGCCCTCTGGCTCTTCCTTCACTTTAATTTGCACACCAAGTCTGCTGCCTCAGAGGCTTTGCCCTGTTTTCCTCTGCTGGGCACACAGTCTCCAGAGCACTCACGGCTGCCTCGTTCTCCTGATTCAGGCCTCAGCTCAAATGCCATCTGTTCAGAGGCCTTTCCTAAACAGCTTTCGAAAGTAGCATCTCTCCTCCTGTCTGTCATGCTAGATCACATCTATGATTTATTGTCTTTTTTCCACCAGAGTCTCAGCTGTTTTGCTTTCTGCTATATCCCTGATACCTAGAATAAACAGCACGAGGCACTTGGTAGTCCCAGGAACTGTTAGCTGACAGAATGAATGACGTGAAAATGAAAACGAGAGGAAAAAGACATCGTGAAGGGAATAAAGGTCTCAAAGGATGTGGCCCAAATGCTAATGGTGAGCTCTTCCACTTACTGTTTTCTAATACTGAGTATATATTATTTTTATAACTTTAAAAAACAATTTTTAGAAAGGATGTGCTTTATATGACCCCTACAGAGGAGAAGGAAAAGCATGAAAGATATCTAAAACATAGAAGTGCTGCCCTCTGCCCCCTTGTGAAAGGAAGGAGGGTGATAAGTAAGGATTTTACCCCAAAATGAAGCCCTCTCTTCCCAAAGGATGGAAAATAACCTAAGAGTGGGGCACTCAGGGCACAAGTCTGTCATTATTCCTTTCACATAGAGAGAGACCAAAGCCCAGAGAGGCAAGGTGAGACCGGACCAGGGTCACTCAGCAAGGAAGGGGCAGGACTGGGATTCAAATCTGACTCCTGACCGCAAGGCACCTGCTCTCACCTATTACCCTCTGCCTCCAGCTCTGTCCCACAGAGTCCGATCTAGGACCCTGCCCTGCCCACCCCAACCACCCTAAGCTGCTGCAGTGGTGCCTGCTCACCTTGGGGAAGTATCCGGGCCTTCACAGGGGCTTTGGCGGCTTTTACGATCTCCTTCAGCATCTTCCGCTCCTCTTCTCCAACCAGAGACACTGAGCGCCCAGCCCTGCCAGCCCGCGCCGTTCGCCCCACTCGGTGGACATAATGCTTGATGGTGTTGGGCATGGTGAAGTTGATTACCTGGAAGGTCAAAGTCAGACCTGGGAGTTGGAGGGAAAGGGGACACAAGGAGGCACAAAGACTCCCACCAAAAGTTCAAGGAAGATACGGGCTGCTCACCGTTTTGACCCCCTCAATGTCAAGTCCACGGGCTGCCACATCTGTGGCCACAAGGATGTCAATCTGTTCGTCCTTAAAGCGCCTGGAAATAGCCACAAACAGATGTTCACTTGGATACCTAAGCCCAAAAATGCTTGCAGGAGCCTGAGCCAGCAGAGAGAATGCCAATCCCTTTGGAGTCAAGCAGCAAAGTATAGATGGTCAGAGTGACCATCTGAACAAGATCCTAAACGTCAGACCATCTAATACTTCACACAACACCTTAAACATCCTGTAACACAGAACAAATGTAGTTTTGTTTATACCACCTTAAGCCCCAACTCTACAAATATGAAAGTCAGGAACCACAGAGCTAGATTATAGGAAGTAGCAGATGCAAATGTCTTCCGCGTTCAAAACAGCCTTTCTTTATAAAAATAACTTTCAGCTGCCTATGATCTATGGGGATAGGTGGAGAATTCTAAAGGTTTCTCCCTGCCTACCAGCATGACTCCATTCTATGAGAATTAAACAAGAAAACACATGGAAAAACAAAGGGCACAGCAAAGTAAATGATGAGGAAATGGTGGCTGGCTTTGATTCCAAATCTCATTCTATCAGACCCAGGTATGCCCACTGCTCTGGAAAACCTATAAAGAACAAGACACATGCTATGTCCTCCCAAGTCAGACTTTTCTGCTGTGGCCCCCTCAGCAGTTCCCACACTCAATCCTAGGGCACAAGTGTCATCTGCGGAACTACAAGGAGTTCTGAATGTGTCTAAGACAGCCTTACAGCAGTGAGACTAAAATCTTTGAAGGAGGGAGTCGTGCTATCTGCATTCCATGCTACTGCTCTAACGTAACCTCTGTGTGGGATTTTCCCCCTTTCAAATGAGAGCCCTCTCTGAAGGATGGAGGGGAGCCTCAGGCCCCCGAAGTTTACCGGAGGGCCTCCAGCCGCTGTGTCTGTGACAGGTTGCCATGGAGCTCGCCCACCTGCAGCCCCATGAGCCCCAGGAGGATGTGCATGCGGTGGGCCTGCTTCTTGGTCTGGGTGAACAGCATCACGTGGTCAGTGAAGGTTCTTGTCAACAGAGCTGGAGAGGAGAGAAGAGTGAGCTGGAAGCCACCTCCAATACATACTCCCCACTCCCTCACCTATGAAGTGGCTGCTGTGCCTGGCACTGGAGGAGACAGGCTCATGTTCCAGGGCAGAGAAGAAGAGAAGCCAATTCCCAAGTGTGATAAATGCTGTGGGAGAGTGAAAGCAAGACAGGGAGGCAGCTTTAGGGCTGGCCTCTCTAAAGAGGTGATACTAGGCTGAATGACAAAGTACAAGATTTGGGGAAAGATTTCAGGCAGAGGAAAGAGCAAATGTAAAGGCCCCGAGGCAAGACAAACTTGGTTTCAACGAAAGCAGGAGAGCATGGCTGGGCATCATGAGCAAAGGCACCAAGGCTGAGGACTCCAGGCAGGCAGGGGCCAGGTCCCAGAGGGCCATACAGGACTTGCTAGGGAGTGTAGATTGTGGTCTAAGTGCGATGGGGAGACACCAGAGGGTTGTAAATAGGGAGGTAACATGAGCAAATGTTCACTAGTAAATGATCACTTTAAATGATCAGCAGTGTGGAGAAAGGATTACCAAGGAACAAGAGTGGGAGTAGGAGCCAAGTACAAGGCCACTGCCAACAATTCAGGCAAGAGAGGCAGTAGCTTGAACCAAGGGCCAGAGGGGTGGTGGTGGGGGAAGTAGCTATGTATTCAGCAGGACCGAAGGAGGACTGGACAGCAGGAAAGAGGTGAGGTGACAGAAAAGGGGGAGGAAGGACCTGTGGCCCAAGTGGCAGAGCAAATAAATAAACAGAAGTACCATGCAACAAGTCAGGGGATCCTGAGAGAGGAGGTGCCAGGAAACACCCCACCACTAGAGTGTGCCACCCACAAGGCCAAGGGAATCTGGCACCCTGGGCTTTCACCTGCCACGATGGCTTCCCGGTCCCCTTCCCGATTCGGCCGGATCCGGACAAACTCCTGCCTCAGGAAGGGGGCCACATCTGTGTTGCTGTTCACAAATATTCGGACAGGATTCTTCAAGGAGACAGAAGCCAGATCTTTTACCTGCCCAGCACAAAGACAGGAATGCTCACTGGCCTGCCAGGAGGCAGGGAGGTGGGGAGAGGAGGAGGCAGTGGAGGCAAGCCATGTTTGCCCCAGGCCCCCCGCTGCAGCCCAGGCAGGGTCCTCTGCACCCCTCCATTCACCCCACCAAGCAGAATTCCTGAGGCCCACCTCGTCCGTCATAGTGGCTGAGAAAAGCATCGTTTGGCGGTGGTGGGAACACATCCGGATGATCTCCTTCATCTGTTCCTCAAAGTACTCGTCCAGCATCCTGATACGCAGGGAGAAGGAATCAAGAGAAATGGACTGAGCTTGCATCTGTTGCAGTGATGTTGTAACTGGTTACGTTGCAGGCTCATTTATTGACTTATGAATTAGTACTGTTGGTTTAGCCGTTCACCAAGATTCACTAAGAACTATCATCTGGCCACGTTTGTTTTATCCTTTTTTTTTTTTTTTTTTTTTTTTTTTGCGGAGCTATTTATAAGTTGCAGACATCACCACACCTTGACCCAGCTATCTCAGTGCACAATCCCTAAGGACCTTCTCCTACATAATCATAATGTCGTTATCACACCCAAAACGTTGAAGTGTTTGAGTAGTGTCTAAACTACAGTCCATATTGAAATATCCCTAACTATCCCCAAAATGTCATTTTATAGCTGTCTTTTTATGTTTTCAGTTCAGGAACCAAAGTTCCTACACTGCATTGGCTGTCATGTTTCTTTGGTCTCCCTTCATCCAGAAAAGTCTCCTCAAGCTTTGTCACATTCTGTCTTTGTCTGATTATTTCCCAGTGACCTGATTCAATAACTCATCGCTTCGAGAACGTGCAGGGATGCGGCTGTGCATCTCCCTCTCCATCTGGAGACACAGTCACTGACGTGACTTTGATCACATGATTAAGGTGGGACCTGCCAGTTCTCTTTGCTGTAAAGGAACCTTTTTCTTCTTGTAGATAATATTAATCAGTATAGAATTACATTAATTCCAATTTGTTCAACTGAACAAATCCTCTACAGTGTTTCTCCCTCCAGCTCAGGCTCCAGTCAAGGATCAGGTACCACATTTAGCTGTCATGGTCCTTGGTTGCCTTAATAAGACCCTTCCACAGCCTTTCTTGGTCTTCTGGGACTTTAACATTTAAAAAAACTTTTTTAACATTTATTTATTTTGAGAGAGAGACACAGAGTGTGTGCACGCACGAGAGCAGGGGAGGGCTGGGGAACAGAGTGGGGGAGGGAGGGAGGGGGAAGGAGGGAGGGAGAGAGAGAGGGAGGGAGAGGGAGGGGGGGAGAGAGAGAGAGAGAGAGAGAGAGAGAGAGAGAGAATCCCAAGCAGGCACTGCACTGTCAGCACAGAGCCTACCGCAAGCCTCAAACTCATAAACTGCAAGATCATGACCTGAGCCAAAATCAAGACTCAGACGTTTTAACTGACTGAGCCACCCAGGCGCCTCTAGACATTAACACTTTTTAATACAATTCCCTTCCCCTTCAAAACCTAAATCAGATCATGTTCCCTCTGCTTAGAAAGATCTCCTTTACCTCCCTCAGGACTCAAGAATGGTTCATTTGCTCAGGGGGATTTAATCCATTATTCAATAAACACTTACCAAGCATCTGCTAGATACCAGACACAATCCTGGACGTAGAGCAACAAGCTCTTCACAAATATGTTCCAGGGGAGAGGAGGGACACAACCACCACAGAACCATTCGGGTGACAATGTAGGAGGTAGGAAAGGTGTAACGCCTCAGAGAATGGAAGACAGAAGTGTTATAGGGACCAGCAAAGGCTCTTCCAGTAAGGAACAGCTGGAACAGAAACCTGAGGAAGTAAAGGTTCAGTCCAAGCTGAGAGGACAGCAAGTGCAGAAGCCCCTTCATGGGCTGACAGGACTTCCCAATGGCTGCTCTGTGGGTGGACGATGAGAACACAGATGATGCGAAGAATCCTTCCCAGGACAACTGGAAGACAGGCCTGCCAAGCACTGAGATGGGAAGAGAGAGGAAGGGGCATATGGGGTCAGAAGTTCAGTTCAGGACCTGTTTAGTTTGGAGATGCTTCAACTGGAGAGGAAACCTGAACAGACGCCTCATTCCCCTGCCTCCACCTCAATCATTAGTCCGGTTCGTTGAGGTTCATTCTGTTTGGTCATGAAGGAAAGAGGTAAGCAGATGGGAGCCATATGAGAGAAAGGGAGGGAGAGAGGGAGAGAGAGAGAGAGAGAGAAACAGCGTGAGCAGGGGAGGGGCAGAGAGGAGACACAGAATCCAAAGCAAACTCCAGGCTCTGAGCTGTCAGCACAGAGCCCCACGAGGTTCTCAAACCCACGAACCGCGAGACCTTGACCTGAGCCGAAGTCGGACGCTCAACTGACTGAGGCACCCAGGCGCCCCTTGGTGGGTATTTATTCTTATCCCTCACTTATATTTCCAAATCTCAGGAAGCGGCAAAGCCAGAATCTGATCTATCCTCCCTCTTCACCATCACATTGTAGAGAGAGAAAAAAAGCAAAATAATCCAGGCTAATGAGGAACAGAGGTCCAAATGTGAGCGGCTAAACTGGCATCGCACACATGGCTATGGCGAGATCCATGCAGAATAATGTGGTGGCCACAGGACCTCAGAGCACCTGGGGCCTCACCATTCCAGGTGTACCTGTCAGCCTCATCCAGGATGAGCACCTCGATACTGCTCAGGTGGAAGGAAGGGCAGTTGTGGAGGTGATCGATGAGCCGGCCTGGGGTGGCGATGAGGATGTCAGGCGCTGCCCTAAGAGCTGCTTCCTGAGACTTCACATCCAGGCCCCCTGCAGAGAAGAGCCCCACCCCCCCCACAGGTGGTCAATTCGGTCAGTGGTTCATCGGTATTGACTGGGCCCTGCCACCTGCCATGTCTCATCCCAGATGCAGGGGAAAGAGCAGAGGACAAGACTGGCAAAGGCCCTGCTCGTGTGGATTTAAAAGACACTGGGAGAGGCAGATCATTACGTTACAACTGTGCTAAGTGTGAAAAAAGATGATGACAGGAAGACACTTCAGAATAGGTGGATTCAAACACACAAGGACTGACAGAAGCAGCTGCTGTGAAAACTAATGCTTTCTACATTACCTCTGACTTCCCCCTGCACAGGGAAGGGAACCGTTAGAGAACAGTTATCACATAACATTATCAGAAATATTCTGCCCCAAATATTTGATTCTTTATTCATACAAACCAAAAATTACATCCTAAATTGGTTTAGTACCAAGAAAATTTTTTTGCCCCAAATCTTGGAAGTTTCATTTTTTAAGGCTGGTTAAGTCTCAGTTAAGCCCCCCCCCGCCCACTATCTACTTTGACAACACCTCGTCTGCTTTTTCAGTGGGTTTAATCGTAGGAAGGCTTTCCCACCCGCCACCACGTCACAGTCTCTCAGGGACAGCCAGACACTCACCCACAGCCAGGCAGGTGGTAATGTTGCAGAACTGAGCCAGCTGCTTGGTTACAGAGTGCACCTGGATGCCCAGTTCTCGGGTGGGAACCAGCACGAGCACGCGGGTGACAGGAGCCTGGCGGGGTTTGTAGATCAGACGCTCCAAGACAGGTAGGGCAAAAGCAGCAGTTTTACCTGCGGGAAAAGGTAGCAGCAAAGCAGTGAGGGGAGCTTCAGTCCCTTCAAGATTCAGGTATTCACCTGAGCCCAGAAAACCTACGTATCTGTTCAGGAGGAAATGAAGCAAATTTTTTTTTCATAAAGCTTTTTTTCTGGTTTTAAACCACAGCATCCATGTAAAAAATCTGAGAAGTACAAAAACAAATATGAAAATAATAAAAATCACCCACAATTCAGCCAATCAGAGATAACGCACCAACATAATGGTATCTATATTACCAATATTCTTCTGAATGGACAGAAATATAAAAAGACAAATTTAATGCAATAACACTATGTATTCTGTTCAGTAATCCCCATTTAAAAAAAGCACTGTGTTAACGGTGCCTGGCTGGCTCAGTTGGCAGAACATGCAGCCCTTGATCTCAGGATTGTGAGTTAAGAGACTCATGTTGGGGGTAGAGATTACTTTAAAAAAAAAATGTATTTCCTGTTTCTTTAAATACGTTTATTTTAATGGTTGCATAATATTCTATCACATGACTGTTTCTACTCTATAATTAACTGTACTGATATGAAACACCGTGATGAACACATTTTATAAAATCCTTACTCCCATTAGAGCAGCGACAAGAAGTCATGGTCACAGAGATACCCTAATAGGATATTCACAGGTCACAGATTTCAGGGGAGTCTGATGAAGGTCATGTTATTTATACATAAGCCCCAGTGACAGGAGTGAAGATTTTATGAAAGAAGTGTTCATCACAACCTTGTATATTAGTGCAGTTAATTGCAGAGTAAAAATAGTTACATAATAGAATACCATGCAACCATTTTTTAAAAATGAAGAGTATTTTAAAAAATAAGAAAATGTAGGAGCACCTGAGTGGCTCAGTCAATTAAGCACCGGACTCTTGATCTTGGCTCAGGTCATGATCTTGCAGTTCCTGGGGTCGAGACACGCATCGGGCTCTCACAGAGTGGAGCCTGCTTGGGATTCTTTCTCTCCCTGTCTCTCTCTATCCCTCCCCTGCTCTCACTCTCAAAATAAATAAATAAACATTTTTTAAAAATAAGAAAATATAATGTTGAGGGTTTTTTTTAAAGGAAATTAATAAACAGAATATACAGTGTTACTGCATTACAGTTTATACTTATATATATTTTTTTAATATTTAGTCATTTTTGAGAGAGAGGATGTGAGCAGGGGAGGGGCAGAGAGAGAGAGAGAAGGGGCAGAGAGAGGGGAACAGAGGATCCAAAGCGGGCTCCTTGCTGACAGCAGTGAGCCCAACACGGGGCTCGAACTCATGAACCGTGAGATCATGACCTGAGCTGAAGTTGGACGTTCAACCGACTGAGCCACCCAGGTGCCCCTATATTTGCATATTTAGCAAAGGTGGCCCTTGGGTAAATCAACATAGACCCTTGCTGCAGGTTGAACACCCTCCTTCTGCCTCTTCCTCTTACCTGTCCCAGTGGCTGCACAGGCACAGATATCCTTCCCCAACAGACCCACAGGTATGCATGCCTTCTGAATCGGGGTGGGCTGCTTGAAGCCCATGGCTGTAATGGCCTGAACAGAAAAGACAGGGTCACACAGGAGGGGGAGGAGGAGTCCCAGCATGAAACAAGCAGGTGGTGACTGCTTCAATCCCTCCCATTCATTCCGCATTTATCAAGTGCCTATTGTGTGGGAGGCCTGTTCGAAGCATGGAGGACACAGCACTACACCAAAGAAATAAAAACCCCACCTTGGCAATCTTACAATCTGGTAGGAAAAAAAAGACCAGAAAGAAACACATGCCATATGGAGATAAATGCTATGGAGAAAACTACAGCAGACAAGGGGGCTTGGGAGGAGGACAATTTACAGTAGGATCAGGGAATGTCTCACTGAGCAAAGGACACTGAGTAGAACCCTGAAAGAGGTGAGCACCCCAACAAGATTACTGAAAAAATCTTCCAGGCAGAGGGAGCAGTAAGTGCCAAGACCCTGAGAAGAAGACACCTAACCTTTTTGAGGGCCAGTGAGGAGGCCAAAGAGTGAGGAGACATATCAGAGGAGACCAGAAGGAGCAGAGCCTTACAAGTCAAAAGGGAACTTTTTGTTTAAGAGGGTTCTTTGGCAGTTGTGTGGACAACAGAATTCAGGGAGGCAAAGAGCCCAGTTTAGGGCCAGGAGCCTAGTTAAGGGTGACTGCAATAATCCCATGGTTGCCAAAAGAAGCCAATACCTTCAGAAGAGGGCGAGAAAGGTTCATGTCCTGGAAGGAGAGGTTTTCATCATACTGGGATGCATCTTCAAAAAATCCTCCTGCTTCCTACACCAGGAAATCAAAAGATGGACCAAGAATTCAGCAAAATGGGCCTAAGAAAACTAACTGGCCTCAGAAATCCAGTCAGGATGCAAAAATAAGCTGCACGCTGTTGTCCACGCTCATACGCACCTGTCCTTTCTTCTTCTTCCGCTCCTTTACTTTGAGTGTATCTGTGGAGAAAAACAGAGCTGACAATCAGGGCTTGTGCTTACTGAGCATGTACAATCTGCTAGATGCGGCCCTAAGTGCTTTATGTGGACACCTCACTGAATCTACCCAACAGCCTGAGGGAGCTACTGTCATTAGCCTCGGTTCACAGGTGAGGACACCAAGCAGCAAACCGGGCAAGTTCCAGAGACCACCGTGCCATATTATCATATTTTAGCACTCGTTTCTGCAAGAAATAATTACAGAGCACCCATTTCATGGCGGGGCCCATCTGAGGTGGGATGTGGGGGACCTATCACCCCAAATAGGTCTGAATCTTAGAGGTGCCAGCAGCTGTGTGGGGCTGGGGATGGGGAAAAGGGTACAGTCTGCCTGCATAGTACGACAACCATAACAAAATCCCAAGAAAAAAGAGAAGCTAGAAGGAGTTTAACAAGGAGATCTTAAATGGAACTGTGTAGAAGAACATAGGAAATCCTACAGAGGAAAGGCAGACCCTTTCCAACTTTCTGCCCCCCGTTCTGACATCGCCTCTGTAGCATCCACCTGCTTTGGTGAGGATGTTCTCATCAGCTGATGAGTAATCAGTCTCTGAGTCTTCATCTTCTGGGCCTTCCTCATCCTTCCCTTCAAGGTCTTCCTGCTCCTCCGGTTCAGAGCCCTCCTTTGCTTCCTTCTCCTTCTCTGACTTCCCAGACTTGGCTTCTTTATCCTGGAAAAAATATTTTAATAAAGCAAGGCAACTACAAAACTTCAGGAAATCCAGAACCTCTGAAGAGCAATCTTATGCTCTCCAGCCTGGGCAGAACACTATGTGGATTCTTAGGGAATATTAACCACAGACAAAGAGAAGCCTTGCACCAGACGTTCTCCAGTTCATACTTACAGAAAGATGGTGGGGTTGTGTTGAGGGTAAAGCTCAGGGCTTAACTACACACAGAAGTACCTGCTCTGCTTTCTCACCTCTGTTTTCCTTTTCTTGCGAACTTTCTCAATCTTCTCATCTAATGTAGTAGCCGCCCTCTGCTGATAAAAATAGACGAAAAAGAAATACACATATGGGAAAGAGACAAAGCAAGATTTCTCTGAGGGTTGGGTCTCAAATGTTACTACAGAAAAGGCTTGTCTGTCCTTGGACAGATTAATCAATCTGCAGATTATTCACAACAAGAACAACAAACATAACAAATAGTCAACTATGAAAAATCCTGACCTGGAACCAAGAACATCTATATTTTAGAAGGTGTTTACTATTTACAACAATATAATTACCAAGAGATGTCACATTTGTATCTGAATGCTACTTAGAAAAACCCTTCCCCATGCCAATCAGACAGAATTTGTGATTTTTTTCCCCTTTTCAGTATGGTTTTAGAGAATGCCTTTCCTAATGAAGGAAATAAGATATTTCTGATACATTAAAACATCATCTGTGGATCAATTCATGTGTTTGTAACTAGTCTGTAATACACCTATTTTGCAATATTTTACACGTTTGTTTTAGTCAAGACTATGGGTTATTTGTGACTGCTTCTCCCCACCCCACATGTTTATTTCCAAGAGTTCCAGTGTCTGTTGAATGTAAGCAAGTGGCAAAAGGCAGTGAGGTCCAGGCTAGACTCCGAAACCTACTGTCCAACTCTACCAGGCCTGGAACTGCCTATCTCTGTCAGTTCTCACCTTCTTCTTGAGCTGGCTCATGACATCAGCCATGGCCCAGCTGCCATCGTATGCCCCCTCCTTCTCAGTGAAAACAAAGTCAGGGTTGAAATCGGCACTACGGTTCTTCTGCAAGGCTTTCTGCTTTCTGCCCAGTACAATGGGCCCCTGGGAAGAGGGAGAAACAGAGTGACTATGGTACTGAGATGAAACAGCATAGAACAGGAATCTACAATTGTGGCAGATTTTAACACAGCTCTCTCAGTAACTGATAGGTTAAGCAGACAAAAATTAAGTGTCTGTAGAAAACCTGAAGAGTACAATAAGCTTCTTTCCAGTGAACATGTAGAGAACACTGCACCCACCATTATAGAATGTGTATTCGGGAGAAACATGGAATAGGTACAAAAACTGATCACATAGGAGGCTTTTAAGCAAATCTTCAAAGTTTCAAAGAATCAATATTACACAGATTACTTTCTCTTGCTGCAATTCAATTAAGTTAGAAATCAGTAACAATGGGCGCCTGAGTGGCTCAGTCAGTTGAGTGTCTGACTCTTGCTTTTGGCTCAGGTCATGACCCCATGGTCATTGTATCAAGCCCTACATCTGGCTCTGTGCCGAGCATGGAGCCTTCTTAAGATTCTCTCTCTCCCTCTGCCCCCTCCCCCACTCAAGCCTTCTCTAAAATTAAAAAAAAAATTTTTAATCAATAACAAAAAACCCATACATGTGAAAACTGGAAAGGGAGGAAGACTGGCTGAACGATGGCTTCCAAGAACTAAAAAGTGCTATGCTGACTTTTTTTCCTTACTTGAGTTAAATAATTTCATGAGAACTCTCACGCTAAACTTTGTTAGTAGTAATGATTGCATATCATTTCTTGGATACTCAGTTTAACTATCGATAGCGGTATCATATATCAACTTCATACATCAACTTTGGCATCATCATTTTATGATAGTTTTACATTCAAGAAATAAAAAGATTCTAGCTGCTAAGCAGAGAATACCCTGGGGGAGGAGGGTGCAAGAGAGGTGGCAAGAAAAGAGCTGGAGATCAAATATGTTAGGATGCTAGGTCCCCAAGCACAAGGTCTCAGTAGCCTGGACTACGGTGGGAGCAGTGTGGTTGGAGGAAGGGGGAGAAGCTAAAGAGAGAGTCTTGAGCTAGCCTGCACAAGACTGGAGGGGGGTGAGGAGGAAGCTGTCAAGGTTGACACCCAGGTTTCTGGCTTGAGATGGAGCAGATTGGCAAGGTGAGGGAGCCCAGAGTTAAACTTTGGTGCTGAATTTGTTGAGGCCCCGGGTCACTCAAGTGGAGGTGTCTGTAGGCAGATGAGGCCACCATGGGGCAAACACCCAGGCTGGATCTTTGAAGGGTGAGCATCTTTTTCGTGACACGATTCCTCTTTTAACTGCCATGGTGCTTAAAGTCTGTAACCGTCCCACCCAACATGAGCTTCAGGAGAATGGTGTCCTTGCCCATCTTGTTCACTGCTGTGTCCCGAACGCTTAACACCAGGTGTAGCACACGTAAGTGTTCAATAAATACTGGCTTAATGAACGAATCCCTGATCAGGAATTAGGCCTGGCCTCGCCCCTGGGTCTCTACTACGCAGGGCATGGATTCAACATGAGGTCAGTGATGGACACTGAGTTCACCAAGACGACACAGCACGCTGCCGGCACCGGAGCAGAGGTGATGAAAAGTTAGTGGCGAGCAAACTGAAGAAGATCTTGGGGCCCCTTCCAGGGACACTTGCCGGTCTGGCAGGAGGTCGCCGAGGAGTTGAGGGCAAGGGCCTGAAGAAGCATGGAGAAAGGAAGCAGTGACAGAAATATGAATGCGCGCCGCAGCGCCCCGAACCCAGATAGGCTCATACCTCCTCCTCCTCGTCCGCGGAGTCAGACTCAGGCTCCACCGGCACCTCGTCATCTTCGCCTATGGTCCCGATTAAACCCAACTCTGCCAGCATGCTGCCGCAGCACCACTTCCGTAAACCAGCTCGCGCGCAGGCCGGCCCTTAACTTGCCCGAGACCTCCTCGTCGCCACTGCGCATGTGCTGACCTCACTTCCGCTTGGGGGCAGGCCCCGTGGCGCTCCCTTCCCCCGTCGCGGAGGGCGCACGCGGCCATCTGGGAGGTAGCTTGGGGTGACGGGTGTTGGGTGACGGGCTAGGCGGGGCTGGGCTTCGGTGAAGTCCTTTTGTCTTGCTTGGTTCGCCGGTCGAAGTGTGCGCGGTGCGAGGTGGTGCGCTGGCCTAGCTCACTCTGTGCGTGTGTATTTACGGACAGTTGTGGAAGAATGTACAGTGAACGCTTAGCGGGGAATGCCCCTGCCTACTAGAATTAATGTGTTTTTATTTTCCTCTTAGATTTTTTTCCACATTAACATTTATCTTCATAAAGAAAAAAAGTTAAAGAGAATAGCTAACACACAGTGCTCGCGGGGGAGGGGCAGAGAGAGAGGGAGACACAGAATCTAAAGCAGGCTCCAGGATCTGAGCTGTCAGCACAGAGTCCGACTCACCGCTGCACCTGAGCTGAAGTCCGACTTAGCCACCCAGACACCCCAGATAGCTAACACATAGAAGTTACGGTGTGCCAAGAACTGATTAGAACTGATTACAGTACTTTTACGTGCATTAACTAATTTAGTCCTCATAGCAACCCTAGCAGAAGGTACCATTATTATCGACATTTTACACACGGGGAGAATGAGGCACAGAGAGGTCCCAAGGTCACAGAGCCAAGATTACAACCGAGGCAGTGGCTCCAGAGTCTGGGAAGTAGGTCCCAGAGCTTACCAGGAACGTTTCCTCCTTTTTGCTTGTGGAAATCCTACTGGTAAATGCAGCTCATTGATTGCCTGCTCACTGATTGCCTCCTCTAGGCGACTTGCCCTACACATCTGCTGGAACGGGTACTACCTATCCTTGGTAGCCATTTGCTTCTTCCATATCAACACCAATTGTTTAGTTATCTTTTCCGTGTGTGTATGCGATTTTTACCATTAAAAAAAGAAAAACTTTTAATGTTAATTTTTGAGGGAGAGAGAGAGAGAGCGAGAGCGCGAGCAGGGAAGTTGGCCCAGAGAGAGGGAGAGGGAGACGCAAAATCCCAAGCAGGCTCCAGGCTCTGAGCTATCAGCACACGGCCCAATGTGGCGCTTGACCTCAACAAACTGAACTGGGAGATCATGACCTGAGCTCAAGTCCCACACTTAACCGTCTGAGCCACCCAGTCTCCCTGATTTCTACCATTTTTAAGTGTACAGTTCAGTGCTATATGTTTACAGAATTTTTTCATGAATGCGAATGAACCCATTCTCCTCTCTCCCCAATCCTTGATAACCTCTCACCTACTTTCTGTCTCTATGAATTTGCCTATTCTAGGTATTTCATGTAAGTTGAACTACACAATATTTATGCTTTTATGTCTGGCTTATTTCACTGAACGGTGTTTTCAGGGTTCATCCATGTGTTGTAGCAGGTGTCAGAACATCACCGTGGCTGATGTTCTGTTGCATGTATGTACCACATTTTGTTTATTCATCAGCTGATGGGCACCTGGGTTGCTTCCACCTTTTGGCTATTGTGAATACTGCTTCAATGAACAGTGACATACAAGGGTATATTTGAGTCTCTGTTTTCATTTCTTTTGGGTATATATCTAAGAGTGAAATTGCTGGGTAATACGATAATTCTAATGTTTAGCTTTGTGAGGAACCACTAACACCACATTGAGTGTTATTTACCTATAGATCTTAATGGAAGATCTACCTCTCATAAGCACATAGACATAAAGCTTTTTATACAGTTACATGGGCCTTTTTGGCCTCCTGAAGTTCATGCACTCATCCCAAGTGAAATCCCTATTCCAGGCAATGGACAGCAGAGTCTTGATCTGATTCACTTTCTGTCCACTTCTATTCACTTCTGCTGCCATCATCTCATTCAAGTCACCATCTTCTCTCAAATGGATATCTGCAACAGCAGACTGGTCTCCCTGATTCTACTCTTGCCTCTTTTCAGTCCATTCTGCACACAACAGAGAGATCTTTTACAAACCCAAATCATATTGCCTTGCTCCCCTGCTTGAACACTACATTACACTTAGAATAAAATCCTGATTCCTTTTGAGCAACATGATCTAGCTCTTGCCTAACCCATCTGCTTCTACTGTTACTTTCCCCCTTGTTTCCTGTACTCCAGCCACGTTGGCCTTCCTATTACCCATATAAGCCAGTCTCATTCCCACTCGAGGACCTTTGTCTGACTATTCCCTCTGCCCAGAATGCTGTTCCCTTCAATTAATTTGTGACTGCCTCATTCCCATCCTCAGATTTCAGCTCAGATAGAGAGTCCAATGACCACCCTGTATACCAGCAACACCCATCTTACAGTCGTGCCCTATCCCATCCTTTTTATTTCCCTCCTAGCACTTAGCACTCTTGGAGATCATTTTATTTGTTAACTTGGTGAACTTGTTTACAGTCTGTCTTATTAGATGTGAGCTCCAGCAGGGTGAGGGCCTTGTCTATTTTGTTCACTGCAGTATCTGTAGTGCTTAGTATAGTGCTTAGTACATAGTAGGCACTCAGTAAATGCCAGGTGAATAAACAAGTAGATGAGTGTCCTTATGTGTTTTTGAATCATTTTTAGATGTATATCAAGTCTGTACGCCAACGTTTGCTCAACTCAACTAGACCTTACATCAGCTCTGGCTCCTTCCTCATTACCTGAGGGGGGAACCATGTCCAACTCATCCTTGTACCTTGGAGCACTACTGCAAGTTTGCCATCTGTAACAAAGGACCAACATTTTAAATGTCCAATCCAGGGGTGCCTGGCTGGTTCAGTGGTAGAGCGTGAGACTCTTGATCTCAGGGTTGTGAGTTTGAACTCCATGTTGAGTATAGAGATTACTTAAAAATAAAATCTTAAAGGGGTACCTGGGGGGCTCAGTTGGTTAACTGTCCGACTGTTGGTTTTGGCGCAGGTCATGATCTCATGGTTCATGACTTCAAGCCCCACATCAGGCTCTGTGCTGACAGTGCAGAGCCTGCTTGAGATTCTCTCTCCTTCTCTCTCTGCCCCTATTGCTCTCTTGCTCTCTCTCTCTCTCTCAAAATTATAAGTAAACTTAAAAAAATAAATAAAATATTTAAAAAATGAGTAAAAATTAATTAAAAATTAACAATCCATTGCAGACTGGTACTTATGTGACATATAATGAAATTTTATATTTTATAGCAATGTCAGTTTGCTAGAAGACTTTCTAAAATCTTATTCTCAATTTCTGTACTTGTATTGTCCTGAGTAGGTAATAAACAGATTATAAATGGGCATCAGGTACAGTCCATATTTTGAGTCTTACTGTCTTAGAGCTCAGCACAACACATGGTAGATGTCAGTGTTTAGAGCATTGACTCGAATTCTTAGAAACCCAAGACAACATCACACTGGATTAAAAGCAAAGATGGACATGGACTTTGTTTACTACAAAACATCAAATAATGCCAATTGTAGAGCAGTGCTGTCCATTGGAGAACTTTCTTTCTTAATTAATTAATTAATTTATTTATTTATTTAGAGAGTGAGAGAGAGCAGGGAAGGAGCAGAGACAGGGAGACAGACGATCTGAAGTAGACTCAGAGGGCCCAATGCAGGGCTCAAACTCACGAACTGTGAGATCATGACCTGACCCGAGGTCAGACACTTAACCTACTGAGCCACCCAGGTTCGTTCGTTCTTTTTCTTTCTTTCCCTTTCTTTCTTTCTTTCTTTCTTTCTTTCTTCTTTCTTTCTTCTCCTTTCTTTCTTTCAGTAGGCTCCATGCCCAGCACAAAGCCCATATGAGGCTTGGACTCACTACCGTGAGGTCAAGACCTGAACTGAGATCAAGAGTCAGATGCTTAACCAACTGAGCCACCAGGCACCCAGGTCCACTGGAACATTCTGCAGCAATTAAAATGTCATATCTGTCCTTCCCAATATGGCAGCCACTAGCCAAATGTGGCTGTTGAGCACATTATAATGTAGCTAGTTGAGGAATGGAATTTTCCATTTTTATTTTAATTAAGTTAAATAGCTACTTGTGGCTAGAGGCAAATACTTTTGATAGTGCATCTGTGTCAAGTTATATCTTTCTCAAATGACTTTATTTTATTTATTTAGAGAGAGTGCACAGCTGGGGAGGGACAGAGAGAGGGAGAGAGAGAATCCCAAGCAGGCTCCTCAGTGTCCACACAGAGCCTGACATGGGGCTCGAATTCATGAACCATGAGATCATGACCTGAGCTGAAATCAAGAGTCGGAGGCTTAACCAACTAAGCCACCCAGGTGCCCCTCAGGTTATATCTTTGAAAACTCAGTCCTCTGTCTCCTTTAGAATCTGATATCCAATCAATTTCCAAGATCTATCTTATTCCACTGCCTAAATACTGGTCCAGTGAGACCTTCCCCCATTCTCCAGTTCAGTGGATGACAACACCATTCAAGAAGTCTTACATACTTGATTTCTCCCTCTCCTTCAGTATTCTCTCCAACCTCCCATATCTTCATATCCTCTCAGTATTAATTCATCTTACAGCTCCCTTTACTTCTCCCCATCTCTACCATCGCCATTATCTCACCTGGATAGTAACCTCATAACCAACTTCCCTGCATCCAGTCTGGTTCACCATTCCCATCCCCACTGCTCTGCTGAAAATCCTTGAGTGACTTCCATTGTTTTTTAGGATAAAACAAACGTCCTCCTCCGGTGCCTATAAGCCCGTCTTTGGCCTAGCCCCATTCCCACTCCCAACCAACACTTAAGTAAGTCAAATCTCCTCCTCCTCCTCCTCCTCCTCCTCCTCCTCCTCCTCCTCCTCCTCCTCCTTCTTTAATTGCACTGTCATGATCAGTGCAATTCTTTGGAGCATCAGACACAAGTTCAACTTTACTTTCATTTGTAGTGAGCTGATCTGTGATCTCTCCCACTAGATTATCAGCTCCACGAAGACCAAGAGTGGGTCTGTTTTTGCTCAACATTTTATTCTACCACCTAGCAAGATGATAACATTTGTTACCAAGGCAGGTTAGCAGAGTGACTGAGTTCACAGCTTGTGACACTAGCTCTCTAGGTTCAAATCCTGGCTCCATCTCTTATTAGCTGTGACTTTGGGAAGTTATCTTCTCTGTGTATCAGTTTTCTCGTCTGTAAAATGGCAAGAGAATAACACCTACTTTTTTTTTTTTAAGTTTTATTATTTATTTATTTTGAGAGAGAGAGAGAGAGTGCAATTGGGGGGAGGGGCAGAAAGAAAAGGAAAGAGAGAATCGCAAGCAGGCTCTGCACCAGCAGTGCTGGACCCACTGCAGGGCTCAAACTCACGAACTGTGTGATCATGACCTGAGCTGAAACCAAGAGTCGGACACTCAACCAACTGTTATTTGGTGCCCCAAATAACACCTACCTCTTAAGAGTTAAAATTTTTTTAAAATTTATTTTAGAGAGAGCAGTGGGAGAGATGGGTAGAAGGAGAGAGAGAGAGCATCCCAGGCAGGCTCCATGCTCAGCATGGACCCTGATTCTGGGCTTGATCCCACAACCTGGGGATCATGAGTGGAGCTGAAATCAAGAATCAGACGCTTACCCAACTGAGCCACCCAAGCGCCCCACCTCTTAAGAGCTTTGGATTACATGATTTAAAACAGCACTTGGCCTTTGGAAGCACTTAATGTCAATTACTATTAAATGAATGCTTTCCAAAAGTTTGTGTTATACCACTTGGCTTTTATGAAAGACCTGTGTTAGTGCTGTGCTGTGCTGTGCTGACTGAAAGAAAGCAGAAGAGGATGTTCGCTTAAAAAAAAAAAAAAAAAAAAAAAGCAAAGCAAAGGCAAAAAGCAAAAATAGCTTTGCCGTTACTGAAGCAGTGCCACAGCCTGAGTGGCCCCACCAAGCCCCTTCCCTGGGAACTACACTCGGCATCTTAGCATCAAACCACTATAGCTTTGTGATTTTTTTTTTAATTTTGAGAGCGAGAGAGAGAGCCAGCACACGCGCATGTGCATGCGAGCAGGAGAGGGGCAAGAGGGAGAGAGAGAATCTTAAGTAGGCTCCATGCTTAGCACACAGCCGGACATGGAGCTCTATCCTGTGACCCTGGGATCATGTCCCTGTGATCATAACCTGAGCCTAAATCAAGAATCAGACACTCAGCTGACTGAGCCACCCAAGCGTCCCAAACCACCATAGCTTTGAAATGTGTCTGTGAGCATCCGTACTTTTATCTCAGTTTATTTTGTGCATCTGTTACCAAGATGTGTCCTAAAGTATCAGAAAAGCCTAAGAGGTTGTTTTTGGGGGTCTGGACCACTCACAAAAATCCATATAAATTAACAGTAATTGCTCCTTCACTTTAAGATATTTCAGCTTACAGTAGGAAGGCTCTACTTTCGAATAGCGGGGGAAACCTGTACATGGACTTTGCTATCAGCCTCCCTGTTAGGATCCGCCAGTAGGGGGCGCATGGGGGAGACGAGGGCTGGAGGAGGTAGAAAGGACCTGCTCTATTTGCTTCCTGTTCCTGCGAGTGTCACTCCAACAGCTCCTCTTCGCCCTAGAATGGCCGATCATTCCAGTTTCCAGTAGATTCTAGTTTGCAGTTTTTTACTGTTCTTTTTAACACTCACAGAAACCAGCTTCAGTGTACCCCGCTCAGAGCACCAGCAAAGCTGAGTCGTGATGCCTCCTCCATGGGGACTTTGGATCCCAGCCCCGTGAGAACTTTCTCTGGGTTCAGAGACACCGGCCGCTTAGTGCTTCTCTGCTGCAAAGGTCCCGCTTCTCGAAACTTGTTAGTGTTGGTGTTTCCAGCCTCTTCCCTTTGTCCCTCCAGCTCATGGCTGTTCCTTGCAATTACTACTTCCATAATACTTAGTGTTCCTTCTTGCCTTTTACGTTGCTAACACCTGGTATGTTACTTTTTTTTAAATTTTTTTTTTAACGTTTTATTTATTTTTGAGACAGAGAGAGACAGAGCATGAACGGGGGAGGGGCAGAGAGAGAGGGAGACACAGAATCGGAAGCAGGCTCCAGGCTCTGAGCCATCAGCCCAGAGCCCGACGGGGCTCGAACTCACGGACCGCGAGATCGTGACCTGAGCTGAAGTCGGCCGCTTAACCGACTGAGCCACCCAGGCGCCCCAAGTTACTTTTTTTTTTTTTTTTAACGTTTATTTTTGAGACAGAGAGAGACAGAGTATGAACGGGGGAGGGGCAGACAGAGAGGGAGACACAGAATCGGAAGCAGGCTCCAGGCTCTGAGCCATCAGCCCAGAGCCTGACGCGGGGCTCGAACTTACGGTCTGTGAGATCATGACCTGAGCTGAAGTCGGACGCTCAACCGACCGAGCCAGCCAGGCGCCCCCCCAAGTTACTTTTTAAATACGTTCACAAACTCTTTGATTTCCTACCTTCAAGAGGGAGAGCTGAATCCCCTCCCTTGAGTGTAGGCTGTACTCAGTGATTTTCTTCTAAAGAACAGAATGTGGTGACGATGTTGAAGTTTATAAAAAATTTAGTGGCTATACTTAGTGATTTCTTAAATACCTGCTCTGGGAGAAATTAGCTGCCATGTGTTGAGGACACCAGCAGCCTATACAAAGGCCCACATAATGAGTAATTGAGACCTCCTGCTAACAGCCGGTAAGAAACTGAGGCCTCTGTCTTGTGAGGAAGATATCCTGAAAATAGATCATCCAGCCCCGGTCAGGCCTTCACATGACTGTAGCCCCTGCTGATATTGTGACCACAATTTCCCGGGAGACCCTGAGCCACAACCCTGTAGCTGCACCAATTTCTGAAATCCTCACCTGTATAAACTGCAAGGTACCAGATGCTTATTTTTTATTATTTATTTATTTTTTATTTTAGAAAGAGTGCATGAGAGTGTGCACAAGCAGACGAGCAGCATGCAAGCACGTGAGCAGAGGAGGGGAAGGTGTTTTTTTTTTCCCCAGATTTCACATACAAGTGAGATCATATGATATTTTCTTTCTCTGACTTATTTCACTTAGCATAATGCCCTCAAGGTCCATCCATGTTGTTGCAAATGGCAAAATTTCCTTTAATGTGGCTGAATAATATTCCATTGTGTATATATACCACATTTTCTTTTCTTTATTTAAGTTTTCTTTTATACCACATTTTTTTATCCATTTATACATTGCTGGACACTTAGATTGATTCTATGTCTTGGCTATTGTTAACAATGCTGCTATGAATATGGGGGAACAGATATCTTTTCAAGTTAGCATTTTCATTTCCTTTGGATAAATACCCAGAAGTGGAATTGCTGAATCATATGGTAGTTCTTTTCATATTTTGAGGAACTTCCACACTGTTTTCCACAGCAGCTGCACCAATTTACATTCCCACCAACAGTGCATGAGAGTTCCCTTTTCTCCACACCCTCCCCAATGTTTGTTATTTCTTGTCTTTTTGATTAAAGTCATTCTAAGAGGTGTGAGGTGATATCTCATTGTGGTTTTTATTTGCATTTCCCTGATGATTAGTGATGTTGACTGCCATTTCATGTATCTGTTGGCTATCTGTATGTTTCTTCGGAAAAATATGTATCCAGATCCTCTGCCCGTTTTTAAATCAGGCTGTTTGTGGGGGTTTTGTTTTTGTTTTTGTTTTTTGCTATTGAGTTATATGAATTCTTTATGTATTTTGGATATTAACTCCTTATCAGATATAGAATTTGAAAATATTTTCTCCCATTCAGTAAGTGGCCTTTTCATTTTGTCAGTGGTTTCCCCAGCTGGGCAGAAGCTTTTTTTTTTTTTTTCCTAAGTTTTTGTTTATTTGCTTTGAGACAGACAAGTGGGGTAGGGGCAGAGAGTGAGGAGGACAGAGGATTCAAAGTGGGCTCTGTGCTGACAGCAGGGAGCCCAATGTGGGGCTCGAACTCATAAACCGTGAGACCATGACCTGAGCCGAAGTCAGACACTTAACTGACTAAAGCACCCAGGTGCCCCTGGACAGAAGCTTTTTAGATTGGTGTAGTCCCACTTTTTTTTTTTTTTTTTTTTTTTTTTTTTGCCTTTGTTGCCTTGGCTTTTAGCATCAAATCCAAAAAGTCATCACCAAGACCAATGTCAAGGAGCTTACTGGTTGTGTTTTCTTTTAGGAGTTTTATGGTTTCAGGTCTTAACCATTCAAGTCTTTAATTCATTGTGAGTTAATTTTTGTGTATGGCATGAGATAGTGGTCCAGTTTCATTTTTTTGTATGTGGTTGTCCTGTTTTCCCAACATTATTTATTGAAGAGACTGTTGATTCCCCATTGTATATCCTTGGCTCCTTTGCTGTACATTAATTGATCACATACATCTGGATTTATCTCTGGGCTTTCTGTTCCATTGAGCTATGTGTCTTTTTATGCCACACCATACTTTGTGACATAGTTTAAAATCAGGAAGCGTGATGCCTCCAACTTTGTTCTTTCTCAATATTGCTGTGGTTATTTGGAGCCTTGAATAATATTTTTTAATGTTTATTTTTGATAGAGAGAGAGACAGAATATGAGCAGGAGCGGGGCACAGAGAGGGAGGGAGACACAGAATCCCAAGCAGGCTCCAGGCTCTGAGCTGTCAGCACAGAACCCAACGCGGGGCTTGAACCCACAGACTGCGAGATCATGACCTGAGCTGAAGTCGGACGCTTAACCGGCTGAGCCACCCAGGCACCCCAAATAATTCTTTACATTCATCTTTTTCTGTTAAAATAACTACTATAGTTTCTGTCTCATAACTGAACCTTGACATACAAGCCAAAAGTAATCCAGACAAGTACACACAATCATATGTACATCGAAGCACTGTTTCTAGTGAAAAATTTGTAAATGATCCAAATGTGTATCAGCAAAGAAATCATTCAGGGGCACCTGGGTGGCTCAGTTGGTTAAGTGTCTCTTTTTTTTTTTTTTTTTTAATTTTTTTAATGTTTATTTATTTCTGAGAGAGAGAGAGACAGAGTACAAGCAGGGGAGGGGCAGAGAGAGAGGGAGACAAGGAATCCAAAGCAGGCTCCAGGCTCTGAGCTGTCAGCACAGAGCCTAACACGAGGCTCGAATTCACAAACCTCGAGATCATGACCTGAGCTGAAGTCAGACGCTTAGCTGACTGAGCCACTCAGGCGCCCCAAGTGCCTAACTGTGAATCTCAGCTCAGGTCTTGATCTCAGGGTCATGAGTTCAAGCCCACATTAGGCTCTATGCTGGATGCAGAGCCTACAAGAAAGAAGAAAGAAAGAAAGAAAGAAAGAAAGAAAGAAAGAAAGAAAGAAAGAAAGAAAGAAAGAAAGAAAGAAAGAAAGAAAAAGAAAGGAAGAAAGAAAGAGGGAGGGAGGGAGGGAGACAGAAAGAAAGAAAGAAAGAAAAAGAAAAAACCCAGAAGAAATAGTTCACTCAATTGTGTCACATTCCTACAATGGAAAACTGTAGCCATTAAAATGTATGTAGCTTCATGTATGCTGACAAAGAATTATCTAAAATATCTTAAGAAATCAGATTATAAATGCTTTTTTATTTTAGACTTTTAAAAAAGTAATGTCTACACCCAACATGGGGCTCAAACCTACAACCTCAAGATCAAGAGCTGCATGCTCTGCTGACTGAGCCAACCAGGCACCCCAAGAAAGCATCACATATGGTAAGATGGAATCTGATGGGTGAACTATTAAGAAAATAATCAGATTTTGTGCTTTTTGCTGCTGTGGACTTACCAACTGAAAGAAGGGGAAGCTAAACTTCAGGCCCATCAAGGAAGGTGAAATTGAAGAGACCAGAGGTGAAAGCCATAGAGGTATTTGTCATCAAGGTTATGAGAAGAAGGTTTTGAGAAGAATGCTTCTGTGGAGATACAGATTCCTTAACACAGGAAAGGGGTATAGGCTATTTAAGTTGAATACAAACAACTAAATCAATCCCAGAGAGTTCTTTATGGGGCAGTGTGATGGTTAATTTCATGTCAACTTGACTGGACCATAAGATGCCCAGATAGTTGGTCAGACATTATCTTGGGTGTTTCTCTAAGTGTGTTTTTGGATGAGATTAACATTTAGGGGCGCCTGAGTGGCTCAGTCAGTTGAGCATCCGACTCCTGATTTTGGCTCAGGCCATGATATCAAGGTTCATGGGATCGAGCCCCACCTCGGGCTCTGCACTGGCAGTGTGGAGCCTACTTGGGATTCTCTCTCTCCCTTTCTCTCTGACTCTCCCCCACTCATGCTTTCTCTCTTTCTCTCAAAATAAATAAATAAGCATTAAAAAAATTTTTTTAAATAAAAGAGAGAGATTAACATTTAAATCATTAGGCTGAGTAAAAGATTGACCTCCATAAGGTGAGAGAGCCTCATCCAAGCAGTCGAAGACCTGATTAGAATAAAAGACTGACTCTTCACTGAGTAAGAAAGTATCCTTCCTGTCTGATGGCCTTTTTTGAACTGGAATCAACACTTCCTGATTCTACGGCAACTCCCAACCTTCAGACTTGAACTGGGACATTGGCTCTACAAATTTTGGATTTGCTTGCTCCATAATTGCATGAGCCAATTCCATACAATCTCTCTCTCTCTCTCTCTCTCTCTCTCTCTCTCTCTCTCTCTCTCTTGCCCTCCCTCTGTCTCTTTCTCTATGTCCGTATCTACATAGATATCTCCCTATATAGCTATAGATATCTCTAGAGGGATGAGATAGGTTGATAATCTCCAGACCTGAAGGTTATATCCAGAAACAATGGCCAAATCACTCCACAGATCTCCTTTGTTCAAGACACTACTGCTGCTTCTAGACATTGTGATTTATCCTCTGCCCATAAGACCAGAGGCCACTGCAGCCTCTGAAGCTGAGAGTTTCTCCTGCCATGCTGGCTAGAGTGGATTCCAACCATGGCTCTCTGCTTCCTATTGAAGACTGGCACTGATGCTTCTGATTGGCAGAGTCTAGGTGATAGACTAGCTAGGTCACTCTAGCTGCAGAGACCCTGAGAAAGTCATTATCTAGTCTCAGTCTTAGAGAAGCATGACTTGATAAGATGGGATGTTCCCCAACACTGGAAGGGGAAGGAGTCCAAGGATGTTGAGCAGCCATTATTATAACAAATATTCATGGCAGCTAGCCTGGAAGGGCAGAAGGTGTTGAATTTCTGAATAGTTAAGACCTACACCTCTCACTCCTGTAGCACCCTGGGAAGCAGCAAGTCTCTTGAGAGTAGTCCACGCTTGGACAGAGTTGGTGCAAAGGAAGTGGTTGCTAAGAGGAGTGCCATCTAACTCTAACAGGACGTGGTTTTGGACTCAGTCTCTGAGCAAATCAGCAGTGATCATTGAGCAGAAAACTAAAGGGCCTATCCCAATTTTCTTTATTCCTTTTTTTTTAATGTTTACTAATTTTTCAGAGACAGAGCATGAACATGGAAAGGGCAGAGAGAGAGGGGAACAGAGGATCCAAAGCAGGCTCTGAGCTGACAGCAGTGAGCCGGAGGCAGGGCTCCAACTCACGAACTGTAAGATCATGACCTAAGCCGAAGTCGGACGCTTAATTGACTGAGTGACCCAGGTGCCTCCCCAATTTTATTGTATTATGGGAAGCTGGGTTCTTATTATTTTGTTTTGTTTAGGTGATTCCAAGAGATGGGAAAGAGCCCCCCAAAAGAGTGGACATTAGATTTACTGCCAAACTTGGTGAATGTGTACTGAATGAAAGAAATTCAAAGTTGATTTCTCTTTTGATAAAAGGGCAGATAGGGTGACCCAGACTCCTTCTATCCTCTTGGTCCACATCATCATCACATGGCTTCTACTACACTGTCCAAAATGGCTGCTGAAACTCCAGCCATCAGGCCTCATTCCAGCAAACATGAAGGAAGGGGCAGGGAAAGAAGAACTCATATTCTCTCCTTAATCACACTTCCTGGAAGTCATACAGACAACTTCTGCTTCCATCTCATGGCCAGGACCTACTCTGTGGGCAAAGAGGCTGGCAAATATAGATTTTATTCTGAGCAGCTATAGACCCAACTAAACATCTAGAGTTTTACTGCTAAGGAAAAAGTGGATAACAGCTATTGAGAAAATAGGAAATTTCTGTTACAGTCAAGAGGTACATAACACTAAAATGTTAGCCACAATTATATCTGGAAGGTGAAATTATAGATGATTTTTAGTTGCTTCTTTTAATTTTCCCTAATGTGTGCTTTTTTTTAACTTTATTTATTTATTTTGAGAGAGAGTGGGGGAGGGGCTGGGAGAGAGGAAGGGAGAGAGACTTCCAAGCAGGCTCCGCACTATCAGCACAGAGCCCAAAGAGGGGCTCAAACTGAACTCACAAACCGTGAGATCACCACCTGAGATGGATTGAGCACCCAGGCGCTCCTCCCTAATACTTGATTTAAAAAAAAATTTTTTTTAACATTTATTCATTTTTGAGAGTGAGAGAGACAGAGCATGAGCGGGGGAGGGGCAGAGAGAGAGGGAGACACAGAATCCGAAGCAGGCTCCAGGCTTTGCCAGACATGGCCTCAAACTCAGGAACCACAAGATCATGACCTGAGCCGAAGTTGGATGCTTAATTGACTCAGCCACCCAGGCGCCCCATCTAATACTTAATTTTTAAAAACACTAACCATGTATTTAAAACTAATCAGAGGGGAAAGGGGTGCCTGGGTGGCTCAGTCGGTTAAGCATCTGACTTCGGCTCAGGTCATGATCTCACAGTTTGTGAGTTCAAACCCTGCATCAGGCCCTGTGTGGACAGCTCAGAGCCTGGAGCCTGCTTCTGATTCTGTGTCTTCCTCTCTCTCTGCCCCTCTCCTGCTCATGGTCTGTCTCTGTCTCTCTCCTAAAAATAAATAAGCATTTAAAAAACTAATCAGAGGGTAAAAAAGTATTGCCACTCTTTCCAATCTGAAGGGAAAAATACAATATGAATAAAATAAATGATAAAATGATGTATCAGATCTAAGGCGATTTTTAAAGAAACACCTGTGTTCGCAGGAGGGCTAGTACAATGTTCCCAAGGAAATAAAACTTCTCTGAAAATGCAGCTCCCTTTAGCAACCCAATCATGATTCTTTCCACCTACAGATAAGATCTTGTCCTTCCCAGCATGCCGCAAGGATCTGTTTGGACTTGTCATGGCACAAAGTATGTTTGGCATTGACTTACATCCTGGTACCACGTGACTACATTCCGTGAGTGTTGAGCATCTCCCTGGATCATGAATGCTGCTGCAAGGGTTGCAGCTTTGTTATTAGATGGTGCCAAATCCAGGCTGTCTTTACATCTTAATTCCCCTATGTGATTTGCAAGTGATAAGATTCGGGTAGATGTAGAAACCTTGACAACCTTGCCCAAGAATGAGCAAGACACATGTGAGATGCTTGGTGGTCAAAGATGTCAAGAGCTTTGGAAATTTGCTGCACTTGTCTAAAATACATATTTTTGGGGCGCCTGGGTGGCTCAGTCGGTTAGGCGGCCGACTTCGGCTCAGGTCATGATCTCGCGGTCCGTGAGTTCGAGCCCCGCGTCAGGCTCTGTGCTGACAGCTCAGAGCCTGAAGCCTGCTTCATATTCTGTGTCTCCCTCTCTCTGACCCTCCCCTGTTCATGCTCTGTCTCTCCCTGTCTCAAAAATAAATAAACATTAAAAAAATTTTTTAAAAAAATAAAATACATATTTTTAAAAATGTTTATTTTGAGAGAGAGAGAGAGAGAAAGGGCAAGGCATGTGAGCAGGGGAGAGGCAGAGAGAGAGAGGGAGAGAGAGATTCCCAACATGGGGCTCAATCCCACGACTGGCTGCAGGATCATGACCTGAGCCAATATCAAGAGTCGGACATATGCAACTGACTGAGACAATTTCATCTAATTCCTTATCTCTTCTCCAAACCTGAGTCTAAGAAGCTCAGGCTGGAAAAAAATACTTATTTTCCTTCTGGGAGGGAGGCGCCTGGTATCAACACCAGAACTTGAGCTGTGTTTAGGAGAACTCAGTCTTCCCATCCAATTCAGCACAGAGTTTCTAACTGACTTTATTCTCAGGGAGTCAAGATGGATGTTAATAATTAATATTGAGCAATATTCTACTACCAAATAGTGGCACCGACTTAAAGTCAGCTTACTAACATAATATCTTCATATGTTCTGGAACAAAAACAGACACTGGGGATAATGCCATCTCGTTCCCTTCGCCGTGTTCAGGGTTAACCATTCTCATGAATTTGAACCTTCATGTAACCTTCCTGTTGGTGCTATTATATCCCCATTTTACAGGTAGAGAAAATGAGGCACAGGGAGATAAAGGAATTTGCCCAAGGTCACACCTTTAGTAGGTAATAGAACCAATACAGACAGGTGATAAGTGAGATGAAGGAAAGACTGCAGGTTGGTAAGAGGGAGTGGGACATGTGGTCAGGATAGTCAGCTGTGGAGAGGTGACCATCTTCCAAAGCTGAGAACCAAAAATGGGGCAAGAGGCACTCAGCGAGATTTCTAGGAAGAAAGAATAGGTGCACAGGTTCCAAAGTGGGAACAGATTTGGACAAAATGGCTGCCATGCTAGCTGCCATCTTGGACCAGGAGGGTGAGGATAGCAGACCAGTAGGTAGAAGGAGCACGCGTTACTAAGGTCTTTATGGAACAAAAATCTCATATAGGTCTTGAACTACCAACCTAGACTTCATTTATGAATGAAGCCAAATGATCTTCTGTGTTGTTTAAACCCTGTTTTGTTTTGTTGTCACATGCAACCACATCTAATCCTAATTGATTCATCGTCCCTTCCTTCTATGCATTCAAATAAAATATATGCATCTGTACAAATTCACTGTATTGATTTTATTATACTTGTCTCATTTTTGTTTCTACCCTATAATGTCTTCATCTTTTTTTTTTTTTTCTTTTTTTAAGTAGGCTTCACAGCGAGTGCAGAGCCCAATGCAGGACTTGAACCCACGACCCTGAGATCAAGACCTGTGCTGAGATCAAGAGCTGGACGGTTAACTGAGCCACCCAGGTGCTCCTGTCTTAATCTTTCTTAAAACAAGTTACAGTCATGGTGCAATTTTGCTTTTGGCTGTGGTCTTAATTAGAAATCATTTTATTGTAAGAAACAGATGACTGTTGAAATCAGATTAGAGGCATCAGGTGTGGGGCACCTGGCTGTTCAGTTAGTGGAATGTGCAACTCTTAATCTCAGGGTTGTGAGTTCGAGCCCCAAGATGGATATAGAGATTACTTAAAAATAAAATTTAGAAAGAAAGAAGAAAAGAAAGAAAGAAAGAAAGAAAAAAAGAAAGAAAGAAAGAAAGGCATTAGGTGTCTCAAGGAAATATTAACAATATAAGCCTTCTTGAGCACTTATGTTTTTTTTAATATATTTTTAATTTTTTTAATGTTTATTTTTGAAAGAGAGAGAGAGAGAGAGAGAGCGTGAGCAGGGAAGGGGCAGAGAAAGAGGAGACACAGAATCTAAAGCAGGCTCCAGGCTCTGAGCTGTCAGCACAGAGCCCAATGTGGGGCTTGAACTCACAAGTTGTGAGATCATGACCTGAGCTGAAGTCAGATGCTTAACCAACTGAGCCACCCAGGCGCCCTTTGAGCACTTATGTTTTAAACATTATTCTATGATTTATGCACATTGACTGATTCAATTCTCATAATAGCCTTATGAAGTACATCAATACCCTAATTTTTGTAAGTTTTATTGAGATACAATTCATATACCATGTTTCCCAGCCACTTAAAGCAACATCACCAAATCAATTTTAGAACATTTTCATCAAATGAAAGCCCAAGAGAAGCCCCATACTCTTTAACTATCATCCCCAATTTTCACACACACACACTCAGCCCTAGGCAACCATGAATCTACTTTTTGTCTCCATGTATTTGCCTGTTCTAGAAAATTTATGTAAATGGAATTATACAATATGTGACTAGTTTCTTTCTCGTAACATGTTTTCCAGGAGCATCCATGTTATAGCATGCACAGTACTCCATTCTTTTATATGTGGCTAAATAATATTCCATTATATGGATATGCCACATTTTGTTCATTTATCAGATGATGGGCATTCAGGTTGTTTCCTTTTTTTTTTTTGGCTATTATGAATGATGTTGCTATGAACATACATGAACCCATTTGGGGGAAGACATATTTATTTAAATTTCTTGGGTACTACGAGTGAAATTATTGGGTCATATGTTTTATTTTTTATATTTTTTAATTTTTTGATGTTTATTTATTTCTGAGACAGAGCATGAGTGGGGGAGGGGCAGAGTGAGAGGGAGACACAGAATCCGAAGCAGGCTCCAGGCTCCGAGCTGTCAGCACAGAGCCCGACGTGGGGCTTGAACTCACAAACCGCAAGATCATGACCTGAGCTGAAGTCAGTTGCTCAACCGACTGAGCCACCCAGGTGCCCCTTGGCTCATATGTTTTAACTCTATGTTTAAATTTGGGAGGCACTGCCAAACTCATCAAAGTCTGCTTATTATAATTACTCATAGGCCCCGGCTTCACCTCAATGTGAAATTTGATCATTACTGAAGCAGCAAGAAGGGGATTATGGCAACAAGTGAACTGCTTCTTAGATCCTTTGCCCAGAAATGACACATTTCCCTTCTGTTCACCTTTCATTGGTCAAATTAAGTTATATAGCCACACCCAGTGTCAAGGGGGGCAGGAAAGTACCGTCTTACCTAACATGCAGAGAGGGGAAAGAACTAGAAACTTCTATAGAAGGATCCTATCACTGCAGTGAAGACTTAGGGAAGGCCCTTATGAGGGGATGACATCTACTCTGAGACCTGAAAGATCAGAAAGAGCCTGTTTGAGTTTATCAGGGCAAAGAGATACTCAACATCACCAATCAGTAAGGAAATGTAATGTAATTAAATATAAATAAATAAAATAATGTAAATTAAATAAATAAAATAAAAATAATGTAAATAAAAACCACGAGGAACTATCACTTCACACCCACTAAGATGGCTACACAATTGACCCTGAACAACACAGGTTTGAACTGCATGAGTCCACTTATACATGGATTTTTTTTCCACAAATACAGTAGAGTACCACATATGTATTTTCTCTTTCTTCTTTATCTTTTTTAAATTTTTTGTTTATGTTTATTTATTTTTGAGAGATAGAGAAAGACAGAGCATGAGCAGGGGAGGAGCAGAGAGAAAGGGAGACACAGAATCCGAAGCAGGCTCCAGGCTCTGAGCTATCAGCACATAGCCTGATGCGGGGCTCGAACCCATGAACCATGAGATCATGACCTGAGCCGAAGTTGGAAGTTCAACCGAATGAGCCACCCTCTTCTTCTTTTTTTAAACATAAGCTCTACACCCATCGTGGGGCTTGAACTTGCGACCCTGAGATCAAGAGTCCCATGCTTTACCAACTGAGTTAGCCAGGAGCTCCTATTTTCTCTTTCTTATGATTTTCTTAATAACATTTTCTTTTCTCCAGTTTACTTTATTGTAAGAATGCAGTGTATATATAACATACAGAATATGTATTAAGTAACTATGTTATCAGTAAGGCTTCCAGTCAATAGTAGGCTATGAGTAGTTATGCTTTCGTGGAGCCAAAAATTATGTGCAGATTTTCAACTGTGTGTGGGGGGTCACTGTCCCTAATGTTCAAGGGTCAACTATAATAAAAAAAAAATAGATAATAACAACTGTTGGCAAGAGTGCAGAGAAATTGAAACCTTCATGTGCTGTTGGTGGGAATGTGAAATGGTGCAGCCACTTTGGAAAACAGTTTGGCATTTCCTCAAAAAGTTAAACATAGAGTTACCATATGACCCCCAAATTCCACCTCTAGGTATATGCCCAAGAGAATTAAAAACATATAGCCACACAAAAACTTGTACCTGAATGTTCATAGTTGCATTACTCATGATAGCCCAAAATAGAAACAACACAAATGTCTATCATTTGATAAATGAATAAACAAAATGTGATGTATGTATACTATATACTATACATTTTAATTTATTTTTTAAAGGCATCTCTACATCCAATGTGGGTCTTGAACTCAACAATGCTGAGATCAAGAGTCGCACACTCCATCAACTGAACCAGCCAGGTGCCCCATTATATATGTGTTACTTATACAGGAATATTAATTGCCAATTAAAAAAAAATAAAGTACTTGGGAATGCAGGCTGGTGCAGCCACTCTGGAAAACATTATGGAGGTTCTCAAAAAACTAAAAATACAACTACCCTACGACCCAGCAATTGCACTACTAGGTATTTATCCAAGAGATACAGGTGTGCTGTTTCGAAGGGACACATGCACCCCCATGTTTATAGCAGTACTATCAACAATAGCCAAAGTATGGAAAGAGCCCAAATGTCCATTGATGGATGAATGGATAAAGAAGATGTGGTATATATGTACAATGGAGTATTACTCGGCAATCAAAAAGAGTGAAATTTTGCCATCTGCAACTACATGGATGGAACTGGAGGGTATTATGCTAAGTGAAATTAGTCAGTCAGAGAAAGACAAAAATCATATGACTTCCCTCATATGAGGACTTTAAGAGACAAAACAGATGAACATAAGGGAAGGGACACAAAAATAATATAAAAACAGGGAGGGGGCAAAACAGAAGAGACTCAAAAATATGGAGAACAGAGGGTTACTGGAGGGGTTGTGGGAGGGGCGATGGGCTAAATTGGTAAGGGACACTAAGGAATCTACTCCTGAAATCATTGTTGCACTATATGCTAACTAATTTAGATGTAAATCTAAAAAAATAAAAAATAAAACAAGTTATAAAAAAAAAAAATAAAGTACTGACACACACCACAATATGGATGGACCTGGAAAACTTTATGCTAAGTGAAAGAAGCCAGCCACGTATTTTATGATTCTATTTGTACAAAAGGGTCAGCATAGGCAAATGCCCAGAGACAGAAAGCAAATTAGTGGTCGTCAGTGGCTAGGGAGAGGAAAGAATGGATGTTAATGCATTTGTTTTCGGGATGATGAAATTGTTCTAGAATTAGATAGTGGTGATGGTCATACAACTTTAAGAATATACTGAAACCTGCTAAATTGTATACTGTATTTTTTTAAGTTTATTTATTTATTTAGAGAGAGAAAGAAAGGAAAAGTTGGGAGGGGCAGAGAGAAAGGGAGAGAGAGAATCCCAAGGAGGCTCTGTGTTGTCAATGTAGATCCCAACATGGGGCTCCATCCCACAGACTGTGAGATCATAACCTGAGCCGAGATCAAGAGTCGGATGTTCAACCAACTGAGCCACCAGGGCACCCTTGAATTGTACACTTTAAAAGGGTGAATTTTTTTTTTAAAGGAGCGAATTTTATGGTAGGTGAATTGCATCTCAATTAAAGATAGATAGATAGATAGATAGATAGATAGAGTAATAAATTATAACCCACTGAATAAGAGAAAAATAAAGAAATTGAAAGTGTGATAGGAATAGGACATTTACCTAGTTTCAAAGTACCTTTTTACAAAATACCTAATAAGTAAAAGGAAAAAGTAAGTATACAGATGTGGAGATTGGCAGACGTTACCTTAATCAATTGAGCAAAGCGAACACCATTAGCAAAGGGACAAATCACAATCATGTGCCACCTGACTGGATGTAATGAGAACACAGCATCGTTGATGTTTGATTTTTCTGCCAAAGATGCATAACCTGAATCTAATTGCGAAGAAACCTCTGCTAAACCCAAATGGAAGAATATGGCGCAAAATAACTGGCCTTCAACCTTCAAAAGTGTCAAGGACAAGAAAGTTGAGGAAAGACCAAAGAACTGCTCCAGATTGAAAGAGACTAAAGAGACAGAACAACTTAAATGCAAAGATCTCTTCACTGCAAAGGACATTATTGGACAAACCCGCGACACTTGATGAGTTGGCTGAGGATTGAACAATGGTATTCTATCATGTTAATTTTCTTATTTTGATGGTTGTATTACGAAGAAATCCCTTGTAGGAAATACACGCTAAAGTATTTGAAGGTGATGAGGTAACAGTCAGCATTTAGTCTCAAATGGTTCAGCACAAACAAAACCCAAAAAACAAAAACACCTATCAGAGCCGTATTTATAACCTGTTTGTAAGTTTGAGGTTGTTTTATTTATTTATTATTTTTAAAGGAAGTATATATTTTTAAAAATGTTTATTTATTTTTGAGAGAGAGAGAGAGAGAGGGAGGCAGAGAGAGAATGAGACAGAGAATCACAGGCAGGCTCTACACTGTCAGTACAGAGCCTGATGAGGGGCTCAAACTCATGAACCATGAGAACCTGAGGTGAATCAAGAGTCAGTCACCTAACCAACTGAGCCACTCAGGTGCCCCAAGTTTGAGATTGTTTTAAAAAATTCATATACTAATTCCCAATGAGGTTTCTTGTTTTTGATTTTTTTTAAGCTTATTTATTTATTTTGGGGAGCAGGGGAAAGAGAAAAAGAAAATTCCAAGCAGGCTCCGCACTGACAGTGTGGAGCCTAACACAGGGCTCAAACTCACAAACCATGAGATCATGACCTGAGTCGAAATCAAGAGTCAGATGCTTAACCCTCTGAGCCACCCAGGTGCCCCTCCAAAGAAGTTTCATACTTTCTCAATTAACTATATTTTCTTCATTTCACAATCTTCCTTATAATCCTAGAGTATAAATGATATCTACAATCTATTTGGCACAAAATTCATACGTGTGTGACAACATTCATAAAAACCCTTGTAAACTGTTGTATCACTTAGAGCTCAGAAACCAGCACTGCTTAACTCAAGTGGGAAAAGTTATTGACTAGAAGGACATGAGATACATGGCCAGCTCTTTTGGAAACAGCTCCTTCGCTTAATACATGTGTGTTGATCTTGGGCAACTAACTTAATTACTCTGTGCCTCAGTTTATGCGTTCATAAAATGGAGGAAATTATAGTACCTACCACATAAGATAGTTGAGGGGGTTAAATAAATTAATACATATAAAGCATTTACAACAGTGCCTGACATATCATTAGAGCTTTGTAAAGGTTATTTATTATTATTAATTGACTTGTCCAAAGAAGCCAATGAGTGGCCAATGCAGGATTTGAATCCAAGTCCATTTGAGACCAAAACCTGAGCTCCTTACCATGACAATCCTTTATCACAATGTCAACTGAGTCACAATTCTCCCTCTTTTCTCCTAAATGCTGGTGAAATCCAAGAGCTGTTCCTTCTCCCATCCCACTAGCAATTACTTCCTTTTGCATTCTCCTAGGGTTTATAAACAAAAACTTGTCAAGCCGGCTGGTCCCTATGAGAAGCGCAGTTAGTGCCCACACCCTGCAAAAGCTTTTGCTTTACTGGTTTACTTTGTTTGCTTTGGGTAATGCTATTCTTTTAAATATAGAGGGCATTCTATCTAAGTAATACTGTCCATAGTCTTTGATCTGGGCATGCAACGGCTGCAGCTGTGAGGTAATATGATTGGTTCATGCAGTGTCTGTCTGCCTTGTAACTAAGGATTATCCTTCCTTCTCATATGTGATGGAAAATACGGGGTCAACATCTGAAAGAGTAGTGAAGTTTCCTGGAGGGTGTTGTATTTTTTTTTTAAGTTTATTTATTTATTTTGAGAGAGAGAGGGAGAGAAGCAGAGAGAGGGGGAGAGAATCCCAAGCAGGCTCTGCACCGTCAGTGTGGAGCCTGATGTGGGGCTCGAACTCACGAACCATGAGATCATGACCTGAGCCGAAATCAAAAGGCGAATGCTTCACCAACTGAGCCACCCAGGTGACCCTGGAAGGTGGTGTATTAATCATGCTTTAAAAAAAAAAAATTGGTATTTTGTGTTTTGACATCTTAAAAACTTGTCAGTAGGAGAGCCTGCTCCCCCCAGGGCTACTCCTTAGAGACACAGAGCAAAGGGCTCAGCACATCCCTTATATGCAAGCCAACCAATCTCTAGTGTGTGGCTCTTGTTGTCCTTCTCAAACTAGCACACAACAAGCCAGTGTTTCCTCTGCCCTAAATCATCCCAGGGCCAGGTACAGGCAACTAGAGAGCACCCCTGCAGCCCAGGGCCCATTGGCATTATTCAAACTGGACAGTCCTAAACCCAGCCTTTCCCCTCTTTCCTGTCTTCTGCCACCAGGTGCCATCAACACTTGCTGCTTCCCCTGTGGCTCCACGTGGCACATGGGTATCCCCCTCTAGGACCTGTGAGTACAGTAAACTTCTTCCTTGAAGGAGAAGAGCATTGTTCTCGTTTCTTCTTATGGCCACACCTACTTTACCATTCTATCTCCAACATACATTCTTAGAACAGCTATTATAAATTTTTTCTAAAAAATATATTTGATTTATATTTATTGTGAAAACACTACTAATGCCTGTTAATTACACTTAAGTAAAAATATATAGTACAAAACACTGTTAGACTATAAAGAAAATTTGAGAAAGACAAAAGATAACATCTATATCATACCATTTCAATAAAACCATCACTCTCCTTTTCCAGTCTGCCTTCTAACTTTGCTCCATATGCATTCCTCTTTTTATATGATTAACAAGAAAATATTAATGATCTATACTAATTACCGTGCTCAGATTTGTAAAACACTTTTTTAAAAACTTTTTTATAAGTTTATTTATTTATTTTGAGAGCGAGAGCGCACGTGCGCGAGAGAATCCCAAGCAGGATCCATGCTGTCAGCACAGGCCTGATGCAGAGCTTGATCCCATGAACCACGAGATCATGACCTGAGCCAAATCAAGAGTCAGACACCCAACCTACTAAGCCACCCAGGCATCCCTAAAACAATTTCTTCTGTCTCATTTTAAGACCTTAAAAGGAGTGATCAGAGAAACAGGTTAGAAACTAGCAGAGAGTAGTGTCCAGATGCCCAGGAAGGAGAATATTCTAGAAGAGAGTGATGGGCCATGTCAAATGCTAGTGGAAGATCCAGCAACAAGACATGTGAACATGCTCACTGGACTTAGTAATGTTTTAACAAAGTGTTGGTAAGCCTTTCAGTAAGTTTGGCTGTGAGAAGGGAAGGAAGAAAATGGGATGGAGCTGGAGATACAATGAAATTAAGACATTTGCCTGTTTGGGTTTTGTTTTTCAGATAAGAAAGACTTGAGAATGTTTAAATAAAAATTGGAAGAATATAGTTGAGAGCTAAAGCTTAGGTATCCAGAAGAGAAAATGAATCCTTGGGAGTGTAAGGTTTATATGAAGCAGAGGAGGAGATAAGGATTGGTTTGGATAGGAGAGACACCAACCATTCCTACGGCAACAGCAAGAAGGTTGTTTCAGATATAGGTGGGCTATTGTTTTTGTTTTGGGAAGATGAGTGAATTTTTCAAATAGATACTGGGTGGCTCAGTTGGTTAAGTATCCAACTTTGGTTCAGGTCATGACCTCACGGTTTGTGGGTTCAAGCCCTGGGTCTGGCTCTGTGCTGACAGCTCAGAGCCTGGAGCCTACTTTGGATTTTGTGCCCCTCTCTCTCTGCCCCACCCCTGCTTGCTCTCTCTCTCTCTCTCTAAAAAATAAGTTTAAAAAAAACATTAAACAAATTTAAAAAAATAGACACTGACAAAGCAAATAGGTGGAATTTTGATCAACAGGTACAATCAAAATACAGATGGTCATGGGAATTTAGGGTACTGGAAAGAGTGTTTTTGAAATGATGGGCCATAACATTTTGCTGAATATAGAAAGATATGAAAGGTGGAGAAAGTTGATGGAAGGAGAGAAACTAGATGGGTAAATAGATTGGAGTTCTGATTAGCTAGAAGAATAGTCTTAGTGAGTCATGGAACACAGAAGTTGGAAGTGTTGTGGCCAGAATGTAGAATGATATTTTGGATATATTTCTTTTTGATGTCAAGACCCAGTATATAGTCATAAGGAGGGATGACTGAGGTAGGATGGAGGAGAAGGTCACTGGAAAAGAGAAAGTCCTACAACTAAATGACCAGGATCTCGGATTGGCTCTTCGTATGAATGTTGAGGTCACCAGGATGATAAGTGGAGAATATGCGAGCCACGTGCTAAAACATGGTGTAAAGGAGTACCTGGGTATTGAGTCGGTTAGGCATTCAACTCTTGATTTCGGCCAGGACATGATCTTGTGACAGTCTGTGGGATTGAGCCCCACATCGGGCTCTGTGCTGACAGTGTGGAGCCTGCTTGGGATTCTCTCTCTCTCCCTTTCTCTCTGCCCCTCCTCTGTTCTGCATGCACTCTCTCTCTCAAAATAAATAAACCTTAGAAAGAAAGAAAGAAAGAAAGAAAGAAAGAAAGAAAGAAAGAAAGAAAGAGAAAGAAATGAGATACCTGGGTGGCTCAGTCAGTTAAGCTTCCAACTTTGGCTCAGGTCATGATCTCATGGTTCGTGAGTTTGAGCCCCACTTTGGGCTCTCTGCTATCAGCACAGAGCCCACGTTGGATTCTCTGCCCCCGCCCCCTCTCTCGGCCCCTCCCCCCTCATTCTCTCTCTCTCTCTCTCTCTCTCTCTCTCTCTCTCTCTCTCAAATAAATACTTTTATCTTTTTAAAAAAATTTTTTTAAATGTTTATTTATTTTTGAGACAGAGAGAGACAGAGCATGAACGGGGGAGGGTCAGAGAGAGAGGGAGACACAGAATCTGAAGCAGGCTCCAGGCTCCGAGCTGTCAGCACGGAGCCTGACAAGGGGCTCGAACTCACGGACTGTGAGATCATGACCTGAGCCAAAGTCGGACGCTTAACCAACTGAGCCACCCAGGTGCCCCATAAATAAATGGTTTTAAAAGAAAGAAAGAAAGAAAGAAAGAAAGAAAGAAAGAAAGAAAGAAAGAAAGAAAGAGGAAAGGAAAGGAAAGGAAAGGAAAGGAAAGAAAAGAAAAGAAAAGAAAAGAAAAGAAAAGAAAAGAAAAGAAAAGAAAAGAAAAGAAAAGAAAAGAAAGAAAACGTGGTAGGTAAAAGCAGTGGGGAGGCAACAACAGGGTCATATTTCTCCTGAACTCCCTTCTTGAATTTCCAGATATCTAACCAATATCTCCACTTGGATGTCTAATAAATATCTTAAAATTAACACTGTGGTCAAGCCTAGAAGTAGGGGGACTAGAAAAGTCATTTTTTGGGCACACTGTTGCCCTAAAAATGAAGTTGGGGTTTTACTGCAATACAAAAATGGGAAAATAGATATCATTAGACAACAAATGGTCTCTCCCACATTGTGTAACACTCATGTTACCAGATTATTATCACAGTGAAAATTCAGGTTTTCACTCAAAAGTGAAAGGGGAATATCCAAAAAATATAAAGAACTCTTAAAATTCAGAACTGTAAGACAAAAGTTAAGGGGAATATCCAAAAAATATAAAGAACTCTTAAAATTCAGAACTGTAAGACAACACAGTTTTAAAGTGAGGAAAGGACTTGAATAGACATTTCTCCAAAGACAATATACAAATGGCCTAAAAGTACGTGAAAAGATGCTTGATATCATTAGTTATTAGGAAAATGTAAATCAAAATCATAATGAGATACCACTTCACACTCACTAGGATAGCTATAATTTTAAAAATGGAAAATAACAATCATTGGCAAAGATGAGGAGAAATTAGAACTCTTGTACATCACCAGAGGGAATGTAAAATGGTTCAGCTGTGGAAGACAGCTTGGCAGTTCCTAAAAGAGGTAAACATGGAGTAACCACGTGACTCAGCAATTCAACCCCTAAATATATACCCAAAAGAATGGAAACAGAATTTGAAAACAAATTCTTTTACATGAATGTTCATAGAGGCACTATTCAAATAACCAAAGGTGGAAACAGCCCAAACATCCATAAACAGAGAAGCGGATAAACAAATTGTGATATGTATATAAGGGAATATTATTTGGCTACAAAAAGGAATGAAGTACTGGGGCACCTGGGTGGCTCAGTCAGTTAAGCATCAGATTCTTGATCCTCAGCTCAGGTCATAATCTCACGGTTTGTGAGATGCAGCCCCAAGTTGGGCTCTGCGCTGACGGCGTGGAGCCTCCTTGGGATTCTTTCCTCTCCCTCTCTGTCTGTCCCTCCCCTACTCTCTCTCTTTCTCTCTCAAAACAAATAAGTAAATAAACATTTAAAAAAAGAATGAATACTAATACATGCTGCAACGTGGATGAACCTTAAAAACATTATGTTATGTGGGAGAAGTCAAACATTAAAGGTCACATACTATATGATTCCGTTTGTATGAAATATCCAGAATAGGGAGATCCACAGAAACAAAAAGCAGGTAGATGGCCTTCAGAGTTTTGTGGGGGAGGGAGGATTGGGGAGCAACTGCTTAATGGATATAAGGTTTCCCTCTGGAATGATGAAAATGTTTTGGAACTACATAGAGGTGGCGGTAGCTCAACACTGTGAAATGACTAAATGCCACTAAATTGTTCACTGTAAAATGGTTAATTGTATGTTATATGGATTTCAGCTCAATTTTAATAAAAAGAAAAAAATTAAGTGAAAGAGTTTTAGTATTAGGAATGATAGAAAAGTCATTTATCAAGATACAGCAAATTTTCAAAAATATTTATTTATACTATTTTTAAAATGTTTATTTATTTTGAGAGAAAGAGAGAGAGAGAGAGAGAGAGAGAGAGAGAGAGAACAAGTAGGGAGGGGCCCAGAGAGAGGGAGAGAGAGAATCCCAAGCAGGCTCCATGCTATCAGTGCAGAGCCTGATTCAGGGCTCAGTCTCACGAACTGTGAGATCATGACCTGAGCTGAGATCAAGAGTCAGACGCTCAGCCTACTAAGCCACCCAGATTCCCAGACACAGCAAATTTTTTAACTGATGAAAGCAATACATGATTATGTATTATGATTATACACACGATTATACATGATTATGTATAGAGGTATAGAGTATAGAGTAATTCAAACACAGAACAAAATGTAAGTGCCAAATTTCTTTTCTGCCATGTAAATACAAGTCTATGTTAGGAAAACAATTTTGTGGTTTTTGACAGCTAGAGTTTGAAAACCCAGTGATAAAGGAATTTTTCTCTACCACTATCAAGAAGAAAGAGAAAGAGGAGACAGAAAATGAAGAAGGAGATGGGGGCACTTCGCTGTCTCAGTCAGAAGAGCATTCGACTCTTGATCTTGAGGTCATGAGTTTGAATTGAAACCCACATTGGGTGTAGAGATTACTTAAAATTTTTTTAAAGGAGGAGGAAGAGAGACAGCAGACAGAGAAGGTGAGGGAGTAAGAAAAAAGTTGGTTTTCTAACTAAGTGTAAAATACTAAGAAACAGATTTTTTCCCCCTGATATGAGAAAGAAAAACTCTGTGTTCTGAAAAACAATGATTTCTAACCCAGAATTAGACCCTAGATAATTAGCCAAATTATCTAGGAAGTGTGAAGACAGAATAAAGACGTTTCCAGATATGCAAAGTCTCAAAAATTTCTTTTCTAAGTCTCTTCCTCAGAAAGTGAGTGGAGCATGAGGGAGAAAACCATGGAAAAGGAACTCATGGAATACGAGAAACAGGAGATCAGCCCAGGAAAGAGGCAAGAGCAAATGCCTGTGCCACAGCTGCCCAGCAGACCCGGAGAGAAATCAGTCCCAAACAGAGCAGGAGAACAGAGAACGGCCAGGTAGGGGAATGTCGCCAAGAAAATAAATAAATAAATAAAAAGAAATGGGTAGACTATCTGATGTGTTTGAATCTCTTGAGAGGAAATTTCGGTTTCTGTCAGAGATTTTGTGGATCAATTGGTGATAAATACACAGAAAGTGAAGTGTAGCCAATTTGTTGTACAGATGGGAACTGTGGGTGTAGGAAGAAAAGAAGTTTATTCTTGGAATTGTTCTTCCCCCATGCACTTGAATGAAGTCTAGGGCAAGTCTCATGGCTTTTTTAGTCACTCTCAGGTAATAAAATTGTCTCAGTCACTGAAAACCTCCAAACAGCCTCAGTTCAGTAACTTAAAAGTCCACTCTCGTGCATTAAACTGAACCGTATGAAATTGCCATTTTTGTGAGTCGAAAATGATTGAATGTTGGCAGTTTCATCTGATTCACTCTAATAAGAGTCAAAGTTTCCAAATTAGATTAAAATAAAATCATCTCAGGGTGCCTGGGTGGCTCAGTTGGTTAAGCGTCCGACATTTGGTTTAAGCTCAGGTCACAATCCCAGGGTTTGTACTATTGAGCCCCCACATCGGGCTTCTCATTGACCGAGTGGAGCCTCCTTGGGATTCTCTCTCCTTCGCTCTCTGCCCTTCACCCACTCACACCCGCACACTCTCCCTCAAAATAAATCAATAAAATAAGATAAAATAAAAATAAATAAATAAAATAAAATAAAATTAAAATAAAATAAAATAAAATAAAATAAAATAAAATAAAATAAAATAAAATAAAATAAAATAAAATCATCTCTCCCTCTGCCACATAAGCCTGCTTTGGACTGGCCACCTGAGGTAAGAAAGGGAGGCCTGGTAGGCTTCTCTATTTCCCCACAAAGCCTTCCACCATCCTCTTCCACCAGGAGACTGTCTCTGGTTCCTCTGGGATAGAAGGGGGCTGTGGAAGCAGGAGGGAAGAATCCGTGTGGCACTCTCTGACCTTGGCAGAGATTCACAATGGACACTTCCTCTCCTGGAGTGCTTTTGGCTTGTGTGATCCTTCCAAGGTGCTCCTCCAACCCCCTGCCCTGAGCTCTGCTCCATGGGTGGGGCCTCACTCAACAAAAAGGGCCCTTGATTTTATGACCACTTATAAGTCTGCCCTCAGCCCCAGGCATTCAGCCTCCTTTACCTCCCACCTTGGGACCAACCTCTAAGACCAGATCCAAACTAGTGTTTCCCCGGCACGGCCCAGTCTGGTCCTCAGGATAGTGTCTTGCACCCCACCCTGGAACAGCACCTCCACTTCTCTCTGCCATTATCAGAGTTGCTAGCCTGCCACGGCCCCTTCATTTATACTTCTCAGGTATGAGTCAGGCACCACCTACTGTGTCACCTCAGGTTCAGGAGACACATCAAGCTCATCAGGAGGTCTGGCTGAAGTGCCTTTTTTTAAGCTTGAGGTGAAGAAAAAAAAATCCTTCTCCCACAGACAGGCAGAGGTGTACTCACAGCTCATCACTGCTCTCCAAACATTTTCTGTGATCTTGGGAAATTTCAACCTCAGCCCCTCATGCTCTTGAATGGGTAGGGGACCAAACGTAACAAAGCCAGGTTTTGTTTTTGTTTTTGTTTTTTTAATGTAATAGGCCTTATTTTTTTAGGGCAGTTTTAGGTTTGCAGCAAAACTAGAATACAGCAGAAGGTACAGAAAATTCTCACGTACCCCCTAGCCCCCACACACGCACTGCTTACTCCACTATAAACATTTTCCACCAGAGGGTACATTTGTTACAGTCCATGAATCTACATGGACACATCATTATCACCCAAGTTCATAGTTTACATTAGGGCTTACTGTTGGTTTTGTACATTCTATGGGTTTGGATAAAGGTATAATGACATGTATCCACCATTATAGTATCATGTAGAGTAGTTTCGTTGCTCTAAAACTCCTCTGTGCTCTGCTTATACATCCCTCCGCCTAAAACCCTGGGGCCACTGATCTTTAATTGTCTCCATAGTTTTACCTTTTCTAGAATGGCGTATAGTTGGAATTACACATTATTTAACCTTTTTAGATTGGCTTTTTTCACTTAGTAATGTGCATTTAAGTTTCCTCCAGTGTTTTCATGGCTTGACCACTCATTTCTTTTTAGTGCTGAATGATATTCCATTGTCTGGATGTAGTACAGTTTATTTATCTTTTCAGCTACTGAAGGATATCTTGGTTGCTTCCAAGTTTTGGCAATTATGAATAAAGCTGCTATAACCAGTTTTTAGTCACCTCTTTAGTCACAAGTCCTGCCTAGGCGGACTTACATTGAAATAGGGAAGCATCAGCTGAAACTGAGACTGAAATAGTTTCCTGTCTACATCGTGTTACACAAGAAAATGAAACACCAAGGCAACTTATAACTTCAGGGGAAAAATTATACAGGCATCATAATAGTTATACAAGTAATCATAATACTCTGCATGGCTTAGTGTGACTACTACTTATATAGTCTTAATAATATAAATATTAAATATTGATTGAGTCCATAATTATGATAGAAAGATACTGGAATGGAGAAAGGGAGTTTTTGTGTTGGAGCGGGTAGGAACAGGACTAAGAGAACAAAATTCTCATCTTCCATGATAATCAACAGATCTAAATGGGAGAATCAAGAAAAGCTGTGTAGACATATCTTTTAGAAATATGAAGGAAGTGGGGCACCTGGTGGTTTAGTCAGCTAAGTGTCTGACTCTTGGTTTCGGCCCAGGTCATGATCTCACAATTTCGTGAGTTTGAGCCCCACATGGGGCTCTGTGCTGACAGTGCAGAGTCTGCTTGGGATTCTCTTTCTCTCCCTCTCTCTCTGCCTCTCCCCTGCTCAGGCTGACTCTGTCTCTCTCAAAGTAAATAAATAAACTTAAAAAAAGAAAAAAAGAAATATGAAAGAAGAGGGGTGCCTGGCTGGCTCATTTGGAAGAACATGTGACTCTTGATCTCAAGGTCATGGGTTCAAGCCCCATGTTGGGCATAGAGATTACTAAAAAATAATAAAATATTAAAAAAAAGAAATATGTAGAAATAAACCTGAAGAAAAGAGTTGAAAGTGAGTGGATTGGAGTATTGATTTTCATGATAAGCTTCTTAAAACTATTTGTCTCTTTAAACTATGGGCACATATTACTTTAAGAAGCTTAATTAAAAAAATTTTTTTTTAACATTTTAATTATCATTGAGAGATAGAGAGAGACAGAGCATGAGCATGGGAGGGGCAGAGAGAGGGGTAGACACAGAATCCGAAGCAGACTCCAGGCTCTGTGCTGATAGTTCAGAGCTGTCAGCACAGGGCCCCATGCGGGGCTTAAACCCACGAACCATGAGATCATGACCTGAGCTGAAGTTGGATGCTTAACTGACTGAGCTACCCAGGTGCCCACTTTTATTCATTTTTCTATTGAGTTTTAATCTTTTTGTAATTCATGGGACCTGTATATGTTATAAAATTTGCCTTTCTGTGCTTGAGATGCAATTTTTATTCCAGTTTGTGACTTGTTTCTTTATTTCCCATGATTATATTTTATTTTCATGAAGTTAAATGTATCAATCTTTTCCTTTAAGTCTTCTGAATTTTGTGTTATAGTAAACGGGTCTTCTTCACTTCTCCCAGGGATTCTTTTGGTACTTTTATGGTTTCCTTCTTTCCATTTAAATCCTTGATCCATTTGCAGGGCATCTGGTTGGCTTAGTCAGTAGAGCGTCTGACTTCGGCTCAGGTCATGATCTCATAGTTCATGAGTTCAAGCCCTGCATCGGGCTCTGTGCTGACAGCTCAGAGCCTGGAACCTGCTTCAGATTCTGTGTCTCCCTCTCTCTCTGCCCCTCTCCTGCTCATATTCTCTCTCTCTCTCTCTCTCTCTCTCAAAAATAAATAAACATTAAATCCTTGATCCATTTGATATTTTTCCAGGTATAAGATAAAGTATGGATTTAACTCTTTTTTCCCCACAGATACTTTGTAGTTGTCCCAAATCTTTTATTGCATGATATCTGTCTTATCTCTATCAATTTGAAATAACACCTTTATTGAATACTAAATGCCTACTTATGTTTGGGTCTATTTGGGAATTTCTCTTCTCTTCTGATTTGTGGAACTAATTAGGCACTAGTACCTAACAGTTTCTGTCTTTTTTTTAAGTATGCTCTGTGTCCAACATGGGTCTTACACTCACGACCCCAAGATCAAGAGTCACATGCTCCACTGACTGAGCCAGCCAGGCGCCCCCCTAACAGTTTTAATTAGTAAGACATGATAATGTGTTTATTATTTCGGCAGGAATTTTCAGAAATGTTTTCTTGTTAAATTTTCCATGAGAATTTTAGACATGGCTCATCTAGTTCCAAAACAGAATTTTGTTTGTTTTTTTTTTTTAATTTTTTTTTTTTTTTCAACGTTTATTTATTTTTGGGACAGAGAGAGACAGAGCATGAACGGGGGAGGGACAGAGAGAGAGGGAGACACAGAATCGGAAACAGGCTCCAGGCTCCGAGCCATCAGCCCAGAGCCTGACGCGGGGCTCGAACTCACGGACCGTGAGATCGTGACCTGGCTGAAGTCGGACGCTTAACCGACTGCGCCACCCAGGCGCCCCTGTTTGTTTTTTTATTAGGATCTCATTGAATGTCTGATATCTTTAAAAAAATTTTTTTTAATGGTTATTTATTTTTGACAGAGAGAGAGACAGCATGAGCGAGAGAGGGGCAGAGAGAGAGGGAGACACAGAATCTGAAGCAGGCTCCAGGTTCCAAGCTGTCAGCACAGAGCCCGACGTGGGGCTCAAACTCACAGACCATGAGATCATGACCTGAGCCGAAGTGGGACGCTCAACCGACTGAGCCACGCGGGTGCCCCAGAGTGTCTGATATCTTAATGATGCAGTCTTGCTAGTGAAGAACATAAATTATATATTTTTAAGTCTTTTTCTTCATCCTTCTGTAGAATTTAAATCTTCTTTTCATATACAGGGCTCCTGGGTGGCTCAGTCGGTTGAGTGTCCGACTTCAGCTCAGGTCATGATCTCGCGGTCTGTGAGTTCGAGCCCCGTGTCAGGCTCTGTGCTGACAGCTCAGAACCTGGAGCTTGCTTCGGATTCTGTGTCTCTCTCTCTGCCCCTCTTGCTCATGCTCTGTCTCTCTCTGTCTCTCAGTAATAAATAAACATTAAAAATATTAAAAAAATAAATCTTCTCTTTATATAGATTGTGCATTGTTATTGTAAAATTTATTCCTAGGAATTTTCTTTTTTTTTTCTTGCTTTGTAAATGCTGTTTTCCATTACATCTTCTAAGATATAATCTTCTCCCCTTAAGATGCTGAAATAGCCCCAGGGGAGCAGTCTACCTCAAATAATCTTGAGAATTACTCATCCAGACCAGCAAGTAGTTCTCAACCTTGTTTCTCCTTGCAACAAAGTCTACGGTGATTTTGACATATACTAATCAATCCTCAGGTGTTCCTTGTTCTTTAGGGACTCCAGCAGAGTTGAGAGACTGTGGTTCTTCAGCAGCTTATGGAAATATATGTGTACCAGGCACTGTCTTAGGGGCCAGGGACACACCGTGGTGACCATGATAGCTTGAGTCTGTGCCCTCATGGAAGTTGCACATAATCCTAGCCAAATAGAGCAAACTCATCAGATAATTGAATAATCATAAGGGTAGAAAGTTCTGCTGATGGGCCATGAGAGTAGAGCAGAGGTAGTTCCTCAGGTGTTAACATCCGTTAACATCCACACCCGAGGCTTCAATTACCTTTCAAATGCTACCCATTCATACATTAGGTGTCCAGTTCTGACTCTCCTCTGAGCTTCAGACCTGCCATTTGCACTTCCTCATCAGGAAGTAGAGTCTAAGTCTCCTCCCTTTGTATCTGGACAGGCTTACATCCCATTTGTAGCTAGTAAACTACAGTGGACGTGACTGTATAGGACATCCAGGGCTAGGCCACACTAGGCAAATGCAGCTTTGCCTTGTTCTCTGGAGCACTAACTCGGAAAGCCTCCAGCTACTGTGTAAACAGTCTGACAGCCCTGAGGCTGCCATGCTGGGAGGAAGCCCAAAGCAGCCCATGCAGAGACCACGGGGACAGTCTCTAAGGCTCCATGAAGAGGGAGAGGCCCAGCCAGCCCCCAGGGGCTGCATGTGGTCCAGCTCTACATCAGAAACCCCTGAGTTAGAAAAGCCTAGGCAAACTCTTTCTGAATTCCTGACCCACATATCTGTGAGAGATGATAAAATCATCACTGTTATTTTAAGCCACTAAATTTGTAAGTGATTTGTTTTGCAGCAATAGAAACCAGAATATGGGCCACGTGGCTTGGTATATCTTTTCTTCCTAATTAGAATCCTTCCTGCACCCCTTTTGCCTAGTTACCATCTACATATGCTGCAGATATTTGCTGAAGCTACAATACTTTAGTATGCTCTGTCCCTAAACCTTGAAACTTGGGTTCATAACGCCCTCATAACACCATGTACCTTTCTTTAAAGTTTATTTATTTACTTTTTGAGAGAAAGAGAGCTGAGGAGGGCTAGAGAGAGAGGGAGAGAGGGAGAGGGAGAGAGAGAGAGAGAGAGCAAGAGAATCCCAAGCAGGCTCCACACTGCCAGCGTGGAGCCCGATGAGGGGCTCAAACTCATAAACCATGAGATCATGACCTGAGCTGAAATCTATAGTCGGATGTTTAAGCAACTGAGCCACCCTGGCGTCCCATCTTTCCTTCCTGTAGTCATCACAGTTGCATTTGGACTTCTTTGACCAGGGTCTGTCTTTCTGACAAATGTTCAGCTCCACAGGCCAGCATTCAGTCCATACTGTTACAGTAGGCCAGGCATTGCAAACTTAAATGTCCACAGGAACAGGAAAATAACATAAATGAGAGACATGGGCAGGGTGGGGACTGCAGTGAGATGAAAAGAATGTGCCCATGTATAGAGTGCAGTTGCCACTCTGCAGGCTGTGTGCAGCCAAATCTGCTTCATTTTTAAAGAGATGATACAAAAAAAAAGAAAAAGAAAGAAAGAATAAAGAGATGATACAAACCCATATTATTATGTATTAGAATGATAGCAACTAATTAAAACTAAAAACACAGAAGAAAGAAAAACAACAGGCTGAAGATTTAATACTCATTGGTTTTTTTGGGGGGAGGGGAGGCTGTTTTTGTTTTTCCATCAGGTCAGCAAAGAGCAAGCATGGGGCTAGAGATTGGTCAGATAATACACATGACATGACCCTTTCAGGTTTGGTTGGTCCCCAGCCACCTGACCATAGGAGTGTTCTTAATACTCCTTGTTTTTTGAGAATGACTCTGAACTCATTTTGTGTAATCAAGGAATTTTATTTAACTGAGGCATAGGTTAGCTGTGGGGCTGGCTGGGTTCAGGGGTGGGTCATTTAGATTTGTTTTCTCTCTTTGTACCTGGAGACTGTGAGTCAAATTCTCTTCCAAGGGCCTGCAGACTTCTTGACTCTTGCCAAACAATAAAAGAATTATTTACTTTTCTTTAAGATAACACTGGAAATAAGAAATTGTGACCATTAAGTAAATTACATTAAATTCTGTGTGTTCCTTCCTAGAAGATAAATTATAGGTATTTGTAATAAGGAATGGGAACAGGTAAATCTCATAATTAACTGTGAGAAGTTGATTTTTATTTAAAAATTATACTTTGTATTATTTATGATCTATCAAAAAATAGAAAAAGAAGGGGTACCTGGGTAGCTCAATTGGTTAAGCACCCAACTCCTGATTTTTGGCTCAGGTTATGATCTCACAGTCATGGGATTGGGCTCCATGCTGATCATGGAGCCTGCTTGACAGTCCTCTCCCTATTCTCCTCTCCCCTTCTCTCTCAAGAAAGAAAGAAAGAAAGAAAGAAAGAAAGAAAGAAGGAAAGAGAAAGAAAAGAGGTATCAATCCATGAAAAAAACATAGAGGAAACTTGGCATATTACTAAGTGAAAGAAGCCAATCTGAAAAGGCTACAGAATGCATGATTCCAACTATATGACATTTCTGGAAAAGGCAAAACTATAGGGATAGGACAAAGATAAGTGATTGCAAGGGGTTAAGAGGAGGAAAAGGGAGGCAGTACCCTAAGAACACGTGACCCCCAGAATGACACGTGATCAGTCACTGGCAAGAGCAGATAGTAGCCTAGGCTGCTCAGTGCGGCACACCTAGAATTTCACAACGCTAAAGAGAGTCCTATCATTCTTAAGATGGGAAGATGAGACAGTGTATCAAGCTCTCTACCAATTCTTATGTCCACTGGTTAAGTCAGGAAATTGTTCCTACTTAACTAAGAGGGAAACTGAGGTCCAGCTGTATTACGGTCCAAGTTGTGGAATAAAATCCAAAGTCTGGATTAGAAAAAAAAAATAGCGGGATCTCCCTCTCAATATATGGAAGAAGGGAAATAAACTGAGACTGGAAGTCATTCGCCCATCACTTAGGTCCCCATGGGTGATAGTAAAATGGGTAAGAACATCCTCTTCTACCTTTACATCTTTGAAGAGATTGTCTGTGCGGGGACCTCAGCTTTGAGTTTAGAGAAACACTTCTGTGTCTGCTCCTTTATCCAAGTGAGCTATACTTAGGAGACTGCTTAAGGGTTAGAGAAAACAATTCTCCTCTAGCAGAAGACTGGACAAGATCTGAATGTTGCTTATCAATGTTTTGGACCGGCACTATATGGACAGTGAAAGTATTTTGATTGTTTGGTGTCCTGAAATTCAATCTTATTGCATTTTACAAGAAGCAGAATAAGGAGGCCTGGTCCAGAGAAAGGAGTCCTCTGTGGCGGGGGCAAGGTCCCAAAGCCATGTTTGGAGAAGCCCCTTTAGCCAGAGAACCTCATATCATGAATTTATGCAAACTAAACTCTATTGCCTTGGCTAGAAGGATTGAGCAATAGTTAGATTGAAAGATACTGAGAAGACAGGCAGAGAGAGAAAATAAACTATTTTTAAATAGTGGGGAAGCAGTCCAGAGTGAGGAGAGAGGAGGCCTGGGCATCTGCAGTTCTTTCCCTGTTTCCTGGCCCTCTCACAATGAGTGCATTATTCTTTGCTGAGTGTGATTGTAGATATCCAAAATTTCCCACCATTAACCCTCACCCCCAGCCCCCATATGAGCGTGATGAGAAAAGCCACTTAGTTTATCCAGAGCTGGGTAAAAGAAGTTACAATCTGGCACTCACTACAAGTTACTCATTGTTATTTATTATGTGCTTCACCCTCATAGAACGTAAGCTCCATGAGGGTAGGGATTTTTGTGTGTTCACCTCTATATTCTCAACTCTTGGAGCAGTACCTTGCACAGCAGTAGGCGTTTAATAAACATTTACGGAAGGAGGAACTAAGAGAAGGAGAGAAACAAGGAACGGAGGCTGGCGAAAAAGGACGCAAAGGAAAACGGGAAGAACGAAGTGGGGCGGAGTTAAGTAGGACGGCCCAGCCTCGCTGCGGGTCCAGTGAGCAGCCCTCAATTCCCAGACTACAACTCCCAGCAGGCCCCGGGAGCCAGGGCCGGCCGCCGCGACGCAGGCCCGACCAGGCCTCAGCCCACCAGGCTCCCGAAGTGCCTTGCGATGGCAGGCGCCGGCGCAGCGCCAGCCGGGACTTGTGGTTCGAACTTCGGGGCGGAGCGGGGGGGGGGGGGGGGGGGGGGGGCCGAGCATGGAGGCGGGCGGGGGCCGGGGGCGGGCGCAGGCCCCTCCCCCGTCACTTCCTGCCGGGCTGCGGGCGCCGGAGCGGCTCTTCAGCGTTTGCGCCGGCGGCCGCCGCGTCTGGCTCGGCTCCCCCTTTCCTCTGACCCCCGGCCCGGCGGCGCCCGCCTTCTCCGCGGCCACTCCGCCTCTTCCCTCCTGCCGTTCCCTTCCTCCTCTCCCTTCTTCCTTCCTCCTTCCCCTCCTCGCCGCCCCCGTCGCCGCCGCCGCCGCCGCCCAGGACCGCCGGCCGGGGGACGAGCTCGGGGCAGCAGCCAGGTGAGGCGGCCGGGCCTGGCGGGGCCCGCGCGGGCGCCGCGGCTACGGAGGGAGGCGGCGGGTGGGGCCTAGGCCTCGGCGGGCCCGCGCGCTTGGCTTCTTCCCCGGGCCTCTGTCCCGCCCGCGGGGCCTTCCTGGAGGAGGCGGGTCCTCCCGCGCCCCCCGCGTCGGGGCGCCCCGCGGCCTGGACCCAAGGCGCCCCAGCTCCTCCACCCCTTGCTGGGGCCAGAAACAGGTGCCACGCCGCCTTTCCCCATTCTTCCTCGCGCGCGGGGATGCCGAAGTTATTCCTGGGGCGGGGGGTGGTAGGGTCGGGGGGGAGCTCCCCGCTTCAAGTCCCTGAGCGTCTAAATCTCCCCAGCCAGATCCGGAGCATAGTGGTTACGAGCACAGCCCGGGTGTCCTGACACGGGTACAAATCCCAGCGTTACTGCTTTCAGCAAGTCACTTAAACTCTTTGTGTCTTGGTTGGAAAAGGGGCTAATGCGGTTCCTGCCTCGTAACGCTCGCTGTTAAGGTTCCGTGAAATGGGGCGTGTGAAGCGCTTATCAGAGTGCCAGACCCACAGCGTGTCCCAATAAACCGTCTGCATAATTTATTAGCGTGACATTAACGTATAACTTAATGGGTAAAGTGGAAATAAGTTGACCTACCTAGGTTTTCCTTGAGGCAGAAAGCTTGAGCGTGCCCACCGCCTGCGCCGGGGCTTTGTTTTGGGTTGTTAACATCTGAAAGGGGCGTACGTTTAATTGGGACACTCTGTAAGCAGGCAGTCTGTAAAAGATGCTGTTATTTCCATCGCCTCCGCTGAGCCAACTACAAGATTTCATCAGTTCCTTCAGTGTGAGCAACCTGTCCATTTTTCCTGCCATCCTCCGGCTTCTTGTTGTCATTTCATTTCTGGGAAAGTTGCTGGCCGAAGCTTTCCTTGAGTTCAGGAACCCTTTCCGGATCATTTGCTCGGTGTCAGGCCCTGGAGGGGGCGGTGGATGAAGCTGGAAAAAAATATGTCTGTCTTTTCTTGCGCTGCATCTCTAACTTCTAACTTTTTTTTCACTGCAGCTTCGCTTTTATTCCCTCCGTCCCTGTTGGCCGACTTTCCTTTTAAGCCCTTGCCCCATCTCCGTGTCGCAGTATTGCTTGTGTGGAAGTTTTCTTCTGTTCCTGCGAAGATAATGTGCTTCAGTCTGTTCTGCCTCTGTTCTCTGGCTGTGGGGACGTTTTTAAGGTCACTCTTCCCTTCTGCTGGTAGCTTTAATTGTTCAGAGGGTGGTGGAAAGAGAGTTAATCGGGCTTTTTGATTGATTTTGGCCTTTCAGGAATCTGTGTGCTTACCAAATATAAATTACATTGCCGCTTGTTGAAGTAAAAACTAAAAATACAGTTGGATTGTAGAGGGAGCATGTCCTTCTGGTGACAGGTGGGATTTTTAAACCAGCAACTTTAAAGATACCGAGTTTGTTTTAATTCTTTATGTAGTTGTAATGTGTACCTTTCATTAAAGGAAATGTAACTCATAGTGGTTCAAATTTACAAAAAAGCAGAGAGTGTGTGTTTGCTCTACTGAATGATCTCCTGTATCATAGGATTGTTTTAGGTAGTAAATTTCCTTACTGAATTCAAAATTGTTTTGATTTACACCTGTCTCTTAATAACATGTGATGCAAAGTGGCCTCTCTGACGTTGACATTTTCCTATAATTTTCTGACAGAGTCATTTCTGGTGTAAAATATTTGTTTGGATGACTCTTTAAAAACACCTAAGAAACAGCTGTACCAGAGTGCCTGGGTGGCTCAGTCAGCTAAGCATCGGACTCTTGATTTCAGCTCAGGTCTTGATCTCAGCGTTGTAAATCCAAGGCCCACGACGGGCTCTGTGCTGGACATGAAGCCTACCTAAGAGAGAGAGAGAGAGAGAAAGAGAGGGAAAGGAAGGAAGGAAGCAAGAAAAAAAAGAAAAAGAGAAAGAGAGAAATCTGTGCGACAAGCATGCCTCTGCCACATCTGAATTGTAGTTTTGGGAAAATGGTATTTTAATATTGCAGTTGATAACTTTTTTTATGTTTATTTTATTTTTGAGAGAGAGAGAGCCAGAGTTCTGGGGTGGGGGGGCGGAGGAGAGGGAGGGGCAGAGAGGTAGAGAGAGAGGGAGACACAGAATCCAAAGCAGGCTCCAGGGTCCGAGCTGTCAGCACAGAGCGCCATGCGGGGCTCGAACTCACGAACTGTGAGATCATGACCTGAGCTGAAGTCGGACGCTGCACCGACTGAGCCACCCAGGTGCCCCATAACTTTTTTTAAACAACTTTTTATTACGGAAAACATGCAAAAGTTGGATAACTATAGAGAATCCCCATGTATTGGTCACTTAGCTTTGACAATAATTAACTTGTAGCCAAGGTCATATTGTTTCATGTAGTACCTCCTCCCCCAAACTAGGTTATTTTGAAACAAATCCTAAACATCATATAATTTTACCAGATTGCCCCAGACTGTTAATCTGTCACAAAATTTACTTTCAGTGAAATCCTGGTTCTCATTTTGTTTATTGGACTTCTCATCTTTGTTTATACATGATTATCATACAGCAGAAAAAGAATGAGCTGCCACATCAGCTCTTGGTTCAGTGCTTTTCCCACTCAAAGTCATGTCCAAAATGTTGCCTTGCTTCTTTGTGTACAAAAGCAACAGTTCTTGAGCTATTAATGGCTATAATTGAAAAGCCATTTTCGTTTTCGTGGAGACCTATCTGTTAAACCACTTCTAATGGAGAATAACTTTGTGTCATAGTTAAACTATAGTTAATAATTCATAATGAAACTTTCAAAGTTTCTTTACCGTGGTATAAATATGCTGCTGTCACCTCAGGTTACGAATTAAGCAAAGGGTATTTGCTTTCCAAACTCTGTTGTAGAATTATTTTTAGTAAGTATGAATGAATTTCACAGCATAGATGCTCATGTTTTTTCTTTCCTGTCTGAAAAGAGATTTTTTTTCCTAGAATGGAGGTTGACAGGAATATTGCGTAAGTAAGGAATCATTACTTAATTTTCAAGTTTCTGGTCATGGACACTTCACAGTTTTTAGACCTGTAACGTAATTTCAATTGTGTATGTTTACTTTTGAGCTTGATCAGGTGTAGTGAAAATGGATGTTAGGTTTTACTTGTTACAGTCTGAGAGATGGAGAGGGATATGAATAGCTCTTAAAATTAACTTAGGAAAAAATAATTTGGTATCTAAGAAAGGGCACAAAACGTACTTTATTTTAAAAAAAATGCTTAGTGCTTCCCAGGAGGCTTAAAGTAAAACTTTTAAGTATTTGGAATTGTTACCATAAATACAGTTTGTTCAGACTTAAATTGCTCTCTTTTAAGATTCAGCCAGAAAACCCATTTATATACAGATTATTTTAAGTTTGGAAATGAGCATGACTCATAGAACTCCCCCCCCCCCCCCACCTCTGAAGTCTAACCCATTAACATTATTCTGAGTGTAATCTTCAAACGGTGGCCTATACTGTGCTGCTGTATCCAGTCTCCTCTCAGAAAGACAACGAAGGTACTTCTGTAGGAGTCCGAGTGGGTCTCCGCTTACTGAGCAACTTTCTCTTGCTCTTAGGGGATGGAGTGAAAGTGAAATTCACCAGCATAAAAATGAAACTTTCGTGAAAAAGACATCTTTTTGTTGGATGTCATAAGTCAGTTCCAGGGACCTTGTTTTTATGATTCTGCAAACTGGATCATCTTATTTGCTGTTACACTTAGTGACCCAGACTTGTTCGGTTTGTGGAAATGTGAATTCTTCCCCCTCAAACAAGAGCTTTTGGCGTTGCTTTCTTTCTCTCGGAATGGGATTCTGGGGCCTTCAGAAGTGTTTAAAGAAGTTTATGACAGATTTTGTTTCACACTAGACCTTTTGCGTCACACTAAACCTATAAAAGCTTGTTTTAAATTTTCAACTTTTGGTGACAGAGACCTTTGTGGCTAAAATGCTTCTGGTGTAATTTTCTAAATGAGCTTTTCCTTAAATAAAACCTCATTAAAATCAAGGCTTAACATTTATGCTGTTTCAAAAAGTGTAATTTACAAGTTAGAGATTGAACTAGAAGACATGTAATTCACTATCCTTATTTTTCCCCAACATTCTATTATGAACATTTTCAAACATACAACGGCATTTAAAGAATTGCGGCGTCTCTTTGAATTCGTTATTTCATTTTATTTTTCTTTTTTAAAAGTTTTTGTTTTTGAATTTTTTAAAGTTTTATTTGTTTAAGTAATCTCTGCACCCAGCGTGGGGCTCAAACTCATGACCCCGAGAACAAGAGTTACATGCTCTTCTGACTCAGCCAGCCAAGTGCCCCCCATTTTATTTTTCAGTACATTTCTTTCTTTTTTTTTTTTTAATTCATTTTTGAGAGAGAGAGAGAGAGAGAGAGAGAGTGAGCAGGGGAGGGGCAGAGAGAGAGGGAGAGAGAGAATCCGAAGCAGGCTTCGTGCCGTCAGCAGAGCCTGACATGACATGGGGCTCAGTCTTAAGACCGTGAGATCTTGACCTGAGCTGAAATCCAGAGGGTGGATGCTTTGCTGACTGAGCCACCCAGGTGCCCCCACCACAGTTAATTTTACATCGAGGCAGCTCTATAAGGTGTTCCTAGGACTTTAAAAGCTTTGTTGATATTTGTTTCCAGTTTTGCTTTGACTCTAGAACTTTTTGCTTTCTTGAAGAAATGTTTAATGAATTTTTGCACCAATGTGTGCTTATCTATAAATCAAGTGTTACAAAGTTTGAATAATGTTGGCCAGATCCTTTGTTCTCACCTACTAAAGGGAGAATAGGATTACAAATATATAGCTGTGTTAATTGTAACAAATGCCAATAGATGGATGACTTGGATATCTGTTGCTCTAAACTAGAAAATCTTACCAAAGGAAATTATTTATTATTAAAAAAAACGGTAAAGTGGGGGAAATAACTGCAAAGAGCTTAATTTTTAAAATATTTACATTCCCATAGTAGTGAATAAGGTTGATGTAAAAGTAATTTATGTCACTGGATAAGAGAAGGTAGAGACAAATTCTCCACAGACTTTATTATAGTTTCTGGAATTACACATGTTCATTTATTTGTCAAGGGAATATATTCAGGGGGTTCCTCCAAAGTAAGTATATTTACTGAAAGCAAAAGTGGGAAAATCTATCGAAGAAAGTACTTGCTTTCGATTAAAAATTAGTCTTCTAAATATTAAATTTGTAGCCCATCTGCTTCTGTTTAATCTGGAATCTAATTTGGGGAAGAAGTGTGATGATTTTGTGAGTTTATAACAGTAATGGAACCAAACTAGGCTATTTTTTTATAATGTAATACAGAGGTCATAATTGTTCTAGAAGATTTTTGTTATGTCTACCAGACTACAAAGTCTAAAAAAAATTTACTTAAGTGCCCTGGGGTCTTTGCCTTAAATGAAAATGATTGTTCATTAGATTGTCTCTATATTTGATGTAGCTTTAGAACTGGTTGCCCAGTGAGTGGGTTGATTTTAGTCAGCATGTTCTCTGTTCCCATTTAAAATGTTTTTTACAAGTGGTGTGTAGCTATAAGCTTATATTTATAGATGTTTATGTGGCTGAGGACAGGATTAGTAAATTTGCTGGATAATAATACTTGCTACTATTTATTGAGCTCTTAACCATGTGCTAGGTAGGTTAGGATTACAGGATGAGGGTTACTTGATGCAGGAAAGGAATCTGAAGGGTCAGATTGAATTTATCTAATAATATGAAAAGCTGCTGTTCATCAGGCTCTTCCTTTGTGCTAAGAGTTGAAGTAGGCGCTTTATGTTATATTTCTGATACTCGAAAACGTCTTTTCAGACGTAGGTTCATAGTGGCTGAGGATACTGAGGCCTGTCTAGGAGGCCAAGTAACTGTAGTGGGGTCCTGAGCTCTATCCATTGAACCATCCCTCGTCTCTAATTATGCTCAGGTGCTTTTTGTTTAGGGTAATTTTTTCTGTGTGTCACCAGTGCTTTACCATAGGTAGGATGATTTTTGTTTACCAGAATATCAGACCCAATTTGAAAAAAAAGTCTGTATCAGTAATACTCAATTTTTAAAATGAACCCTATTCATCATTCCCTTGAAATAGTTTGAAGACTTACGGTTTCCTGGTTTGCTGTGATGGGTTGATACAGTCAAACTAAAACTTTTAAGGTGATTCAGAGTTTGTGGAGTTGGGGGAACTACTTAGAAGTAAACGGGGAGAAGGAGGTTTCATGAACCTGTAGGAGGCTCTCCCCTAAATTATTGCTATAATCATTCATGAAGTTTGCTAAAAATGATTTATGAACTGTAAATAAGGTTGTTGTTAAGAAAATCAGTTTATTTTTTTTTCATGTTTATTTATTTTGAGAGAGAGAGAGAGAGCAGGGGAGGGGCAGAGAGGGAGAGAGAATCCCATGCAAGCTGTATGGGGTTCCATCTCATAAACTGAACTGTGAGATCATGACCTGAGCCAAAATGAAGAGTTCGGATGCTTAACAGACTGAGCCACTCAGGCACCCTGAACATGATTATCTTTAAAATTACAATATTCTACTTTATTGGATATGAGTTAACTAAACTTCCAATTAACTTTATAGGGCGAGGTGGCTATTGCCCTCTTTGCCTCCTAGCCATTTCTAACATCCATTTCCTCACTGATGGTATTGGGAATATTTCATGTAACTTTCTGTTTGGTATTGAACTGCCTCCCGAACAGTTTCTTTTTTATTTTCTTTGAATTGCTGATCTCCTTGAATAGGAAGCCTCTTTGGTTCTCCACCCTGGCGGTAGTCCTCTCTTAGGGTTAGTTTTAAAAGGCTACATCAGTGAAATGAAACCTGTCGTTTGGATTTGGGGTTTTTATGAGTTGGTGTGTGAGTTTCCACTGTGTGTTTTAACCTCAACTGAGGTGACCGTGTAGTCTGTAATGACATACGTGTGTCTCATTAATCATGAAAAGGTGTTGGAAATGGGTCTTCTCTGGGGATGAAGTGAGCACATGCTCCTTCTTAAATTATCTATATCGGCTCCCCTCAGGCACAAACTTTTTGATTTAACTAGATCTTGTCTGATTTTCTCACAGTTTTACTTTTTGAAGTCCGTGCTTTCTATAGATTAAAATTAACTGAGGCATGAATTTTCTACTCTTGCAGATTCCACCCTGATACAAACAGGGCCATTGTCTGCTGATGGCATTGTGATTTCGTACAGAATGCTAGGCAGTCCTTTCCTCGGTCAGAAAGAAGATAATTTATATGTAGTGATAAGTCTGATTATGCCTGGAGGCTTATGTTCTTTGTTGCACAATTTAACCAACTTGCTCATTGAAGCTCTGTGACCCTTCACCTAGATGACAAATAGAGTTAGGTAAATAGTTTCCTTTTGGTTTGTAGTATAGTGAACCTTTACAGTCTGGAACATTCAGAGTATGACTACTGGGTACTGATTTTCCTGTTAACAGACTTTACCTGTTTAAGCACCAAACATAAAAAAAGAATAAATTTTTTTTGGAGGGAGGGATAAAGTTCTTTCTAATTTTGCTTTTTTTTTTCTTAATTTTTTTTCTTTTTTAAAATATTTTTTTAAATGTTTTATTTGGAGAGAGAGTGCATGTGCTAGAGAGAGAGTGGGGGAAGGGCAGAAAAAGAGGGGGATAGGGGACTCGAAGTGGCACAGAGCTGCTGTCAGCACAGAGCCCAGTGTGGGGCTTGATCTCGCAGTTGAGAGGTCATGACCTGAGCCACAGTTGGATGCCTAACCCACTGAGCCACCCAGGTGCCCCAATAATGTGTTTTGACTGTGACTTAACATCATTTTATAATATCAGTTGCAGTGTACCCTAAGAAAGTGATGTTTAACAGCTAACTCTGGCATGGAATATCATACTTTACAAGCATTTCACCTACATTACCAGTTAATCCACCCAAGAAGCACACAGTTATTATTTTACTATCATATGAAATTGGTGGTGGTAACCCCATTTAATATATTAAAAGGTTGAAGCCTCTTGCCCTATTAAATGAAGCATTTATCATCCAACTGAGCACCAGAGTTGGGACCCAAACTCAGATTTCCAGCCAGGAGTTTCCTTCCACCATACCAAACAACACTGTGCTTAGCTGGTTTGCCCTTATCCTAAATCAGCATTTTGCAGCTAAGGGGTCTTTGTGTTCTTATGTATGTTCTTTAGTTATGATGTGATGTGTGATCATAAATGATTTGTTACTACAAGTTAAAATGCCACTGTGAATTCTTAATTTAAGTTTGTGTTAGGTTCAAGGTTGTTCCTGTACAAATGTGAATTCCACAAGGACAGGGACTGTATCTTATTTGTGCCTAGGACACTGCCTGCAAATAGGTGTTCAGTAATTGTTGAATGAATAAAGCAATGAATGTAATTCACTGTTTTGCATTCTAGTGTGTGTGCTTGAGTGGGAAAGAAAGAGATTTGGGCTTAACCCCCCAGTCTGTCTTCTCTACCACTGCTTAGAGAGAGTAAGTGCTGTGTAGATACACTGGAAACAATCATGGTGGCTTGGGATTATCATTTGAAAATGGTTGAGGGATTTCAAAAACTGAGTTTGCTCACAGGAGTGTGAATGTGTATGAGTGCCAGCTATCCTTGTATTGTGTAAATATGTCTGAAATCCAAATGGTTGCACGCTGCTATATTTCTCTCCCCTCCTCCTTTTTTCTTTGTTGCAAAGTTGTTGGTGATTGTTTCTTACTGTTGTCATGATGTCTGATTCTAGCAGCTCCCTTTTTCCAGTCTTATTTATTTATTTCATTCTAATTTTTTAAATTTCTGGGTTGGGCTAGAAAACTTAGATACCCAAACCTAACCATAATGGTTCAGCACAGATGGGCTTGAACTAAGGCAAAGGCCCCAGGAGTAAAAGGCATGAGCTCTCCAGGGTGGTCTTAGCTATCTCTTTGGGCTGCTCAGAGGCCTTTTTCAGTTTCCACTAATGCTAGGCTTGTGAATGGGTGAGATTATGGAGCAACAGGATTCTAGATTGTTAAATTGTTAGCATAGTATACTATTTACAGAAGGAACTTTAATTGTTAAAATACTGTAAAACAAAGGAGAATTTATTTTATTTCTGAAATTTTGGACAGTGAACAGCTATTTCTATCCTCTGTTAAGCCCCAATAGCAGTGAGGAATTGAAATGAATGAAATTACTTAATGTTGTAAAAATGCAAAAGGCATCTCAAGGTAAGGAGTTTTCTTTGTTACTGACTGCAACCTGGGTTTAAGCTGTGTATGTCCATTTATATGAGGATTTTTTTGAAAATACAATACAGTATTGTATATGTATTTTCTCTTTATGATTTTATTAATATTTTCTTTTCTGTAGCTTGGTTGGAAGAATACTGTATAGAATACATATAACGTACAAAATATGTGTTACTCAACTGTTTATGTTGTCGGTAAAGCTTCTGGTCAACAGTTAGGCTATTAGTGAGTAAGTCTTCGGGGAGTGAAAAGTTAAAGCCTGAATTTTCCACTCTGTGGGGTGGGGGATTGGCACTCCTAACCCTCTTGTTGTTCAAGGGACACCTGTACTACCCTTTAAAAAGGAAGATACCTGTAGCTAAATCATACCTGAGAGTTTGAGAATTAAACTCTTATGTCTCCTGAAATCCAGTTCTAAAGAACGATTATGGTTTGGATTTACTAGAGGTAATGTGCTTTTTTGTATTGTGCAGTTTAATATAAGAATATTTATGTACAAAGTGCCTTTTTGTAAAGTTTCCCATGCAATTGTATTTGCATCATCAAGCATATGGTAATATTTATGAACAGAATATTTAGCCAGTAGTTTAAAAAAATCTGTAAGTTTAAAAATCAGGCTTGTGTGATCAGACAGTATATGATGTCCAGTTTCTTTCTTTAAAATTGGTTTCGAGGTATTCACAGCTCTCTTGTGGTCATGTCTCCACAAAGTACTCTTTACCCGGTTGGCAGTTGTATCTTTCCTGAATTCTGCATTGTGCTGCTTTAAGCCATGACATCGTGCTTTCAGACACTTCCCTACTTGTAAATTTTAGGTTTCCCCAAAACTTGAATAGTATATATCTTCATTTTCAGAAATGATCTACTCTAATTATTATTGTTTCTTACTTTCTAGGAGTTTCCTAACCACATAACCTCTCAGAACTGAACCAAAACAACATTATTCCTGGAGCACCTCTTTTTAAGGTACACGTAATTTGGTGCTATAATTTCAGGCCTGTTCATAATCTAATATTTTTTGAACTCTTGAATGACTTGTGTGGAAAATGACTTTTACTTCTGGCTGTAATATTAGAGAAACAGAATAAATTGTATGCAGTTTGAATTTCTTCTCATTCTTGAGATTTAATTAGAAAGTAAATACAGGGAAGGTTGATGACTAGAGTGGAAAGCCCTTTAGCCTGTACTGCCATATACTTTAAATGTTGAGACATGAAAGTTGACCACCAAAACTGTCCTTTTTTTTTTTCTTTTTTTTGAGATTATTTATTTTGAGAGAGAGAGAGAGTAAGCACACGCACGCCAGCAGGGAAGGGACAGAGAGAGATGGAGCGAGAGAGAACCCCAAGCAGGGTCTATGCTGTCAGCACAGAGCCCAGTTCAGGGTTAGAACTCACGAACCACGAGATCATGACCTGAGTCAAAGTCAAGAGTCAGATGCTCAATTGACTGAGCCCTCCAGGTGCCCCTGAAGTTGTCATTAAACATAACTTGGTTGGTGAGCATCCTGATTATAGTGGCTTTTGTCGTTTGCCTTTGAATTTTCAGATTGTTAATGTAAAACTTGGTTTTCAAACTTGTGGAACTAATCCAACATTGTTTTCTGTCATGAGACAGGGTTATGAACCAAGTTCCATTTACCACTGGCTGCTTGTGATGATCTGGACCAAAAAGATTTTACAGTTTTATGTCAGGGCACTGTGAAATACACTGCACCTGTCATACTGCCTTTTGTTTTTAGCACTTTACCTCAGAGCTGAAAGCATATCATTATACCGTATCCCCGAGGTAGTGATTAGTGGACAAGTTAAACCCAGCTTTCTTTGGGAATGAGGAAATTGAAGCATAAGGAAATTAGAGGAGTTGTACCAGGCTCAGTGAATGGATTTACACTGCGTTTATTGAATGCTTTTCTTTTCAAAAAACTGAATAACTGTTACAATGCCTCAGGATTTTTCATTGTTTCAGCTCTCAGATTGCGACAGCTGAAGCTTTGTCAGATATCCTACTACAAAGTGTCTGGGGAAACTGAGGCACCAGGCAGTGGATTGCCAAGAATTAGGTGGATAATTGCTATTTTGTTTGGGAGTAGAACTGAAAGCCACAACTCAGAAGTTTGATCTGATTTAACATTGTTGGTTGCTACTTAGCAGCAAGGCTGGTTTCTTAGAAACTGGGTCTTGACTCTGGTCTGTTTTGCATGAAGATGATGGTAAATGCAGTCGTGTTTCTAGGTAGATGGCACATAGTTACAGGGTACAATTTCCCTTTTCTGAAAGGAAAAGCCAGTTAACTTTATATTAAACTAAGCCCCTTCTTATTTAAGAGTAGGTCACACAGTACTACTCTTAAAAATCTCCAGCAAATCATGAATAGTTATTCATTTTGGTTGGTTTAAAACATTTTTGTATGTTTTTATAAGTTTAGATTTTAAAAAACACTTCCGTGTTTACGAGAAATAATGTGTTTGACTTTAGTAATTTTTAAGAATTCCTCCTAGGGAATGGGAGAGAGGAGGTTGATAAGGTTTCAAAGCTAGGAAAAAAGTAAGGTTTGCAGCTTATTGGGCTGTAGAGGTGGTTTTTTTCATCTTAGTATACAGTTTGGTGTGATGGTTTTTATAGGATGAACAACTGAGAATGAATTCTCTTTTAGGAAGTGTTTCTTTAAACGGACCACCCAGTGGTTGCATTTGTGTGGAAAGAAAATCCTCTGCTTCCCACTTGGCACTGAGCCACGTGTGAGACAGGGGCCACATTCAGTCACTTGGATGCAAAGATCTTAACAGCCTGAGCTTCCAGGCATTATTTTTGGCTGATTTTATTGTTTTGCAAGTGATTATGCCTCCTTGGGGCTACTTGTCCCGTCTTTCTTTTGAGCACCAAGTACATAGTGGTCTGTTTTGTTTTTCCCTCTGTCTTAAGTAGTTGGGTCATATTTCTTTTAAAGAACCTTTTAATTATTGGGTAATTTGATATATGGGCCTGCTGTGGGATATTATTTGCTTGATAATGCTGTTATCTTTTTAGAATTGATTATGTAGGAGTACAGTGATTGCTGTGTTTCTGTTTTTGCAGCTGCCCTGCCTACAGGTGTTTGGATGATGTTTGGAGTCAATGAATTGCTATTCTGGGAATCAGAGTGGGGATGGTGGGTGCTGGTAGGGGTGAAGATAGGGAGATAGGGTGAGTTTATTTGTAGAAAACATATGACTGCATTGCAATTTCTAAGGTGTGTCGACAGAGGATCTTGGAAATAACTGTTGAATTTAAAGGAATGATGTGGGCATTTTAGATGTATTTTAAGGCTGTTGTAGTACTCTTGTATTTGTGTACCCATGCCATGTAAGATTTGAGGGAGGACTTTGAAGGAAGAGGTATTTACTAAAATGTCTGTGGCTGTCGTAAAAGCTTGCCCAGAATTGGGATGACTTTTTCTTTTCCTTTTTTCTTTCACACACCTTGTTTGGAAACATCGCTGATGGCTAAGGGGAATGATGTGTTGAATACAAAAGTAAAGTCATATATTACGGTAGCTACAAATTGAATATTAAAAACGATGTTCTTCCATAATTGCCGAAGTAGTTGTTTCATATGACAACATTTAACAACCTGGTAGTTGAAAGTAAGACTAAGCACCCTTATAGATACTTCTGTAAACTATTTCTGGAAGGATCAGCCTTCTTGGGTATTAAACAGATCACTCATTGCATTCACTATGGCCTAGACTTGGTAAATCACTGCTGAGTGAGGAATTTGCATTTGTGCCTCATCACTTTTTAACACATTACTTGTAATCTCTTTCTTTCTTTATTTTGAAAGAGAGAGTGAGAGTGTGCGTGTGAGCAGGGGAGGCGCAGAGAGAAAACGAGAAAGAATCTCAAGCAGGATCTGCACTGTCAGCATAGAGCCCCATGTGGGGCTCGATCTCACGGTTGGTGCGATCACGACCTGAGCCAAAATCAAGAGTCAGATGCTCAACCGACTGAGCCACCCAGGCACCCCACGTAGATATAATTTCTTAAAAACGCTTTTGTAGTATTCATGTGCCCATATTCCCCTTCCCTACTACCCATTAAAAAGTATTTGACACTTGTAAAAAGGAAGCTGCCAGCCAAAGTGAGACTCTTTGTTTTTATAAGAAGACTTTTGTATCACCAAGCCAAATTTAGGACTTGGGGGAGTTGGAATTAGGAATCTTTTAAAAAAGATGGTACCCCTAACTCTGCCCTATCACTCCTCTGTGTTATAGTGCTGATTATTTGTGCTAGATAAATATAAGGATTTGAGAATAAGATGAACATATTATCCTGAGTTGGTGTCTAAAGCTCTTCAAATAAGAGAAACCAGGAGATTAAAGGCCCTCATCTGTGCTGGAGGCAGGGAAAGAGCAAAGCAACACAGGCTTAACAGTTAAAGGTGTTTCCAGAGCTGGGGAAAACTGAAGTCTTTGTGTTTTCAATTTTCAACCTAATTTTACTGTGTGTAAAATATTGTTCTTTTATAAGAAGACTAACAAATCATTTTAATCTCTTTTGAGTCCCTAATGTGTCTGGTGGAAAGTAATCCTTAAAGATAGGCTCAAAAGAAAAGACAAGTTTTCATTTAAGGTTTTAATCTTCGGAACAGAGTACTGAACAGCAACAGATTCTACATTTATACAGAAGTAGTATCTCCAGAATTCCATGATTCCATTAAATGCTGCTGTGAACTGTATAATTAGCAGTAGTGAAAAGCTTTATTTGTTCAAATTATGTGGGTAAATAGTATATTTTACCCTATTTGTAAACTACGTTAGCTGCCTGGCTTCTCTTTGGGAGAGGAACATCTGTTTGGGTAAAATATTAGCCTCAAAATTTTTTTTAGAGCCTTTTGAAATGAAAAGGAGATTTTCTTTTCCTAAAAATATAAGCTATTTATTAAATTAGTAATATTTTATTTTGTTGGTTGGTATATGTATACTCAAAATAGCATCCCTGGTCCCTCTATCCACTAGATCCCGGTAGGTCATCCCATCCTCCAGTTGTGACAAACAATATCTCCAGACATTGTAAGATGTCTTTGGGGACGAAAATTGTCACCTCTTTAGAACCACTGCGTTAGCTTCTCTCTTCAGGCTTAAAGACACATAGAAGTGTTCATGTGCTAATGAGTACTGTTTGTTGAATTTTACTATTGGTCATGGTAGAAATTAAAAATTTGTAAAGTACACAGTCTTACTAGGGTTTTAGGAAATTTCTATTTGCAGTTTTGAACTACTTGTTTCAACCAGTTGTTATAAAGATACAATGCCAGGTGAAGATGAGGGTAACATTTTGGGGGCAGTCTTAATTAAAGGCCATTTGTTCCCTTTTTCAACTTCTAGAAAATCTGTGTATTTATGTCTGTGACTGGAGATGCTGGTTGTGGGCCTGCTGTAGACAGCATTAGCCAAAACAGATCCCCTGGGGCCCTACCCTTTCTAAATTTAGTTCATTCATTCAGTCTCCTCCTCTGAGAGCCACCCAGGTCAGGGTTGGGTTGCTGCTTATGGGATGCAGGTAGGCTCTGGAGCAGACGCTTTGCTTTTGACTTATTTTTTGACCTGTAACCAGCGGTTGGTGTTGCGCAGTTGTGAGTGCACTATAGATGATTTGGGGAAGGGGTGGGGGGAAATGCCATTGAGGCAAAGTGTAGAAAGAGGGAGTGCAGGTGGGTGGGGGGGCATTGAGAGAGAAATATTTCTATTTTGACAGCTGAAGGAAATCAGAATAATGACACAGGGTCCTAGCTAATTTCTGGGTGGTTCTGGACTTGTTTCTTGACATTGGCAACGTGTCTGCCAGAACAGTTATCTAGTCTTCAGTGGACCTCGTCTGTCACTTTGTTCTGACTCCAAAAGTAAACAAAGGAATAACTGCAGTATGGGGGATTTTGATGAACAAGGTGGTGCTTGGGTCTGTATATCCAAAGTCATGTTTCAGCTGAGGTATTTGAGTTGTTGTTTTTAGTTTTGCAGTTCTTTTTGCTCTCAGCAAGAGAGAATGTGCCAGAACTTCTCAAGTAACTTAATTGTGGTCCTTCATCTCTTTCTAAAGATCCAGCTTTAATTAAAAATCATCTTGAGACTGTTAAAAAAAATTACAGTAACACTCTGTAATAGAACTTTTGATTTGTTTGCTGGTTTCTGTTTTGATTGCCTTTTTCTACTCTTTGTTGCTACTGGTTATTTTTGAGTACTTTTGACTTGCTTAAACATTTTCAGCTTTTTGAAGGATGGCCATGAACGTAAGCAGAACTGCCCTTATTTTTGACTTAGGAGGAAATTTAAATGTAATAGAAGCAATGCGTTTGGAACTTCTAAGATGAAGTAAACCATCTCCTCCGCTTCCTGGGTCCCACTGCCCAGCCACACCAATGAAATGGCCAGTCTGAAATCTGTTCCTCTCTTCTTCCTCTTTGCCACTTTTGCTTTTAATAGTACAAAGGCTATAGAATGTTCTTTACTATTTAGATGATTTCTCAGGATCTTGCATATTAATGTAGATGCAGCAGTTTTGTTTGTGGTCTGTAACTAAATGAGACCGTCTAGACAAACCTCATAGGAAAAAAAAATGGATCTTTTGTCATCACGAGGAAAAAGCAGCAGCAAAAGTGAGAAACTCTTCTCTTTCTTCGGTGAGCTTAAAGGAAAACTGTAAGGGTACCAGTCAGCACATGGCCCTTCCATGGAAGCAGTGTTTACAAATTCCGCATTAAAGGGTCTTATGAACCCATTTTGCTTTCAGCTTCTTACAATTTTGAGGCCAGAAATCTTTACCATATCCTATATGGTATGGAAAGCCTCTCCGTATTTTTTAATTTGCCATTTTGGATATAAACTATAGTTCATAGTTCTTAATATTCAATAATGAATGTCATTTCACCCTACTGGATTCTCTTTATAGAATGAACACGCAGAGCATATGGGTATTGTAAGTCCTCTAAAAGCACTGTGAGAAAGTCACAAGGCCAGGAACCTCACTGTATACCAAGGAGAGAAACACTTCTAATACATCAACATAGCTACAGGCCTAACGGGACTAATTTCATTCTTGAGTAGGTGACACCAACTTTGACTGAATATTGGTGATTACATATCTCCTCTATAATTTACCTTTTTATTTTCTTTCCCTTACAACTTTTAGGTAGAACTTTAGACTTCATAGCACTGAATTAACCTGCACTGAAAGCTGTTTACCTGCAGTTGTTCACTTTTGTTGAAAGTGACCATGTCTCAAGTTCAAGTGCAAGTTCAGAACCCATCTGCTGCTCTCTCAGGGAGCCAAATACTGAACAAGAACCAGTCTCTTCTCTCACAGCCTTTGATGAGTATTCCTTCTACTGCTAGCTCTCTGCCCTCTGAAAATGCAGGTAGACCTATTCAAAACTCTGCTTTACCCTCTGCATCTGTCACACCCACCAGTGCAGCTGCAGGTAAGCGTATGAATCCAAGTGTCTTCTTTTTCAAATGTTTTCTTAGCCTGTTTTCTGATCTGATAAATAGACTGCAGATGTAGGGAACTCTCACATTACCTTCAAGAAGCAGAAGAAAGTATTAACATCCATGCTGCTTTTTTCCAGATATAAAACACTGGTTGTGTATTGGGTTGATGGAGGCCTGAGTTGACAGACCACTTCAGAGTGTAAGAAAGAGAATTGAAAAGTAAACTATAAAACCTAGTTGGTTATAAAGTGGTGTCTAGCAGAAAGAATTGAACAGTAAATACCACTCTGGATATTTGTTGTTTTATGGGAAAATTCTGCTTTAAAAACTATTTCCCAGAACTGACCACGAATTCTTGTATGTGTGAGCCTCCATTTTATATGCCTCTGAGATTACATCCCAGGCAAGGGGGCAGCCACATTTACTGGAAAGCCAGAGAGTATTGGCATTTGTTAGTTTTTAGTTTGAACAAGTGAGTTTAAGTTGAGGTTCCAGGGGTAGTTCAGAAATCACAGTGAGGACCCATTAGAAATTGAACACTGAAGCAGAGAGTTTTAGAGAGGGAGTAAGTTCGGAAGCATTTAAATCTGATTATTAAGAAAATAAAAAAGGACTAAATGTGCTTGTTGATGGGGCGCCTGGCCGGCTCAGTCAGTAGAGCATGTGACCCTTGATCTTGGTCATGAGTTCAAGCCCTGCATTGGGTGTAGAGATTACTTAAAAACAAAACTAAAAAAGGAAATAATAGCAAATAAATGTGCTCATCGGTGAGAAAAGACTTGAAACACCTGAAAAATAAACAGACCTGAAAACAAATGTTCTGCTTCCCAACCCTCCCCCAAAGTGGTAAAACCAATTAAATGGGGTGTCAGCATGGGTGTCTCCATACCAGAGTCACCTTCTAACACATCTCTCAACCCCTTGTGTTTGACAATTTCCCTTGCATTTCCTCTTTCATTTCTCATTTCCTTTACTTTATAAATCTGTTCTTAGAGTGTTGGCTCACCCCACTCTCAGCTGCATGGCATCTGTCACCCTACCTCTAGACTTCCGTGGATTGGCTCACCGGGTAGCAGTCTTGACTGGTCATAATACCCTAAGAATTCAGTTTTCCCCAAATTTGCCGTCACAGACCATCTTAAAAGGAAATGTTATAGACTGTTTCAGTCCTCTGGGATTTACCGCCTTTTCTTCTAATGTGTTCTTATATCCACATCCTATTACTCCTGCCCACCACGGACATTTTATTTTACTTGTAGAATTCTCTGAAGTAGGTAAGGTCTGAGGATGGCAATGAGACACTAGCTGTGTAGAAGACGACAGTCATTGTTTGAGAGATGGTATTGGCACGTTGAGTTTTGCGAAATAACGAACCGGGTACAGCTCACAGCTGTTGTGGGAACCAGTGTGTCTGTGCTCAAAAGACCTCCTTGTTATCCCCTTGGTTGGTTATAATACCAGGGCTGCCTCTGATTTAAATCTTGCTTGCCTGCCACGGTTTAGTTACTCCCCTGCCTTCTGTTCTCTCTTTGGAAGACCTGCCCTCTCCTAGGTTACCTGGCTTCAGCTGGTCCGGAGAAGACCCCAGCTGTGTCTTCAGGCAGGTGCCCCCTTGTGGTTTACAGTTGTGCGTCACTGCTGCTCTGAATCCTTAAGACCTTCCGTTTTCCCCTCTTTTTTCGTGTCCCTGGGAGAGCAGCAGTCCTGTATACTGCTAGTTGACTTCATTGCTCTTACGTTATTTTTCAGTTCCTTCTAGCATGGCACACCCCAAAGAGAAAACCCCAATGTGTCTTGTGAATGAGTTAGCCCGTTTCAACAAGATTCAGCCTGAGTATAAGCTTTTGCGTGAGCAAGGTCCAGCTCACTGTAAGGTAAATATTGTCCATACTGCTTGTGCATTTATAACCCACCAGGAATGTTTTCTGTTTTTTATACTGCTCACGTGGTGCTGTGGTTCAGAATACATATTTTCAAACCACTGAGGCTGTCTTCAGGAGATGCCAAAGTATAGATTTTTGGCAAGTCGCTTCCCTTGACCCTTGCAGAATGGGTCAAAGAAAAGATATGCTTCTTTTTGGGAACTCCAGTTAGTATGTGGTTGTGTTTAGGATTCTGAGTAGAGACCATTCCCAGGCCCCTGTGAATGATTTCCTGTGAATTTTCCAGGCTCTGGGTCTCCTGGCTGCAGCCTGCCTCTGGCTCCTTTCCCGCTTGTTTTCACGTGTACCTTAGGCTGGGCCGGGAAAGGAGGGGAACAGGAAATCCATTTTCCCACTTGTTAGCCATTCAGGTAAAAGGTTTGAAAATGAGAGGTAGAAATTTGTTTCAAAGTGAGTCAGTCCTTTGGACTGTCTCTGACTTCACTTATCTTTGTCCTTCCCCTTATCTTAGAGAATGGAAGACTGTAACTTAAATTTTTTACTATTTGCCATTTAGGAATTCGGTCTTTGAAGCTTGTTTGATAATGTAAATCTTGGAACTTAAATGTGTGCATATCTGGCTTTATCTTTGCAGCTGCAGTATAAGAGAGGGTGTGGTATGAGAGAAGGAATCCGGCCTCCTATTTCTGATCCTAGCCTTGCAGTAAACATAATTAAGGATGAATTATTGGTCTCTTTGTGCCTCATTTTTCTTGACGTGCAAACCTCAGGCCTTGAATGATATCAAGTTTCTCTTTTAATTTGACTAAAAGTAACATCAGCCACAATCCTAAATAGGTACCTTAGTGTGGTGAGGTGAGTCACCTTTGGTGTCAGGCAAATCTGGGTTTAAATCTCAGCTCCTTACTGGCTATGTGACCTTGGGCAAGCTACTGCTGTTTTTTGAACCTCAGTTTCCTCATCTGTAAAATGGGGATAATACCTACCCAAATGGGTCTACTGTGACAATTAAACCAGAGAATATATGTTAAAGTGTGGAGCACAATGCCTGACAGTTAGTAAATGCTTGAGAGATGGTAGCTATTACCATTATGCATTTCAGAAACACAAATTTCTACTCACATGAAGCTAGTTTTCACATTTTTCTAAAGCATAGTGATATTTGAAAGGTTTCTTTACTTTTGGAAGGCAATTAGTGATTTCCTATAACTTCTGTTTCTTCTACAGGATTTTTTTTGCAGACCTTAACTTTGGGATTCCCTTTTATTAACTGTTCTTGGTATTTTTTGAAATATGTACTTTCTCACCTAACCTTTAGTGGTGCGTTAGGTAATTTGGCTGTGTGTTCAATCTGTAACTGCACTTTTATTTACAAGTTGTTCAAAGACGAGAAGTTATTCCCTCCTCGGTGACTGTTACACTATTTATTTAAAAATCAGTGGTCTGGTGTACTTTTAATTCTATTAAAACCAAGATTCTAACCTTGTTACCAACCCTCTACACAGAAAGGCAGCAGAGTGGCAACAGCGCTGACGGGGAAAAGTCCTGGAGAAAGGCAAAACTGTTAATGGAATTAACTCTTTTTTGTTTTTTAGCTTTTTCCCTTTAAATGTCTTTCCACGAATGGATCATGAAAATGCCCCAGGGATTCCACAGCGTAGACTTCTGCTGTTTGGTTGTTAGGCCAGCCAGGATTTTCAGTCCATGCTAGTGGTGCCTAAATGAGTAACCTTGTGAACTGCAGCAGAAATACAGGGGACCCCTAGTGTTTCCACTGGGGTGAAGGATTCTTTAATTTTCCCGCTTTAGTGGAAGCTGTGTACTGAGGGAATCCTGAAGTTAAGACCTACAAGAAAAATCAGCTGTGAAGGCACATCGCGCCTATCCCTTTAGGCACCAAATTTAAATGATCTGGACATGTTCAGAGGAGCACATTTGACATTAAATTATTCACAGTAAATTATTTGCAAATGAAACAGTGATATCCAGTGATAAAGAAAAGCAGAAAAACAAAAGCTCCAGTTGGTTTTGCTAAATTCCTAAGTAGTGAGTCTCAAACTTTGCAGTGCATCAGAATCACTAGGGGAGCTTTTTAAAGAACACTTGCCTAGGGTCTCCGCTCTTGCTTCTCAGTCGAAGTCCCTGGACATGTATATTTTACTAAGCTTCCTAAGATAAGCACCAAAGTTAAAGAATCACTGTGCTATGATGGGTCATAGTTTTTGACAGAATATTCACTTCTGATAGGATTAACATAACCTAATTTCAAGAACAGAGTGTGTATTTGGGTAACCTTTATACTTAAAAAGGAATAAAGAGGCTTGCCATAGTCAGCGTTTGCTGAGGGCAAAATCAGCTGTTTTGGATGCCTCCTTGAGTTCAGAAACGTTTCTAGATCTTTGCTTGCTACAGATTGGATTTTCTTCCCCAAATGGAGGCAGTGTCTGAATAGTATAGTCTTAGGAAAATAGAAGGCAACTTTTTAGAACCTGGCTCACATTCCCAAATTCATTCACGTTTTTGTCCTGCTAGGGTTGTTTTCAGACAAGAGACCACAAACACAAGAACATCAAAACAAATGTCTTAATTTGCTTGAGATACTACTTTGTGTCTAAATCAAGTTTGCTGAATTTCTTCCCTGAGAAGTAATTGGAAGACAATTTCTGTTTGGCTGACTTCCAAATCAGCATCTAATATTTTAATATAGGGGAAAACATTTTTTTTTAATCTCTGTACTTACCTCCATTTTTCAAAGCATAGTTTTGTCATAGAGTGTTGTTCAATGCCAGTCAGCGAGACATGTATCTTTTTGTGTTTATAAAAATAACAAAAATGGGAGTGAGGGAGTAATTTGCCAAGGTAATGACCAGGCCTTTTAAACCATGACCATAAACAATGTTCCAGGTCCAAGCGACATATTACAGTCAACCTCAGGTATCGTGAATTGAGAGCTCACAATTTTCATTTGTAGGTGTTTACAGTACAGCTAACACTTGGAGATCAGCACTGGGAAGCTGAAGGAACTAGTGTTAAAAAAGCCCAGCACACAGCTGCTGCCAAAGCTTTGGAAGGAACAAAATTTCCTAAACCCATAGTCCGCCCTTTTCGTAGCGAAGGAAGGAATCCAGGTATTATGCGTGGGCCAAGACAGGTTCCTTTCAGAAGTGTGTCTAGAGGTACCCATTTAGTATGTATATGCATTCTTTCATAACTAACTTACTGACTTTGCAAGCACGGTTTCTACACTACCAGTGGCAAACGCTTACCTTTTTAGAATCCTTAACCATACTCCAAAACATTGGTTCCCAGTCTCTGGTCCCTTGACTCTTGAGGATCTGGAAAGAAGGTCCTGAGAGGTAGTGGTGTCACCAAACAATTGCTAAGATTGCAGAGAAGCCTAGTGAAAAAATTGCCAAGAATGTAGGCCTTAGCTGGAATCACTTCAACCCAGTGTGGAAATACCAATTATAACATGTTGATCAGAAACGCAGATTGTCATTTACACGTCTCCTGATCATCAAAAAGAATGAGAAAATGACTTAAACATGTATTACTTAAATACTATTAGTAGATAACACCTCTTCAAACAAGGGACCGAAGGAGAGAGAAGACTAATAAAGAAGAGTTTCTGGTAAAAGCTTGGGGACCATTGACCTGTTGCTGTGGATGGAAGTGGCTGAGCCACGTTACCATCAGGCACACGAAGCCATCCCAGTCCCTTTGTCCGTAGGAAGGAATCCGGGAGATTTCAGCCACACCTTCCTTGTTGCTTTTGATTTCTTTGTGGTATTTCAGATTCATTCTCCACTGCAGGTAAATTTTATGGGTCAGAACTGTTCTTGAGATGATTCAGGTTATGCTTAGTAAGAACCTGTATGAATCCTATAAAAAATATAATTCTGAAAGTAAGAAGAGAGAGGCTGGTTACTTCTGTGACCTTTTGATTTTGCAAATCCAAAAATATTCTTACAAATTTGATTCATGCACTAAATTTAGTTGAACCAGTTCCTAGTACAGAATCAAGTCTTTTTTGTTGCTGTTGTTTTCTTCTACATACCTCCTAAAGAGGCATTTTAAAGTGGCTTTTTGTGTGCATTTAAGTTGAACTTTGCCATTGCTAGTGTTGTTCTGTGTTTGATGTGAAAGTGTTGTTCTTAGATGTGATTGTGCGCTCACACTACTCTTTCCAGCCTGGTTTTTCTTTTAAATGTTTTTAAAGGTTTATGAATTGGATGAACTGAGAGAAAAAAAAAATTGGGAAACGAACAGTGTGTGTTTTCTACAGTTGATGATTGTGAGATAACCCCAATTATACTTGCTCTTATTTATATGGAAACAGAACTCCTTTTCCTAACAAGTATTCTCACAGGTCAAATCCCATCGTAAATACTGAGATTGGAAATATCTGAATGTTTTGTGACCCTCATCTGACTTCTCCAGATAGAATTTACTTGCCTCCTCCTTCTTAATTCCACACCTTTCCTTATAGCACACCTCCTGTTGGTCCTCTGGGGGTAAGAATTGTGTCCCTTAGCACAGTGCTTTCCATCCAGTTACTGCTTAGTAAGTGCATTGTTCGATGAAGTAGTGTGCAATAAACATACTTCTAAGTGTAAGCCAATAACCCAGCAAGTCAGTACAACCAGAGTTCTATCGGCTAAGGATTCCCAAACAGTAAAATGACTTGGACAGTCACATGGGATTTTTGTTTAATCGTGGAATTCGATGTGTATTGGAACTGATATCTAATAACTGGAATGAGTGACTTTCTCTGGTAATGTCTTATGCTAGTTGCTGCCCCTCTAATAGCTCTTACACTGTATTTTGTGCTGTTGACTGTGTATTAATATCTAGAAATCACAGCAGATTCTTGGATTTCCTGACCTGATGCCTAGCAGTGAAGTACTTAGATACTTTCCTGAAATGCATTATGAATCCAGTTAGTAGAAAGCATGCTGTTCTTTCTGATTTTAGTAACTGCCATTCTCATGTCAGAAAATAACCAGTTCTCTGTGTTGATTCTGTGTTGCAGAAAGCATAACCCCTACTGTAGAGCTAAATGCACTGTGCATGAAACTTGGAAAAAAACCAATGTATAAGCCTGTCGACCCTTACTCTCGGATGCAGTCCACCTATAACTACAACATGAGAGGAGGTGCTTATCCCCCAAGGTATGTGCCTGTTTTACTTATTTATAGGGCAAGAGAGAACGGAGGAGGGGCAGAGAGAGGAGGAGAGAATCCCAAGCAGGCTCCACACCTGGCACGGAGCCCAACGTGGGGCTGCGTCTCACAACCGTGAGACCGTGACATGAGCCGAACCCAAGAGTTGGACGCTCAACCGACTGAGCCACCCAGGTGCCGCTGTTTGTTTTAAGTACAGGTGAAGATGTATCTCATTCCTGACATGGAAGAAGAAAATCTGTAGATTGTGGAGCGCACAACGATTCGGTCATCTTTGGGCTTGCCAGATGCTGAAGTCCTCTTAATCGTGGTGCCTTTGGAACTGTGTCTTGATGCTTGCTCCTTTACCTTCTGTCACTGGCAAGAGCCTGAGTGTGCTCCTCACTAGCAGTATGGCTGTGCCCTGAAACCATCTGGTTAAAGATCACCTTTGTAACTGCTTCTTGTAACTGAGTCATATTTGAGTGTGATTCCCACAAACACCAAGATTCTCAGCATTCATAGATTTGTTGAGTATTGTTTACTGGGTACTTTTTGGCTTCGAATTTATGTGGTTTGTAACAGCTTTGGAGTACAGGTCCAGCAAAATACTAATCGAAACCCAAAACTATGTGTAAAAAGCCTCCTGTTGGGCAATCATAAGACGTTAGTGGATAGGTTGATGATGGGAATGGAAGTCTTCCTTTCCCTGCCTGACTTGAATGGAGGCAAAGCCACTTAAAAAATGTAAGCTCTGGGGGCGCCTGGGTGGCTCATTCAGTTAAGCAGCCGACTCTTGATTCCAGCTCAGGTTGTGATCTCACAGTCTGTGAGTTTCGAGCCCTGCATTGGGCTCTGCGCTGTCAGATTCTTGGGATTCTTCTCTCCCCCCCCTCCCTCCACCCCTCCCCTGTTCGTTTTCTCTCCGTCTCTCTAAATAAACTTCAAAAAATGTAAGCTCTGACATGTAGAGGCCAGGTTCTGCCAGGCTGTAGGCTGTTGGGATTTCTAGAAATGAGGGTCCTTCCAAAAAAATTTCTGTTAAAAAATTCCCAGGGGTACCTGGGTGGCTCATTCGGTTAGGCATTAGACTCTTGATTCCGGCTCAGCTCATAATCTCGTGGTTTGTGGGTTTGAGCCCCACACCGGGGTCTGCGCTGTGTGGAGCCTCCTTAGGAGTGTCTCTCTCTCTTTCCCTGTCTCTCAAAATAAATACATAAAGCATTAAAAAAAAAATTCCCAGGCTTTTCTGGAGACAGGCAAGGGTGTCTCTCAGATAGGAGAAAATAGAGCAAGTTTTCTACCTTAAGCCAAAGTCTAATTTTGTAAATTTGGGTTACATTATAAATTGAACTCATGTAGTCTATAAGGTGTTTTTGTGGAACATAAGTTTGCTTGCTAGACAGTATTTGCCTATTCTGTGTGCCAGTTCTAATCCAGTGTAAGCTTGTGAAGTCTCTGGATATACCGATGAAGAGTCATTATTGGCAAGCAGGTCCTGATGTGATTAGGACCCGTGATGAAGGAAAGACCTGGGATTTGCCAGGGAGCGTATGGGTGACTTACTGATCTGAGATTGTAATTCTGCTAAAACCCCCTTTTTACTTTCAGGTACTTTTACCCATTTCCAGTACCGCCGTTACTTTATCAAGTTGAGCTTTCTGTGGGAGGACAGCAGTTCAGTGGGAAAGGAAAGACAAGACAGGCTGCAAAACACGATGCTGCTGCGAAAGCCTTGCGGACCCTGCAAAGCGAGCCCCCACCGGAGAGGCTGGAGGTGAGGCGGGCGGGCGAGCAGGTGAGTGGTAAAGGTGTCCTCTCCAGTGGCTTTTTCTGAGAAGCACTGAGAGCTGTCCGGAATTTTTGTGATTTGGCAGCTTGCATGATTTTGTACTCCATGGCCCTTTGGCCTTTCTTCCCCACCCCCCCCCCCCTTAAAAAAATGTCTTAGCAAGAAAGTCAGATGCCTTCTTTTTCACTCTGTGGCATAGTTTTGAGTGAACATGGTAGAAAGATTGTGACTCAATTGAGCTGTGAAGCACATGCGTGGAGGAATTCTTTGGTGGTAAAGGTTACTCTTGTCAGAACCTACTGCGCGGTTTGTGGCACCAGCTTAGAGAGTTTTCTGAAGCCATTTTTGACCAGCTACTCTGACATATCAGAGTGCCGGTTATCTGTTGCTGCGTAATAAGCCATTACAAACTTTAGTGGCTTAACCACCTGTAGGCATTTATTTTGCTCACAAATCTGCCATTTAGGCAGGGCTTGGCACCCAGCTGGTCTCTCCTCTACACAGCTCTGGCTAAGGTGGCTCCACAGGGGCCAGAGGATCACTTCCAAGATGGCTCCCTCACAAGGCTGGTAAGTTGATGCTGGCTGTCTGCTGAGACTGAAGCAGGGGCTGTGGTCCTGAGAGGACCTCAGTTCCTCTCTTAACTACCCTGTACAGAGACTGCTGACCCACGGGATGGGATGGTGCCGGGTCCACGTATCCTAGAAGACAGGAAATGGAAGCAGCTTCCAGTTTTCAAGGCCTGGGCCCAGAAATCCCCCACAGCATTGCTTCTGCTGTATTCTATAGGTCAAGCAGGCACAGAGCCCAGATTCAAAAGGAGGAGATACAGAAACTCACTTTTTATAATTAAGCAAAATTCACATAACATAAATTCACAGTTTTAACCAGTTTAAGCGTACGGCTCAGTCGCTTTTATTTGGTACATTGACAATGTTAAGAACCTCACTTCTGGATGAGAAGAGTTTCGAGAATTTGGGGGCCAGGTTTTAAAAATCCCACAGTGAGAATAGGTTTTTAACTCCTTGTGGCTAAATGGGAATCGAGGTCTTAGGAAATCAATGACTGTTTTTCGTTATGGCGTGTTTGCCTTTTCCAGTGTAATCACACATTTTACAATAGAGATAATCTGTTTCCAGGGTCCACTGAGGACCAAATAGAAGAGACTGTCACTTAGAAGAGGGGATTTCATGAAGTTAAAGGGATAAGCTTCTCACTGGTGAGATTTGTTAGAAGCAGTAGGTAGTGTAATTTGAGTCATCTTGGAGGCTTTTCGTTTTTTGACTTCGCCGCGGTGCTGATCTAATTGGAGTCAGATGGGCTGGTTGTTTCTCAGCTGCTTCTCGCCAGCAGTTGTTAAACGATCGCTGAGCCCTGGCATGTGGGTTGTCTGCTTCACAACCACTTGAGAAGTTTAAAAAAAATTCCTTGGTCCAACCCACACGATTTCTAATAGGAGTCTGTCTTTTGCCTTTTTTTTTTTTTAAAATGTGCTCTTGCAGTAGCTCTAAAGCTCAGTCAGGGTTTGGGAACCACAGGTCCTAAGTATTATCGGTGCTTACCCCTCAGGCAGCCACCCCACTTTGAATGCTGCCTGGAAGTACCCACCCTTTTGCTGAAAAGGGAAGGCACCTGATTGGTGTCCCCGGTCTGACCCCATTACCCTGGAGCAGCGAGGTTGGCTCTGGCCTGAGGGCAGAGGCTGGCGCAGATGCACTCTCCTGGGCTGGGTTCCACTGGCTCCTCTGCCGTCTGTATGGAGCTTTGCTGAGAGTAATGTTAAACCTCCTTGTGCCCCTGTTCTCGTTCTGTATGGTTTGAAGTAGAGACATTGCCCTTCAGAAACGTCTCAAAGACTGGGCTCACCCAGTGCTTCAGAAACAAGAGTCATTGAGTCAGATGAGACTTGCTTTGAGATAATAAAGGAAACACTTGGCCTCCCACCTCAACCAGGCCTCCTGATAGCTGGGTGGTAGGGCGTAAAGAGACATTTTTAGAAGGGATCTTTAATTTTTTTCTTACAATGAATGCATGTAAACTATAAAAATTTTTAAATTAAAAAACAAAAATCGTTTATAGATTTGCTGCTTAATGGATGGATGATCACTATTAACATTTTGGTGGGTGTCAGTGCATACGTAAGTAAATACGTGTACCTGTCTAATGACAAAAGTGGGATGATATTGTATGGTAACCACTTTTTTTCACGGAACTGCTTATCATGAATCTGTTGTCATGCCATTTACTTCGAATTCCTTGGAGGACTCAAATTCAACTTGCATCTAAACACTTTTTAATAGCTACAGTGTGTTTCATTGTGTAAACGTACCAGTTTATGTTTTCAACAGAGGCTTGGTTATTTAGATTGTTTGCAGTGTTCCCTTTTAGAAAATAGGTAGTGAGGAACGTTGTTGTAGTAAATCTTTGTGCATGTCTATGACATTTCTATGAGCCCAGACACGGAAGTAAATAGCCACTTGCATGGCAGTAAATATGACCAAGTTCTCAGAAGCATGGTGCCGCTAAGAAGTCTGCCACCAGGGTGAGAGCAGCCTTTTTGCCTGTGGTCTGCCAGTATTGGAAATTGCGATTGTTTTTAGAGTTTCTTTATCTTGAGAGAGAGGGAGAGAGAGGATCCTAAGCAGGCTCTGCACTGCTGACATGGGGCTCAGACTCATGAACTGTAAGATCATGACCTGAGCCAAAACCAATAGTCGGACGCTTAACCAACTGAAACACACAGGCACCCCAGAAATTACAATTTTAAACAAATTGTTGATTTTGCTTTTGAAAGTATGTAGAGCATGTGATTGTGTGATAGATCAAGTTGTCTTCTCTAGAACATGGCCAATAAAAAGCCAGCAATTTATATCTATAAAGCAGGGGTTGTCTGGTTCCTTGACAACAGGCATCATGCTAGGCTTTGAGGAAAAATCTGCCCCTTCCATGTTGGGGCTTCATGGAACAGAGCTGACAGATGTTAACATTAGAATCATCAAAGAGTGCGGCGAGTACTAAGGTAGAAAGTAGCAAGTATTAGAAGGGCATCAGATGTCTCATTTAGATTGGAGTAACAGCGATGCATTCAAGGAAGTTCTTTCTGAGGAAGCATCATTGAAGCAGAGACTAAAGATAAGCAGAAGAACAGCAGGAGCAGCTTGTGCAAAGGTCCTGCATTGGAAAAATGCCTTTCTTTGGGGTGCCCGGGTGGCTCAGTAGGTTGGGCTTCCGACTTTGGCTCGGGTCATGATCTCATGGTTCACCAGTTCGGGCACCGACCGCATCGGGCTCTGTGCTGACGGTTCAGAGCCCGCAGCCTGCTTCAAATTCCGTGTCTCCCTCTTTCTCTCTGCCCCTCCACCACCTGTTCTCTCTCTCTCAAAAATAAATAAAACATTTAAAAAATTAAAAAAAAAAATGCCTTTTTTTTTTTCCTTTCCTTTCCTTTCTTTTTTTTTTTTTTTTTTTTTTTTTAAATCCAAGGCTGTGGTAATAAACAATGACTTACTCAGTGTCTGAGCTGTTAGGAGCAAGATGGCCAATAGCTACAGTATATGTAATAGACAAAACAGAGCTGACCTAATGTCCACTAGTAGGGAAGTGGTTAAATAAACAGATACATTCGTCAGAGGGAGTCCCGAGTGTGGTACGTCTGTACACATAGGCTTGAAAGGAGGCCCCTAATGTACTGAGAAGGAGGAGTCAAGAACCAGAGCTGTAATTTTGTAGATAGTGTGATCCTGTTTGTGTTTAATTAAAGTGCCAGCTACGTGTGTATGTAGGTATGTGTATATCTGTGTGTGGTTGTGCGGTTTCTGTCTTGAAGATTGTATCAAGCTTTAAAAGTTTTCTCTTGGTGGTAGTGGTAGAAGGCCTACTTGAGAAAAAACATTATACTCTTTGAGGGCCTTTCTGGTACTACTTTTGTGAAAATAAATTAGCTCTTCTGGTCTTGTTGTTTTCACTTGGGCCAGGGACGTATTTAGCTGGGGCTTAAACTGAAATTGATTTTCATTATTCTGTCAGGATCCATGGGACCCAGTTTTCATGTCTGAGCTTCTTTTTCAAGCCTTGTAAGGATTGATATTGCAGGACTCGTATTCTTTTCTGGGGATCTTACAAAGAACAAAGGGAAAACGATTTTTTTTTTTTTTATATTTTCTTTTAAATTTTTTTTTTAACGTTTATTTTTGAGACAGAGAGAGACAAAGCATGAACGGGGGAGGGTCAGGGAGTGGGAGACACAGAATCTGAAACAGGCTCCAGGCTCTGAGCTGTCAGCACAGAGCCCGACGCGGGGCTCGAACTCACAGACCGTGAGATCATGACCTGAGCCGAAGTCAGCTGCTTAGCTGAATGAGCCACCCAGGCGCCCCAAGATTTATTTTTTAAGATAGAATAAAACTCCTTCTGTCTGGCAGTGATCATGTAGGTCCTTTGGACCCTTTTGTAAATCTTCACATTATGGAATCTAAATTTTCCTTTGTCTTGAAACATTTTGCTGTTTGTCATCCATTCCTAAATACACTAAGCAAGACTGAAATAAAAGGAGATGGAATTATGGTGACTCCCCAGGTGGATCATACAGTCGTGAAATAACTCACTACTGCCCCAGCCTTTGCTGTGCTTAATGCATCGCCTGGCACGCCGCCTCCTTCTTTCAGGAAGATGCAGAAGACAGGGGACACCGTCTTTTCCCTCTGCTGTTAGCTTTCTTTGAACTCAGGTGAGAATTTAGAACTTTTCTTTGTGTGCCTCTAATGGCCAAAAGAAGACTGTTGGCAGAGGAAGACCTGCCCGCTCTTAGATGAGTGAGAAGGTGAACATGGAGGGACAAGCAGGGCCCGGGACTCGGCGATGGCTGTGGGATTGAGAGTTTCGGCGAATCTCAGCCTGCCGGTCTTCACGTGGGATCGATGGTAGGTTAGCTTCCCCAGACTCGGGAATCGGCGAGTGAACAGTATGTTTCTCTGGGGTATGAAAAGGAAATGTGTACACTCTTCTGGCCATTCTACAGGAAGGGCTTCATCACACAGGGTTTTATGACAAGAACCTGGAACATCCTGTTTTGATGTTTTAAAAAAGTATATGTGACAACATTTCTTTCATTTTTGTTGTGTGTGATGTTTGGCCACCAGAATTTATTTTTTACCACCTACTGTTCACAAAATAAGTGGGCAAATGCAGAAGGAGGTATGTGTGCAAAGGTGATTGGGAGGATACAGATGATAAAACAATGAAAAAAACTCATTAGATCCTTTTTTGGGGGGGTTTATAAATCTAAAAATGAAAGCATGTTGGTAGTTATGGAGCAAAGAAGATGGCTGTTCTCCAATAAAATTGTGTCAGTTTCACAAGTAGTGTGTTTTGATGAAACCAGTCCAAGAAGAATCAGAAGTCATGATAAGCTGGAACCCACTGGAGATGGGTTTGAAAAATGACATTGTTACAAGTGGGCTATGCTCTGGGTTCAGACGTAGCCAGCTGATGGGCGGCATTTAAAGGACCATGCCCAGGGGCGCCTGGGTGGCTCAGTCGGTTAAGCGTCCGACTTCAGCTCAGGTCACGATCTCGCAGTCAGTGAGTTCGAGCCCCGCATCGGGCTCTGGGCTGATGGCTCAGAGCCTGGAGCCTGCTTCCGATTCTGTGTCTCCCTCTCTCTCTGCCCCTCCCCCGTTCATGCTCTGTCTCTCTCTGTCTCAAAAATAAATAAACGTTAAAAAAAAAATAAAAAAAAAAATAAAGGACCATGCCCATTTTGGGTACATAAATGCCTTCCAGACTACAAACCTGAAATAAAAACTTGGATTTGCTATTTTAAATTCTAATTAAAATCTCTAATGAAAAGATTCTTAGTTGTCCTTTTAATCTGTATATTATTTGTAAAATGACTTTAAATATAGAAAAATAAAGAGTGTGTTGAAGCCAGATAGTAAGTAAAGGGTTAGGTGAATTTTTTTTTCTGACATACTGAGGGTTAAGCTTGGTTCAGAGTGTTTTTTTCATAATGTTGACTAGATTTTATTGATAAACCATACATTCTGGAATTGATATAAACAGTAATTCCCACTTCGTGAAGATAAGATTAAGGCCCCACTATACTTTTCCCATCTTACTGAGAATGGTATTTGTGGATTGGTTTTGACTCATTTTGCTGCTCTCCAATCCAATCCAACATTTTGTCCAATCCAGATAATATCAAAATTATTTATGTAAGAGAGCAACATAATGTGACTTCTAAGTACACATGTATCTTTGTTTCCTGTTTTGCATTTTTATTTTATTGGCCGCTCTGTCCCTATTGAAATCCCTTTAGAAACAATGGCATAAAGCAGTGAATCTCCACGATGCTAGTAAAATCAACTGGGGTCTTAAAAAAAATAAGTACCTATAAATAAAATGGTATCTAAGCCCTACCTGAAAAAACTTGAAGTTAATTTTTCTGGAGTGGGAAGCCAGCATCTGTCCTTGCAAAGCTCCCAAGTGATCCTGCTGCTGCTGTGTTTAAGAAACACTGGCTTACGGTTTAGATTTTTGCAATAGATTGTTATTTTCTGTCAGACTTATGTGGAACCTCAATATAGAGTAGCATTTGATTAGTATAAACTTACAAGTTTGAATTGTATAATATTTATGAATATAATCAGTGAAAATGATTTGTGTGAATTTTCAAAACACAAAATTATACCATGTATTGTTTTTCGTCCATTACAAAAAACATGGTTGGGAAAGATACATGATTAAGGCTGCCCTGGGAAGGGGAGTGAAAAGGGCTTTATTGTTTCCCTTAAAAAATAAAAATTTGATGTCAGTAGTTCTTAATGTTGACCTTTGTTAAATCCAGCACAATTGCCTGTTACATTGTTTATCTGTACTTTTCTGAATGTTTGAAATTAAAACTAATTGGGCTGGTAAAATGAACAACAGATTTGAAAATCGGAGTGCATGCATGGTGGTTGAAGTCTCATTTTAGCCTCAGCACCCAGTTTATTTCTAAATTTTGTTCTGCTTGCATTAACACAGTTACTTAGTATGAGAGTGAACTCTTTGTTTTTAACAGCTCATATACTTAAAAAAAAAAAAACCTCTGAGGCTGCCTGGGTGGCTCAGTCGGTTAAGTATCCAGCTCTTGATTTCAGCTCAGGTCATGATCTCACGGTTCACGAATTCAAGTCCTTTATCGGGCTCTGTGCTGACAGCATGGAGCCTGCTTGGGATTCTCTCTCTGCCCCTACCTGCTTGTGCTTGCCCTCCCCCTCCCTCCCTCCCTCCCTCCCTCCCTCCCTCCCTCCCTCCCTCTCTCTCTCTCTCTCTCTCTCTCTCTCTCTCAAAATAAATAAACTTAAAAAAAAAACAAACCTAGATATCCTTCAAATAAATAGCTGTCAAGAATTTTTTTTGTGCACAAAAATGAGTACCTATTAGTGCAAGTTAATAGCAAGCTAATATGTTGACGATCTCTAGTGTGTTACTATTTGGTATAAAACATACTTTTCTTGGTTCCTTTTTAAAGATAACCAGGGGCACCTGGCTGGCTCAGTCAGTAGTGTGTGTGTGACCCTTGGTCTCGGAGTTGTAAGTTTGAGCCCCATGTTGGGTGTAGAGGTTACTTAAAAATAAAATCTTGTTAAAAATTTTTAAAAAATGAAATCTTAAACATAAAAGTTACCATCTCAACCATTTCTAAGCGTACAGTCCCGTGGCATCAAACACATCCTCAGTGTCGTGCAACTGTCACTACTGTCCATTTTCAGAACTTTATTATCCCACATTGAAACTCTGTACACATTGAAAGTAACTTCCCCTTTGCCGCCTCCCCCTGCCCCTGCCTCTCTCCTGGTAACCTCTGTTCTACTTCTGTCTGTATGCATTTGCCCGTTCTGGCTGCCTAATATCAGTGGATATTCATCTTTCGTGTCTAGCGTATTTCATTTATCATAATGTTTCAAGGTTCATCCATGTTGTAGCCAATGTCAGAATTTCATTCCTTTTTAAGGCCGAAGAATATTCCATTGTATGACTATTCCACATTTTGTCCATTCATCAACATGTTGGTGGATGTTTGGGTTGTTTTCACCTTTTGGCCACTGAATAAAGCTCCTGTGAGCATAGGTGGCAGAGTATCTGTTTGAGTCCCAACTTTTAGTTCTTTCAAGTATAGATATCTAAAAGTGTAATTCTGGATCATACTGTAAATCTGTTTAACTTTTTGAGGAACCGCCCAACTGTTTCGCACAAAGGCTGGGCTATTTTACACTCCGTCCAGGAAGGCCTGAGGTTTCCTCCACGACCTCGCTAATACTTGTTATTTTCTGTGGCCATTCTTAGGGTGTGAAGGGTGTCTCACTGTGGTTTTGACTTGCATTTCCCCAGTGATGAGTGATGCTGAGCACTGTTGCATCTAGTCCTTGGCCATTTTTCTGTCTTTTTCAGAGAAATGTCTATTCAGGTCCTTTTCCCATCTTTAAATTGAATTGTTTATACGTTCTGGGTATTAATTTTTTATCAGATATGTGGTCTGCACATGTTTTCTCCCATCTGTGGGTTGTCTTTACTTTCGATGCACGGACGTGTTCGGTTTCAGTGCAGTCCAGTTTATCTGCTTTTTCTTTTGTTGCCTGTGCTTTCCGTCTCATCCAAAAAGTCACTGCCACATCCAGTGTCCAGATACTTTCTTCCAAGAATTTTACGATTTTAGCTCTTACATTTAGGTCTTAGATCCATTTTGAGTTAATTTTTTGTGTTGTTTTTTTTTTTAATGTGGAAATCTGTTTTCTTTTTTTTTTTTATTAAAAAAATTTTTTTTAAATGTTTTTACTTATTTTTGAGAGACAGAAACAGAGCACAAGCCAGGGAGAGGCAGAGAGAGAGAGGGAGACAGAATCTGAAGCAGGCTCCAGGCTCTGAGCTGTGAGCACAGAGTCTGACACGGGGCTCATACTCACAGACCACGAAATCATGACCTGAGCCGAAGTCAGAAGCCCAACCACCTGAGCCACCCAGGTGCCCCCAGGAGATCTGTTTTCCTAAGCACCATTTGTTGAACATACTTCTAAAAATACAGGGTAGGGCTTTAAGTTTAAAACCTATTTAAAAGACAAAATTCAGCGGCGCCTGGGTGGCTCAGTTGGTTAAGCGTCCAATTCTTGGTCTCGGCTCAGGTCATGATCTCACTGTCATGAGATCCAGTCCCACGTTGGCTTCAGGCTCTGTGCTGGGTGTGGAGCCTGCTTAAGATTCTCTTTCTCCCTCCCCCTTCCCCTCCCAAGCTTGTGCGCGCTCTCAAGAATGAACGAACGAATGAATGGGTGACTTTATTTCAAACCAAACTTCTGTGGAGCTCTAGCCTTCCAAGGCGTCTTGCTTGAAGATTTCTGGCTGTAAGGATTCACTCATAAAAAGTCAGGCCCTCTTTCTGCTTAGGATTTGAGCAAGAAGAAAAGTATTTTTAGGTAAAAAAGCCACCAGAAATGCTGTGCAAATAGTTTTGAGTAGGCAGAGAGTGAAGTGGGAAGAGAAAGAATTGGAGTGTCAGGATTATATTCTTGATTGTATTAATGTTTTTTAACTTAGGGTTTCATTTCTTTTAGTTGTGGTTTGAAATCCTGATCCAATGTAGGTATAAGATCTATGTGATAAACATAGGGAAATGCACAACAGATACAATCCTGGATAGTCCTACGTTTTGCCTCTTCAGCAGTTTCAGCCACAAGTTCTTGTCCGAAAGTTCTAATCTTGGAAATAGGAAGAGTCTCAGTAATACGAAGGAAAATTCAGCTCTCTAGCCATGCCTTGGCGGGGGAGGGGGTGTTGGTATTACTGAGCTTATCTGGGTTCTCACGATCACTACCGCACATCTAGAATCTGTGTTGTCAGCTTGCACAGAGAAGATCTCTGCCCTGTCTCATCCCAGCTCTGGCCGGGGGACTGTACGTGAACCTTGTTAGAAAGATAGTCTCAGCCTTTGTTCAGCAGACTTCATTAGTTTGCACCTGCGTTTTTGCTGGCAGCAGGAAGTGCGAGGTTTTGTATGCAGTTTTGTAATTTGTTGCACTGCATCCTTGTTTTTAAAAAAGTGGATTTCCAGGGACTTTGTGTCCAAATAAGAAGCCTGCATACTTAAGTGGAGAGACTTCTAATTTGGACTTGCCATGTCCCTCACAGATCTGTCTGTATTCTGACTTTTTCCGAAAGGTAGCTTGCCAGTCCTCAAGGAAAGCTTTGGAAGTCCGTCCCTCTTTCTGAGCAGCTGTGGTGTGGCTGTGCCAGAGTCTATTAGGTGTGGATTGTTTATGGTGGATTTACGAGGTACAAGCTGACCCAGATTGTTTGTGTTTTGTTTTTTTTTTTTAAACCTTTTAAATTCACTGACACATGGCACACAAGCGGCCTTGCTCACCGGGTTAGTGCTCACTCCATACAGCTAAGGTTCAGTGCTTTTAAGGTTTATCAGAGCTGGGGTGTTGATGTTTTTTCATAAGAGTTCACTACTAAACGATTTTTCTTCCTTTAGGTGAATGGAAGAGAATCAGAAGAAGAAAATCTCAATAAATCTGAAATAAGTCAAGTGTTTGAGATTGCACTTAAACGGAACTTGCCTGTGAATTTTGAGGTGAGCTTGTTTTACATGTAGGACTCTGTTGGAAAACACTGTTGGCATTCATCATTGGAATTTTTTTTTCCCCTAAAAAACATTGGAATAATCATCACATACATGTGAACCTTCAGATTTAAGATTCAGACTTTATATTTAGCCAAAAAGCAATATCGATTCTCTTCTTTTAGGGGTCATTAATTTAGGGGCAGCCATGTCCCTCCACACAGTCCTTGGAAGGTCTCAGTAGGTCGGTCAAGCTCCTGGAATGGTTCTGAAGAATATTGTGTTTATGTTCTCATGTGTATTCCGGAGAGAGGATCCATTGTTTTCAGAAGACTCTATTACTCCCAAAATGTTAACCTCCCTAAGAGTCCCTAGAAATTGTACAGTGTAGTTGTTAAAAAGGACATCAGTTTTGGGGCACCTGGGTGGCTCAGTCCGTTACTTGGCCAACTTTTTGTTTCGGCTCAGGTCATGATAGCATGGCTTGTGAAATCGAGCCCCACATTAGGTTCTGTGCTGATGCTTGAGATTCTCTCTCTCTGCTCCTCCCCAGCTTGCACACACTCTCTCTCTCAAAATAAATATTTAAAAAAGAAAAAGACATCAGTTTCATCCTTGTGTAGCGTTTGCCCTCTAATTCACCACTCTAATAACTTCATTTGTTGTTAGAGACTTTATGGTCTAAAAATAATTAATAGGTTGTGAGTTCAAAATGAAAAATGAGATACATTTAGTATATGTTTCCTTCAAAGACCCAGTGAGTCCAGATAGACTAGGCAGGTATGGGAGGTTAAGTTTCCATTAATGGTCTGACATGGTGAATTCTTTGCAATTCCTTGTGATTTCCATGCTTGGTTATGCAAGGTTGTGTTTTACTATACAATGCAAAGTTCTTTGTCAATGCTTTGGTCTTTTAGAGTTACAAAGACTATATTTAGTTTTTCAAAATGCTTTATACTTGTACATTGTTTCTCTAAGCAAATGTAATGTGAGGTGGGGCATTTGCTTAAAACAATTCTAAGTGGTTCATAAATTTCTTTTGTCCTATTCTTAAGGCCTCCTTGAAGTTTATTATCCTGTAAAATAATTATGTAGCATTTTTGCAGTTACAAGTGATCCCCAAATTCATGCCTGGCCTTTATAACATATATACCTTCTCTTATTTATTTATTTTTTTTTAATTTTTTTTTTTTTTTTAAACGTTTATTTATTTTTGAGACAGAGAGAGACAGAGCATGAACGGGGGAGGGTCACAGAGAGAGGGAGACACAGAATCCGAAACAGGCTCCAAGCTCTGAGCTGTCAGCACAGAGCCCGACGCGGGGCTCGAACCCACGGACCGTGAGATCATGACCTGAGCCGAAGTCGGACGCTTAACCGACCGAGCCACCCAGGCGCCCCTACCTTCTCTTATTAATGTGCTAGTGCCCTACACTGGCTCCTGAATTCAGTCCTTAATCTGTCAGCTGCATGATGATGATTTCTGACTTCTACCTCGCAGTGCTTCCCGGCCTGCCATGGGACACACGTGGGATGGGAAGTTCCACTTGGATCATGGGGCCATCCTGCATCCCCTTACACCCATCCCTGCCTCACCCTGGCAGGCAGGACCGGGTTTATACTGTCCGCCTCCCTGAGCAGAGCCCCAGATGGATCTAGGGCTGTATCTTCTCACCTGGCTCTATACCCCTTCTAGCCCTTCCTCATCTGTTGGGAGTGGGGCTGGGGAGAAATGAGATACACAGAATAACAGGGCTGGTTGTTGAGTGGGAACTAGGTGGGAGCTTCGTTCCAAAAAGCCACAAGGTCTCCCTGGGTACCTGTTGCAGGAAAGGGAAGAAATACTCCTTTTTTCTTCCTGGTGAAGGATTAGTGAAGCATGAGAATGGATTTTTAGAGATTGTAGAAGGGGTGTCAAGATTGTTGGGGCGGGGGATGCCTAGCTTCGCAGGTCACCTCAGGATTACAGAGGTGACTTCTAGTGCCAGGACCCTGGTTCCCTGTGAAGCTTGCCACCTTTTCATGCTAGTCATTGCCTTGAGAGTCACAGAGCTTTCTGGATCCTTAGTGAAGGAATGCCACATCTGTGGGAATTGGAGACCAGATTGCTTCTGCCCCACTTCCACTCTGTTTAGATTTCAGACTTCTGTTCAGGAATATGTAACCTATACCCAGGAACAGTCAAGGAGTCACAGAAAAGAAATGGGAGTGCCCTCTGGTGGGTAAATATCTTACAAGGTAATTTAAGACCTTAACAGTGTGTGTTGGTGGCATGGAGTTTGTTAATGTGAGTACTTATGTTAAATAACTCCTATATCAAAGGTTCATATTGCTTCCATTGTTAGGTTGAGTAAGGGCTTTCATTTTTTCTTTCCCACAGTTCTGTCTCTTGCACTTGGAAGATTGCCTGGCACATAACGGATGCTCGGGAAATATTTATTGAATGAATGAATGAATGAACACTTACTTATTTTTTTTTTTGTAATTTTCAAAAAAATTTTGGAGAGAGTGAGTGTGTGCATACCCGAGGGGGAGAGGAAAGGGGGAGGGGGAGAGAGAGAATGAATGAATGAATGAATGAATGAATGAATGAGAATCTTAAGCTGGCTCCACACTCAGCATAGAACCCAATGTGGGACTCAATCCCATGACCTGGGATCAGCCAAAATCAAGAGTTGGGCACTCACCCGACTGAGCCACCCAGGTGCCCCAGAACAGTTGTTATTATTTATTTATTTTTTTTTACTAAGTTTTTAATAGTCAAACCTGTCACGTAGAAAACTGGGTTAGAAGTATTTAATAGGAGAAAAGAGGAGCTGTTCCTACAGTTCTTTAGGAAAAATGTATATAGCTTGACTTTTGATAAAATACATAGTTTTAGTTACAAAATGTGATGGTGTTGATTGATAAAGTCACTGGGAGGCAGTTGTGACCTCATCACACTAAATCCATTGGAGGTGAAGCTCCATGTTTAGATTGGTGGCATCATGATGTGATATGAGTAGCCGATGAAAATGGTTGCCCGAAGGGCCAGGGTGGGGCTGTGCCTCTGAAGCATTCATTTGAAGCTGGTGTGTTTGAAGCGAGATCCAGGCGGTGAGAGGTGGTGAGTGGGGGGCGACTGGGAGCTCTGTCAAGTCCATCTGCTGGTACAGGTGTCAGCTGGTCCCTCTCAGCAGACCCCTTCCTTTGGGGGGCAGTGAAGGCCATTCTCTGAGGGGCTGCTTGTCCTCACCTTGGGAGCACAGCACCGCTGTTTCTTGGGCTTACTTGGTTTTCCTAGCCACTTTTTGAATATTTTATTTTGAAAGACTTCAAACCTGTGGAAAAGTTGGAAGGACAGTGAATTTAGCCTTCACTTAGATTTTTTTAGTGATTAACAGTTTACGTTTGTTTTTTCTTTCTGTGAATATACATATTTTATTTTCTACCTGTTCTTGCTCTTGCTGCATCATTTGAGACCAAGTGGCAGATAGCATGATTCATAATATTTCAGCAAGTATCTTTTAGGGACAAGGACATTATCTTAAATAACCACAATCTAATCATCAAATATAGGAACTTGAGCATTGCTGTAGTTCTTACGTAACGTATGTCCTATATTCACATTTTGCCACCTGTCCCTGTCGTGTCCTTTACGGAAAGTGTTTTCTTCTTGTGGTACCCAGTGCGGGATCACACCCTGAGTCTAGTAGAGGCATCTCTTGGTTTCCCTTTCATCTGGAACAGTTCCTCAGCTCTCCCCTCCCCCCCTTTTTTTTTTGACAGTTTTAAAAGTTACTTTGTAGAATGCCCCTCAATTTGGTCTGATTGTTTCCTCATGATTAGTTTCAGGTTATGCATTTTTTTTGGGCAGGAAACCCACAGAAATGAGCATCACATGAAGGCATTTTACTGTGTTAGTGACACTTGTTTCCTTGGTTTACATCAGATGCTTCACCTTAGGAGACTTTCTCTTTGTAATTCATAATCTTCGAGGAGCCTCTTGAAGGTTGTTCCCTAAGAGACCTCCCCAATGAATCTAGTCATTGATCATTCTTCCTGGCATCAGGGACTACTATGGTGCATTTTCTGCATTTGCAGGCTGACATTCCACATGAAGAACCTTCCACGACATTAATTTATATTAGCGGAGGTCCGCTGCTGCTTTTTTATTCAAGATGTTCGTTATTGTCGTCAGTCATTAGGGAGTGTCCGGCTGGCTTAGTCGGTGGAGCGTGTGACTCTTGATCCTTGGAGCTTACATTTTAAAAAAAAGAAGGGGTGCCTGGGTGGCTCAGTTGGTTGAGCATCCGGCTCGATCTCGGCTCAGGTCATGATCTCAAGGTTCGTGAGGTCAAGCCCACGTGGGGCTCTGCTCTGACAGTACAGAGCCTGCTTGGGATTCTCTGTCTCTTCCTCTCTCTCTCTGCCCTTCCCTCACTTGTGTGCACGCGCGCTCTCTCTCTCACAAAAAATAAACATTTTTAAAAAGAAAAAAGAAAAGAAAGAAAACCATAGATCGCTGTTATCACCGTTCGTGTTGATACTCACATTGCCATTCAGCTGGCTCCTGTGTCCTTTGACGTTCTCCTATGGGATGTTATTGGAAGTGAGGGGTTAGCTTTTTTGAGGTGTAATTTTCATACAGTAGAATTCTCCCTACTCCGGCGTATGCTTTGATGTGTTTTGATGAATGTATATAGTTGTGTAAACAGCGCTGCAGTCACCACCTGAGACTTCTCTCACCGCAGAGCTGCCCTGACTCTCTTTGCAGCCCGTCCCTCTCCTCCGTCCTCGGCCTCAGACAACCGCTGGCCTCTTTCTGTCCCCACGGTTCTGCTCTTGTCACAACGTGACACAAGTGGAATTACAAAATGGAATTACTGCCTTTTGTCTGGCTGCTTTACCTTAACACAGGTCTTGAGTGTCCCTGTTGCACAGATCAGTAGTTTCTGTGTTTATTGCTCGAGGAGTTCCCAGTTGTGCGGACGCACCGCCCTGTTGAAGAACATTTGGGTTGCTTCTGGTTGTTGGTGACAATGAGTAGAGCTACCGTAAACACACATACACGTCTGTAGAGACGTGTTTTCGTGTCTCTTGAGTAAAAACTTGGGATTGAATTTGCTGGGTTGCACGATAAATCTGTGTCTTTAACTTTATAAGATGTCGTCAGACTGTTTCCGGAGGGGGGTATCGTCGTCCTGCCCCACGGCCGTGGGGGGTTGTCGTCGTCGTTCTGCGTCCCCTCCGACACTTGGTGTTGTCCGTTTACAAAGACTCGGTCCTTCTGTGCGGTAGCAATCGGTGGCGGTGCAGCTGGGGCTCCGTGCGGCCCGGTGATGCCGAGCGTCTTTGCCATCTGCGCGTCTCCCTTGGGGGAGCGTCTGTTCACACCTTCTGTCAGTTTTATTACTGAGTTTTTTACTTTTGAGTTTTGGGGGTTATCTACATATTCTGAATACAACCCTTTTATCGGATAGGTATTTTCCAAATACTTTTTCTCAGCACGTGACTTGTCTCGTATTTTTTAAACAGTACCTTCCAAACAGCAAAGAGATTTTAGCAAGGTCGCCTTTGCCTAATTTTTCTTTTACGTTTTGTCGTGGTTTTGTGCAACCTTAGCTACCTTTGCCTCACCCAAGGTCATACTCCTGTGTTTTCTTCTAGAAGTTTCGTCGTTTCAGCTCTTAAATTGAGGTTCATGATTCATTTTGAGTTACAGTTTTTCTGTGTGCTGTGAGGTGTTTTCTTCCTCTCCTGTTTGTGGGCCTCATCATCCCTGCACGCGTGCTCCTCACCACCCCTCTTCAGAGTCTGAGTGAACGTACTACCTTCTAGTGCAACAAAACGTTTTAGCTTTGAACTTGCCCCGCTCAAGCTTTGGTGCCAGTGGAAATGGAAATTCAAACAGAAATGGCCCCAGCTGTTCCTGCGAGGAGCCCTGGGTCCCTTCCACAGAGAGTGGCACGTGGGGACCAGCAAGGGGTGCCAGGCGTGCTGGTTGCTGCCGGAAGGAGAGTCCTCGCTTCGAGGCCTTGTGGGCAGGTAACTCTAGAAGATCCCTGTATGTACCTTCACTTCAGTCCGGCATCATAGGCTCTTCCTCTCCATTCCGCATTTCATACTTAGATCTCCTGCCATCGGTCTGGTGAAACAAGCTTCCTCTGCAGGCAGGCACGCATGTCTTCTGTGCACAGCCCGTTCGATTTTACCTCTGTACGAGCCCGAGACTCACCGCCTGGGTCCAGATCTGGAGGGCTCCCGTAACCTCCAGCCGTCCCTGTGCCCTTTTCACATTACCCACCCAGAAGAAGCTCTTTCTGATACAACTATAGCTTCATTTTCTTTGTTCTTGGACCTCACGTAAATAGAATGATATGATATGGATAGTTTGATGTTGAGTCTCATCTGCGTGTGTCAGTAGTTTTTTTCTATGTGGCATTTCACGGTGTGAATGTAAAATTGTGTTTATCCATTGTCCTGTTGGTGGACATGTGACTAGTTTCCACTTTAGGAACCATTGTGTATAAAATATAAAACTAAGTCTTCTTGTGTACATGTGCACCCAGAATTGCCAAGGCCCAGGGCAGGTGTTCAATAAAAATTGTCAAGCTGTTTCCCAAAGTGGTCATACAGTATATGCTCCCACAGCTGTTCTGTATCCTTGTGAACACTCGATACTCTCAGTTGCCTTGATTTTAGCCATTTGGGGGGTGTGGATATTATAGTATTGCATTGTGCTTTCAGTTTGCATTTCCTTGATGACAAACGGTGATCACTTTTTCACATGCTTATTGGCCACTTGGAGATCTTGTTTTGTAACGTGTGTGGTCAGGTGTTCTTTAATTGGGTAGTTGGTCTTTTTTATTGTTTACTTGAGGCGTTCTTTCAGTATTCTGGATATAAATCCTCTGTAGGGTACACATGTTGCAAATACTCTCTCCCCTTCTATGGGTTCCCTGTATTTTTTACACGTCATGTGTTGATGAGCAGTTTTGTTTTTGTTTTTGTTTTTGTTTTTGTTTTTATTTTTGTTTTTTGAGAGAGACAGAATACAAGCGGGGGAGGGCAGAGAGCGAGGGAGACACAGAGTGAAGCAGGCTCCAGGCTCCAAGCTGTCAGCACAGGACCTGACGCGGGGCTCAGACTCACGAGCGTGAGATCATGACCCGAGCCGAAGTTGGACACTCAACCGACTGAGCCACTCAGGCACCCCGTGACGAGCAGTTTTTAATTTCGAAGACCTTCAGTTTTGTTTTCCTTATGGCTGGTACCTTGTGCTTTCAAGAGCTCTTTGCTACTCTCATGGTCATGACTTGTTCTCCTGTTTACTTTGGAGAGCTCTGTAGTTTGAGCTTTCGCATTTAGGTCTGTGTTCCGGCTCCAGTTACCTGTTTGTGGTGGAGTTTGAGACTTGCTTCTCCCATGAGGATATCTAGTTGCTTTTTTTATTTAAAAGACTTTTGATGCGCTGTGGTGTGTTTGCCAGAAATCACGAGACCATATGTGTGCAGGTCTGTTTCTGCGTTCTGTTCTATTTTATTGATCTCTTTCTTTGCCCGTAAACAATACCGTGAGGGCACGGTTGCTGTAACTTAATGGGAAGTCTTGAAATCTGGTAGTGTGAGTCCTCTAACTTAGCTGTTCTTTTCAAGACCATCTGAGCTAATGTAAGCTGGAGTCAGTTTTTCTTTTCCCTCTGTGTGTTCCTGGAATAACTTTATACTTAGGTTTCTGTTCATATTCAATTTTAATGTTTCTCCCCCATCGTTGTGGACTTATTTTTTATATTTTAATATGTAAAACCAAAAGTCAAAACTATGCGCAAAGATACATTCAGCAGTATCACGCTGTCCCCTTTCTACCCCAATCCCTCCCACTTGCTGTAGGGAACTAATTCTGTTGGTTTCTGCTTTATCCATCCTGTGTTTCTTTTTGCAAAAATAAGTATATAAACACACGTGTGTGTCTGTTTACATATAAGTGTGTATATACAAATCTTTTCTTTAACACAAAAGTTAGGGTACTATATAAACTCTTTTGCAGTTTCTGCTTTTCTTACTGTGTACTGGAAATCCCTGCCAGTGCTTAGAAGTTTCTCGTTCTTTTCTGTGGCTGGATGCATAGCAGCCAGTATTTAATAAGCTCAGTCTTGGCTTGAGGCTCAGAGCAAATATTAAACTTGAACTCTTTATGTCGCAGTTATTTCTGGGCTTTGCTGGGACGGCTGCCTTCCTGCCATTTGCAGTGGGTCTCCCCAAACTCAGAGCAGTCTGTGACCTGGGGACACAGATGGGAGCCGTTGTGCTAGGAGGACGGGAGCAGAACTTGCTTCCCATTTCTTTGATGCTAACTGGGACTGATCAGACCCACGAATGTTCAGAAGTCTGGAAAATAACGAACAAGGGGAGAAGAGCATCCGGGGTTATCACTGTTTCCTTTTGCTGACGCGTGTGCTCCCTTCATTTCACGGGTCTTACCGAAACTCCCCTTGGCCGGTGTTTCCCGGGAGGTAGTGCGCTAAGCAGCGTGCCCTGCTGCTTGCAGGAGGTGTCTGTCGCGCTTTCACTCAGTCTTTCCCTCTAAACCAGGTTGCCCGGGAGAGTGGCCCCCCCCACATGAAGAGCTTCGTGACCAAGGTGTCAGTTGGGGAGTTTGTGGGAGAAGGTGAAGGGAAGAGCAAGAAGATTTCGAAGAAAAATGCTGCCATAGCTGTTCTTGAGGAGCTGAAGAAGTTGCCACCCCTGCCCACAGTCGAGCGAGTGAAGCCCAGAATCAAAAAGAAAACAAAATCCATAGTCAGGGTAAGAACCTTCCCGAACAAAGAGGGTATTTCCGTTGCCCACAGACGGCTGGGGGCTTCAGAAGGCTCACTAGGTGGCGGATCCTAGCGACAGCAGGTGGCCGCTGACGTGCCACCTGCCAGGCCGGGCGCCGGGGCCTCCTCGTGCAGCTCTCCCGGGAGCACTCCCTGTCAGGCAGACGCGACCCCGAGCCGGGGTGGGGTCGGCGGGGCCCCCGCAGGTGTGCGCACACGTCTGCGGATGAGGGTGTGACTACAGGAGTGCCCGTCTGCAGACAGGACGGCGAAGTCGTCCTCGCTCCACCTCACCGCTCCTGGCACTGGTGTGAGTGTGGAGGAAAGACGTCTGGGGACAGGCGGACGAGTGAGACGTTTCACCAAACACCACCTGATTCTTTGGGATTTTTTTAAGCCGTGTCAGTGGACCCGTCAGAAATTATACCCGCCCCCTCCTCCCCACCCAGAGAAGGGGCAGGAGTCCATTCGGGCATATTTAGGGATACTAGGGTCTGCTCTGTCACGACTGTCAATACGACTTGACCCTTGAACAGCACAGGGGTTAGGGTTGCCGACCGCCCCCCGCCCCCCCCCCCCCAACACACACGCGCGCGCGCACACACACACACACAGCGGGAGACCAGGGTTTAACTTTTTGACTCCCTAGGAGCATAACCACTAATAGCCTGTTGACCAGAAGTCTTACCAATAACATAAATGGTCGATTAACACATTTTATGTGTTGTATATTGTTATATACATATGTGTATTCTATGCTGTGTTTGCACAATAAAGTAAGCAGGAGAGAAGAACATTATTAAGGAAGTCGTGAGGAAGAGAAAATACATTGAGTATACTATACTATAGTGTATTTATCAAAAAGAAAGAAAAAGAAAAACCCGCTTGTGCATGGACCTGGCGGTTCAGACCCTTGCTGCTCAAGGGTCAGCTCTAGTTTGATGCTGTGTCAGGACCAGGACACAAAAGCGAGCACTCTGCTCACTGCTGCACTTTCTTTTCTGCTCTTCATATCCGCGTGAGTCTGTGGGTGAGGGTTCTGTGGCGCCGAAGGTGGCCACTGGGAAGGAACGGTGGGGTTCTTGGGTGTCAGCTTGGGGTTTTTTTTAATAGTTTTTGGATGTTGAGTCACTGTTAAGAAAGCTGGGGACCCATCTTTATAACAGACTTTCAGGGGAGTTTTAGGAATAGTGTTCTGTATTTCTTTTCTCCATTGTGAAGTTGTAATTTATTGTCAAAAAGCAGACATTACGATAGTTGTCTACTTGTAGTGAAATACTGATGTTGGTTTGCCAGGAAGACTTTTAAAAAAGTCAACCTCAGTGCAATCCTAGAAAGTCACTGAGCATCTTTTAACTTTAAAAAAGTTTTAAAAAGGTCTGATTAATTCGGGCCCTTAGATCAACATAAAAGGAATCTCTTGTCACGTCCCGATCTCTAAGTTGGCAAAGTCCTCTCTGCGACTAACATGGCACGTGGATTTTACATTAATTGTTCCTCAGCTACAGAGCAGCACAGACTATGGCCAGGGGATGAACCCGATCAGCAGGCTGGCCCAGATCCAGCAGGCGAAAAAGGAGAAGGAGCCGGAGTACATGCTCCTGACGGAGCGAGGCCTCCCACGCCGCAGAGAGTTTGTGATGCAGGTAGGTCGGCGTGGGTTATGGGCAGACTTCCTCTGACCACATCCCATCTCGGCTGGGCCAGGTCCAGCGGCTGGATGCTTCCCTGAGGAGGCTGGATGAGGAGCTCTGGTCCAGTGGGCCCTGCTCCCTGCCATCAGGCGTTATCAATAGTAAGACCGTGGTACTTGCAGTAATCTGATGCCTTAAAACATACTTGTGTGCGCACCACACGTGCTGCCGTATCAGCAGGTGGGAGCTTGGACATACCGCTGGAGTGTGTGAGTGCTGGGACTGTGGGATTGTGGGCGAACGCTTCTCTTCATTACATCTCCTTGAAGGTTTATATTATTCTTTTCAGAAGATAGATTTTACAAGTTATATCAGAGGATCTGTTCCTGTTCTCCTAATCCTTCTGTCAAATCTGGAGTCTAGGGTTGTTGGATCTTCCTTAGATTGGGATTACACTTCATTCAGATGGGTGCAGAGTGTTTCTCCTTATGCTCATTAAACAGTTATTCATATGGGCAGCTCACTTTGATCGTGATTTGAATTTAAGAGTGTTTTCTGGTGAAAAACCCAGTACTTAACTCTTGTGTAGCAGTTTACAACTTTGGAAGCACCGTCACTTAGCCTGCCCAGTCAGAAGGCCAGAAAAGTAATGGTCCTTCTGTGCTACCAAAGAAGATTGCAGCGTGCCAGGACAATCAGTCATTTGACCAAGATCAGTGCTGGTAGACAGCAAGGCCAGGATTCAACCCCCGAGCCCTTGTCGCTGGCCAGAGAAGGTTTCCTTGATTTCAGTTCTGTGATGTGGGGCTTTTGGTTCTGGTCTGTGCTCAAGACCAGCATGGAAGGGGATTGTAAGCAGTGGTATATGCTGGAATATGTGTAACAATCAGCTGTCTCAGGGGTGGGTGGCACAGTGGGAAGGGGGCCGGGCGCGTGTGCGTTTATGGATGTGTGTGTGTGTGTGTTACAAGTTTCACTGACAAAGGATGCGTAGCATACAGTTTACAAATAATATATAAAATACATGTTCTCTTGACTGTCAGTTTTATCCATCTGTAACTTAAGTGTAACTGTCGTCTTGAGTAGTATAAAGTCAGACTGCACACAAATGCTTCATAACTACTGTCCAGTTCAAGCAAAGAAGTTGCTCATGCTGCTGACAAAGGACTGTAGTCTTAGCGTGGGTATTGATTGTTTTGTTTACATAAACAAGATGAAAGTGAAACAACAAAGAAGTGTTGGAACTTCACTCGTTTTTAAACAATGAGTGACTTTATTGAATTGAGTAATTTTCAAAGATTGGACAGACGTCCCCAGTTTTTTGTGCTAGTTACAGTGCCACGGCTGCGGCCTTGACACGCTTTTAAGCTTAATTTGCATTATTAACCTTTTCTCCGCCTTGTAAGTCTGGAGTAGACAGCAAAACAACCGAGCGCTTGCTGCGTTGTATTCGCAGATCTTTGGTGTAAATACTCCCACCGTGGCACCTGGATCCCGGGGCTGGGAAGGGGAGCGTGCGGGAGCGCACCCCGGTGATATTTCCACCGAGCAGATGCCACGGATGCAGAGGACCTCAGAAGCACAGATATTTGTGAGATGTAGTCCCGTTAGGAAGTGACGACTTTCCAGTGTTCTTTAGCTCTGTTGGTCACAGTCGTTATAAGCTGCCGTGGTCTAGTGTGTCAGAGGGGCTGCCTTCACCGCGCGTCACAGGCCGCCGCAGGCCCGCTCCGGGGCACCGCTGTTAAGCGTCTAGCTTCTGACCGTTGCCGGGTTCTTTTGCCAGCACACCGATGCCTGACCAGTCTTTACTCTGAAGGCGTAAGCACTGGTCTGAGCCCTGACTTCGTCCTCATGCAGGTGAAGGTGGGAAACCATACCGCGGAAGGAACAGGCACCAATAAGAAGGTGGCCAAACGCAACGCAGCCGAGAACATGCTGGAGATCCTTGGTTTCAAAGTCCCACAGGCTCAGCCCACCAAACCAGCCCTCAAATCAGAGGAGAAGGTGACTGCTCGGGGCTGTGTCCTTGCTCTCTAATTGCAAGATGACCTCCTCGCCTCATCCTAGGGGACTCTGGCACCTCCAGGGCCAAGCTTCAGGGCAAGGCTTCCTCCTCCTGGCAGTAAAACAGCCCTGCTGAGCAGCGTCTTATCCATTTGGACCATTATAATGTGGTCAGAAGGGGAGTTGCATGTCCATGGCTCCAAGCGTGGCTCTGGGTTAAGTCGTTCTTGTTTCCGTATCTTTGTGGTCGGGACGCTTTGCTGGAGGGCAGCTTGCTCTTTCCATTTGTAGGATGCTAGGCGACTGGGCTTGAAGTTAACACGTCTAGTTCTGTCGTCGTGCTCTCATAGTGAGGCCTGCAGGAACGAGTTATCAACCTTAGGCTTCTGCTAGTTGGGGAGCAGCAGGCTTTGGGTTTTCTGGGACACCGGCACAGTGTGATTTATGGAACTAAATCCACAGTTTAGATTCGGGATTTCTTTTTCTTTATGAATCTAACACTAGATAAAAATCTTCAAGATTGGTAAGCGGTACCTTCAAGCAAGTTCTTGACTGAGCTTGTTTCCACGGAGAGGTCCCAGGACGGATTCACTCCCTGTGCCTGCCGTGTCCCCAGTGGGACACGGCATCTGCTCTGGCTGCAGACACTCGTCAGAGAATCTGCATAGATCCTGGACTTGGTGTTTGGGTGTTTCGTTCCAAAATCTGGTAGAGCATTCACAGCACCCTTAACCTTCTCAAAAAGGAGACCCGTGTTTGAGAAAATTTTCATCTCGTAACATTTGCCCTCCCCCCCCCCCCCCCCCCCTTATCGTTGGAAATACCCCTTCTCTTTTAACTGGATGTTAGTTACACAGAGAGTCTAAGAGCTGCTTCCCCACCGTGGGCTCTACCAGTGTAGCGTCCCCGGCTCCCTCTGGTTAAACGCTCCCCTGTCTTCCTGTGAGTGCAGAGTTCAGTACCTGGTTCCGTGTGCCTGTTGGCATCTCTTCAAGGACAGGCTGTGTGGGCCGGAGTGTCGCTGGGTGAGGGCAGGAGGCTGCCAGGGCGGCGGCGCGGGGGTAAGGCTTTCTGCCGATCACCTCTTCATATTGCAAAATGTTACAAACTACAGGTCAATGCTGGTTGGAGCTTGTTTAATTTTAGACAGTAGGAACTAATTTTGCAAGAGTTTGATTTATGCTCATGGCCTTTTTTGTTTTTTTGTTTTTTTGTTTTTTTTTTTTTTTTAAGACACCAGTAAAAAAACCAGGGGATGGAAGAAAAGTAACCTTTTTTGAACCTGGCTCTGGGGATGAAAATGGGACTAGTAAGTGTGTTGTTAATATTGTCCTGATCTGAACTTGATTCTGGGATTTGTGTAGCTCCCGGAATGACGAGCAGTGTTGAGCTTTGTGTCATCCCCGTGCCGCTGTGTGCACCGAGGGAGGGCCAGCGGGTTGGAAAGTGTTTTCCCGGCGGCGTGTGTGGCCTTGTGTTGACCCGTCTGCATGTCCCTCCCTAGGCAATAAAGAGGATGAGTTTAGGATGCCTTATCTTAGCCATCAGCAGCTGCCCGCTGGGATTCTTCCCATGGTGCCCGAGGTTGCCCAGGCCGTAGGAGTCAGTCAAGGACACCACACCAAAGATTTCACCAGGGCAGCTCCGAATCCTGCCAAGGCCACGGTAACTGCCATGATAGCCCGTGAATTGTTATATGGGGGCACCTCGCCCACAGCCGAGACCATTTTAAAGAATAACATCTCTTCAGGCCACGTACCCCACGGACCTCTCACAAGACCCTCTGAGCAGCTGGACTATCTTTCCAGAGTCCAGGGATTCCAGGTAACTGTTAGACCTGAGCCGTGTGGTCCAGACATCAGCGTCGTCCTCTTTTTTGGGGGGTTTCTCTCAGGAGATGAGCCTCGTACCTTGTTTATTATTATTAAATCAAGGTCTTTATATAGGGGAAGGGGTGGTGGAGGGCACATGGTACCTGGGTGGTCCTGAGAAGGTCGGGGAGGTAAGGAAAGTCCCACAGGCCTGTACGGTGTAGAGTAACCTTGTCCTTTGGTAATCAAATTGTAAAAAATCCAAGCCAACCGTAACAAAGCTGCTAATCTTCGTGGTGGTTCTAGCAAGCACGGATTCATTGTGCTGGCCCTTTCTGCCTAGTAGAGAAGGGCGCGGCTTCTTTCAGACTGGGGTCTCTGGGCGGACATCTGGGTTCCTGGAAGATTTCGGAAGCTGGGGCCCTGGTGCTTGCGGCCCTTGGTGCCCCCAGCAGCAGGCCCCCCGGCGGCCTCTTGCCGACTGAGCGGGAGTTGGTGGAGCCTCGTCAGGTTGAGGGCAGGAGGAAAGAGGTGTCCCCGCCTGTTTGCTGGGCCCCGTTCGTATTCGCCGCCTCCCTACCCGGCCTCAGTTTCCTTCTCCCCTCAGGTGGAATACAAAGACTTCCCCAAAAACAACAAGAACGAATTTGTATCTCTTATCAATTGCTCCTCTCAGCCACCTCTGATCAGCCACGGGATTGGAAAGGATGTGGAATCCTGCCAGGACATGGTATGTTACCCAGTGGTCCTGGCTCCTGCCTGTTGCCGGCCTGGGGAAGATAGGAAAAGGGCTCTCCCATAGCCTTTGGTGGTTTTATAGGTTTCGTCTTTTGAAGCCCTCTTCCTTAGTTTATTGGATTGATTGCTCATCGTGTTTATCAGAATTCATCAGGTTTAGATACCCCTTCCCCTTCCCTTGCCTGTGCTGACCTGGGGGGTGGACTTGGATCCTGGAACGCCTGCCTCCACATGCTGTATCCGTTCGTCTCCTTCCAGAACACAGAACCCCAGCCAGGCCCAAGTTCGGGCAGCTGTAGAAAGCCCCTTATTGTGGTCTGCTGTTCAGGTGAAACTCCTGTTCCGAGAAATACTAAAACTGAGAAATGGCATTGATTAATCGGAGTAAACTGTGGTATATCCACCTGATGGAGTGTAAGGCATCGGTCAGAGTAATGTCAAAGAAGGAAACGTGATAGGTTTTTGTTTTAAAGCAGGACACAGAATTTGTAGTCTGGTTACCACAAGGTTAAAAACGCTGAAAGAAAATCTAATAAAATTAACAGAGGTTGTGATTCAATGAGGTAAACATGGATCGTTTATTTTTTAATTTGTATTTTAAGTTAAAAATTCAAATGTTAAGGGAAAGTGTGATTTGGGGGGGGGGCTCCCTGTTTGGACCCTCACGGGCAGTGGCCGCACCTTGACTCTCCCTTTCGTCCCTGCCAGGCCGCACTGAACATTTTAAAGTTGCTGTCTGAGTTGGACCAACAAAGTACAGAGATGCCAAGAACAGGAAATGGCCCAGTGTCTGTGTGAGTGAGCCCGTTCACAGAAAGGCAGCTCTTTTCGTCATTTGCATTCAATTCAGACCGTCAGCTCAACTCAGTAGTGAAACTCACCTCAGTCCCTTTTCTGTCCCTTTCTTTCTCCCGAGGGGTTTCTAAGTAGTGGGCAGAGCGTGCAGTTTTTTTAAATTTTGAATAGGTAATACATTCACGTGGTTCAAAAATCAAAATTATTTTCAAAGGTGCACAGTGATCAGTCTTGCCCTCCTCGCAGTCCCCACCCACCTCATCCTCCCTCCCCTCCCACCCAGAGATCTTTTTTTTTCTTCCAAGGTTTTATTTATAACATACAGTGTGATATTCCTTTCAGGAGTAGAATTCAGTGATTCATCACTTACATACAACACCCAGTGCTCATCAGAACAAGCACCCTCCTTAATGCCCGTCACCCATCTAGCCCATCCCCCATCCACCTCCCCTCCAGCAGCCTCCCATTTGTTCTCTCGTTAAGAGCCAGAGGTCACATTTTTATTAGTTTATGTCTCTTTCATATGTGTTTCTTTATGCAAATATCATCCTGTGCTGCTTCATTATTTCTTCTGTCCCAGAGCTACTGTACTACACATGCATTCTCCTTAGTGTATTTTCACTTGGTGGTAACATCCTGACAAAACTTGAACCCCATTATCATAAACTGGGGCCTGTGCTATTGGACTTCAGTGTCGGCTAATTTCTTTTCATTTGTAACATGGGCTTCTTAATTCCCTTAAATTTCAAAACTGGCATCATTTTTTCATTTTTCTTTTTCCTTGAAGGTGTGGAAGGTGCTGAACCTTTTCTGGCCACGAACCGTTGTAAAACCCCAACATATATACTGAAAATACTGAAACTGCTTTGAGAATTTGGAATTTCTGATACCTCCAGTGGGCTGAGACACGTGCTGGGTAAAGAAGCAGAGGCGGCAGTGGTGACGAAGGCGGGGACGCAAGGAGGCAGTGTGGCTGCGGGTGCGCGGTGTTTTGTGCCACACGCAGGCAGCTGCTTGCTGAGGGGTGCTGCGAGGCCTGCCAAGCGGCCCTGGCTTGACCGGGAAACCAGCAGGCCCCGGCCCCTGGCACCTCGGTGCTCGGCTGTCGTCACCCTTTGGGCCGTGTTAAGGACACAGGAGAGAGCGCGCGCAACCTTTCTCAGACTGGCTCACGCAGACGCTTGGGACAAACCCTGGACACCCACGCCGGGGACAGGGGCCTTAGACCAGCCCCAGAGAAAATCAAATGCTTCCTACTCAGCGTCAACCATTCTAGTGTGCTACGGCCCCACCTCCGTGGTGCCCACACCGTCCCCACTGCTTTCTCTTCCAACAGATACGTACTCTTAAGTTTTCTTATTTTCTTTTGATTGAAATGACACTATATAAATTTTCATTTGAGAGTTTCTCAATTGTATCTAGTTACATAGCACAGTTTAGAAACTTGTCCGAGACTGACCCTACTGGAAATCTAATCAGCAGAGATCATATCCGTGTGTATGTGGTTCCACATTCTTACTTTGTCAGACTGAGCCAGGACCGTTGCAGCGATGCGGACGGTGTGCCCTCTGGTTCAGCTGCAACGGTCCTGGACTTGTCAGCATCCTGGATGAAGTCTCCCATGGTTGTATAAATTGGACAGTTTAGGAGTTTTAAACTTTAATGATCATTTGGTTCCTTTTCTATTTTATTTTTGTTAATGCAACAGGACTTAAATGAATTTTGGTCTTTGTTTTAAAGATTATTAAAAAAAAAATTGTGTGTCTATACATACGGCTCTTGAGGACACGTGGCTTTCACACTACAGGATATGGTCTCCGTGTAGTACGTCTAAACCCGCAGATGGATTTTCCTGGAGTGCTTTGTACCGCTGTTACATCTCCATGTAGGGCGGCAGAGAGTGTGGCCTGTGTTGAGCTCCGAAACTGTTGCTTTTGATGTTGTGTTACTGCGCACAGAAGCGTGTGCGGTAAGGTCCTGCATATGGTCCAGATGAAAAGCACCGTAGTCTTGCGAGTTAAGTACTGCTTTTGTTCGATTCATTGTTTATGCTGGAATTTTATCTCCCCATGGAATGTAAGTAAAACATAGTGTTTGTCACCAATAAATGGTAATACTAAATTTTTTTTGTTAATTTATTCTCAGATGCCACTACTGCTAGGTAGGTCCCCTCCCAACCTACCTCCTACCCTTTTTTTTTTAAAGGAAAAAACAAAACAAAACTTTGTAATGCTTGTGATTCTGTTTGGGCAAAATTCTGAAGATCTGAAATGACTTTATATCAAACCATTGATCAATAAACAGCTACTAATGAATTTTTGGTCCTTTCGAGCAGTATCTAAAGAAGTGAGGGAAGATGTGAGGGTGTGGAAGCGAGGCGTGTGGGCAGCCAGGTGAGGGGACGGGCCTCTCCTCTCCGACCGGACACTGTCACCCGAAGAAACGAGCCAGAAGAGGAGACTTCTCGACACTGTGAGTCTCACTTCCTGCCGGTGCACTCACACTCGGAGGACGGTGAGGCACTCGCTGCGTTCAAGCCTGGCTGAGGAGCGGGCCGGCAGCTTTCTGTTTAATTTTAGAAGATGCTCATGGAGGTGGTTCGCTGTAAAAACCAGCCCGTGGGTGGGACCGCCAGGATGTGAGTGGTCAGAAGGTTCTGGAAGAGTGCTCAGACACAGAAGGGGATTTGACGTCGCAGGGAGAAAGCAGGGAGAGTTTCTCAATTGTATCTAGTTACATAGCACAGTTTAGAAATTTGTCCGAGACTGACCCTGTTGGAAATCTAATCAGCAGAGATCATATCCGTGTGTATGTGGTTCCACGTTCTTACTTTGTCAGACTGAGCCAGGACCGTTGCAGCGATGCGGACGGTGTGCCCTGTGGTTCAGCTGCAACGGTCCTTTCCCTGGTCCCCTGGTCCTGCAATTTTCCTTTCCTTAGTCCTGGAGTCAGCCATTTCTCCAAGGAGCTCTGGTCCCTTTTAGTGATGACCACATCTGAAAAAATAAGGTCGGGGGCGGGGGGGCGCTTGGCTGGCTCAGTCAGTAGAGCACGAAACTCTTCATCTAGGGGTTGTGAATTTGAGCCCCCCACCCCACTGGGTGTAGAGATTAAAAAACATGGAAAGAAGCCACCGAGGTCTGGGTGTGCTTGGAGCGCTCACTGCTACTAGGATGTTTCCTAGGCCTTCCGAGCAGACCTCTAGGGAACAGACCCATGTATGTGCGTGCATGTGTGTGTGTCTAGTGTAAACACGCTCATCTTTTCTTATTTTTTAAATGTTGGCTTTTGAGAGAGAGCGCGCGCGCATGAGTGTGAGCGGGGGAGGGGCAGAGAGTGAGGGAGACAGAATCCGAAGCAGGCTCCAGGCTCCGAGCTGTCAGCACAGAGTCCAACATGGGGCTCGAACTCACGAACTGTGAGATCATGACCTGAGCCGAAGTCGGATGCTTAACCCGACTGAGCCATGCAGGTGCCCCCCCACACTCCTATTTTTGTCTGTGATGTATTTAGAAGTCTTGATTTATACTGATAGCACCCGGGGGTTCTTCATAGCTCTCTTCTGTCTTTAGTACCTTCTCCAATATTGAAATTGTAGCCAGTCTCCCGGCCTTGCCAGCCTCTTCTGCCCAGTGTTCCTGTGTGTCTGTTGGGGGTGTGTGGCCTCTGCCCAGCACCCCTCTCCCCCCTGCCTGACAGTATGCCCACTGGCGACCTCCAGCTGCAAAACGAAGATGGGAGGAGCAGGATGGTACAACCTTCGAAGAAATTCACAACTTCCAGTTGGCTGTGTGAGTGGCCCTCACTCCCAAAACTCCAGGAAGGGGAAGTTTCCCCTTTATATCGGGGATGTTGTAAGGATTTCCAGGTTTCTTTGACAGGAGGTTTTTCAAAGGTGATACATCTCTGGCTGTTTTAGGAGGCCCTTGAATGTTCTTCAATAGTGAGCTCTCTGGGAAGGCCCTGTAGCTGTCCTCTGCTACAGAGGACCCCCTGCAGCACCTCTACGCGTGTCAGCAGGCTCTGAGAGAGCCACCTGGGAATGGAGTATGTGCTGTGTTTCACGCCGATATGATCTCTAAGAGTTACAAGGTTAGAGCCAAACGAGGTGCTTCTGCCCTTGGGACAATACATGCACTCTGTTTCCAGACTGCAGGCACGAAAGGGGATTGGAATGCTCCTGAGAGGTCTGAAATCCTCAAAGGTGCTGTGGGTCAGTCACGAGAAGACTGAGGGTCTTAGGATTTGTGGGGCATTGGTCCTCAGAGGGGAGTGGCTTTTGTGGTCCTTGGGACAGACACACTTGGGTCTTGGTCACCCACAGTGGGTACACAGATGTCCTGTCAGGACTTTGGAAAGTTCCTCTTATTACAGGGAGATTTTAATGAGTAAAGAGGATTTCCGCAGAGCTGGTGGTTTTGTTACTGGTTTTCAAAGGCCTTCTTGAGCCACAGGAATGGGACCTATGGCTCTTAGAAAAACATGTCACTTGAGTCTAGATTTCCTTCCCCTGCTCCCCAAGCTCACGTGTGAAGCTTTGCAGGGCGAACACCCAGTGACAGCTTCCTTGGCCCAGATCCCAAGGTTATTAGAGATGGGACCTGTGACTGATGCGGCCCATGGGAAGGGAATCCGCATTCCCTAGAAGCAGCAGGCTGCTTGCCTTACAGGAGCTATGAGCTCAGTAGAACAGGACCAGGAGATAAACCTGAGGACAGAGATGTAGAGCTTTGTTTGCTTGCATGGGATTTAACGTTAGAAACTTCCACCACTGCTTATCTCTGCTTTTCGTGCTTAAATGTCTGTGTGCCCTTAAAAACAGACCAATATTTGAAATCTCCAAATCCGTAAATAATGGATTTGTCAAGCACTTAAGCACTGCTGGATTGGCAGGGAGGGGTTAGCCAGTTTTCTTCAATCTGTCTTTTAAAAAATGCGGATTCTTAGAAGAGGCAATGGCCATTTTCTTGGAACCTCAAAGTGTTTATTGAAGTAATCGCTACACCCAGTGTGGGGCTTGAACTCACGACCCCAAGATCAAGAGTCCCATATCTTCCAACTGAGCCACCCAGGCGCCTCTCAAGTTTGATTTTTGAAAAATATTTCTGGGGCGCCTGGGTGGCTCAATCAGTTAAGCATCTGACTCTTGATTTCAGATCATGATTTCATGGTTCGTGAGATGGATGGAGCCCCAACAATCCTGTCGGGCTCTCTGCCCTGACAGCGCAGAGCCTGCTTGGGATTCTTTCTCTCTCGGTCCCTCCCCAACTTGCACTCTCAAAATACTTAAAAAATATATAAAAATATTGCCTTTGGGGACACCTGGCAGGCTCCGTGTGTGACTCTTGATCTCCAGGCCATGAGTTCGAGCCCCATGTTGGGTATAAAGATTACTGCCTAAAAATACAGTCTTTTGAGGTGCCTGGGTGGCTCAGTCAGTTAAGTGTCCAACTTTGGATCAGGTCAGGATTTTGCGACCTGAGTTTGAGTCCCACGTCGGGCTCTGTGCTGACAGCTCAGAGCCTGGAGCCTGCTCCACATTCTGTGTTTCTCCTCTCTCTCTATTCCTTTGTAGATTGTTCCACAAATATTCATCAAAACCTATTTCGACAGACCTACCCACTAGGCTTGCAAGGACAACTGAAAAATTTGGAAGCTATCTCCAAATCCTTCATGTTACCATTTTTTCCATCCCTTTTTGCATGTGGTTCTTTTCACGATCAGACATGCAGAGCACACAAAATGGTGCTGTTACAAAGCTGAGCAGGGCCAGAGCAGGCAGGCTCCGATAGGCCATCCACCCGCCCCACGGGAACCTGCGGGCTCTGGGTCAGCCTCAGCTCATCACGGTCACCCCAGCTTCCTTTGGCCGCAGAAGCAGCGGTCTCCCTGACCTTTGACATTACTGAGTGGGGATAGATGGAGGCGCACTCGGTCCCACTCTGGAGTGACCCAAATCCTTACTGTCATTATTCAGACTCTGCCTTTTACTCGTTGATTTTTGTAAAAGATTTTTTAAAGTTTATGTATTCTGAGAGACAGAATGAGCAGGGGAGGGGCAGAGAAAGAATCCCCAGCAGGCTCTGCACTGTCAGCACAGAGCTTGGCGTGGGGTTTGAACCCACGAACTGTGAGATCATGACATGAGCCTGAACCAAGAGGCAGATGCTTTACTGACTGAGCCACCCAGGCACCTCTGTATCTTGCTTTTTAAATTGTGTATTTTCTCTGGTTGCCAGAAAGGCCTCCCCAAGAACTGGCAGGAGTTTCTCTAGGATTCGGAAGCCCCTTGGGCTTTTGTCGTTCAGTCCAAATACCTGCTGGGGGTCCGTGGCCGGTGTGTGTCCTGTGTATTGCGTGCCCGTGTTCATCGGGCAGATGGTTAGATGGGGGAGACCTGTGCAGACGGTGTGGAAGGGCAGGCCTGGAAGCTCTCCTCTGGGCCGATGTTACGCTCCCGTCTGGTTGGCTCTTTCGTGGACAAAAGCGATGCAAACGTGGAAGGGGGAGTCAGACTCCTCCACCTAAGGAACCAGAAATGTGCAGGCCTTCCCTAGCCTGGGGGAGGGGGACAAGTTGGTTTCTGGCCGTGAGGGAAGGCGGCTGTGCTCATCGCTATACCACCAGTGCCGGCATTTTGGGCCACGTTGAACGGCTAAGTTTGGGGAGTCTGGGCTTGGAGGATTTGTTGGCAAGTCTGTTCTCTGAAAGCCCTAAGGGCTGAGTGGCCCCAGACGTGGCCCAACCTTTGTCACTGCTCTCCTTGGCCGTGTAACATTTTCCAGAGGGCCTGCGTGAGGGAGCAGCGCGGTAGAGGGTAGACTCCCATGTGGACGAGGCTTCTGCGCTGTGAAGAGATCACCTCCTGAAGGACCAAGGTGCTATAACGTAGGTGGACGAATACGTAACGTTTGGCAGAGGAGCTGGTTGGAGGCCTTCTTGGAGGGGGAGGCAGTGTGCTGACCTAGACGGCAGTGTGAGCTGCTACCAAGCACAGGTACTGGCCAGCGGGTCAATCCCAACTCATCCCCTCTTTGCTGAGACCTCAATTTATTTCACCTCTCTGTGCCTCAGTTTCTCTCTCTAAATTAGAAAACGGCTTCTCTTGTGCACTTAAGACAATACACGTAAGTAGCTTCTCAGAGCGCCTGGTGCCGGAAGTACTTTGTAAATACCCTTCTGTTGTTCTTACGGCCCAGAGGAAGCCGTTGCTCCTGGTGTGTCTTCATGGTCCCACCACTCAGGGCAGTGGGTGGAGAGGAATTTGCCCACTTCCTTGCTGGAAATGCTGAGTCTTACTCTTGTTCATTCTGTCCTGTCCAGCTCTCACGGTCGTCCCGCTGGGATGCAGGCCCTCGTCCACTGCAAGTCTCTCAAGAAAAAGTACAGTGACACACTCCACAGGAGCGAGAATTTATGTCTGTCTCCTCTGTAACCGTAGGGAGTGGGTGACTTGTTGGAAGAGGCCCGCTAACGGGGCCTACTTACCTCTGCCTGCCTTTGCTCCAAACTAAAGGTGTTCGTTAATTGCACATCTTGAAATACGATCCCTTCTTACTTTTCAGGCCCTGGAGCTCCAGACAGCATGCACAGCTTTTACCATGTCTGTGTGTCTTCTTGATGGATTCACTTGTACTTGGCTTTATCCTGAATCAGTGTTCACCAACTTAGTTTCTGGTGCAGGAGGTCTAGGACTCAACATTTATTTCTAATAAGGTCCTAGGTGATGCTGTGGTACTGTGAGAAGCACCGTCCTAAGCAATAATATTCCTAGTGATTTGCTCCTAATATAGCACGTATAACCGTAAGTCACAGATGTTCCTTTTGACTGCACCACGACCCCTTCTACTCACGTGGAGAAATGATGCCTTTGAGTTAAAGGGAGGACACCTTTGGCCACACGATTTCAGACGTATCTCCCCTGGCTCTGGAGACTGCTGTTGAAGTTCAGAGCCAGTCTGTCCTTGGGACTAAAGGGAGTTTCCTTCAGGACACTGGCAAGGACTGGATCGGTGGCTCGTGGCAGGAGGGTCAGAGCCAATCGTCAGGTGGTCACATGGTGTGGGGTTTGGAATGCGTCACCTGTGGCAGTTGGCTCAAGTTTGTTGTCCCTGCCCTGCTTCTCCCTGTGAGGGTTTTGTAGCTTCCCTGACGGACCAAGATGCTCAGCAGGCCCATGACTGCGGCTTCTTCCCTCTTTCTGCCCAACAGAAGAGCCTGTCCAGCTTTCGTAGGACACTTAAGCCTGCTCTGTGAGTGGGAGGCCCCGACAGGTGCCAGGCTCTACTTCCTGTTGTCCTGTAGACTTTCTTGGGAGACAGATCGGGACATCTGCTTAGCTGAGGTTTGCTACAGGAACCCAGGCACCTGGGAGCAGTAATCATTTTCTCCTCTAGACTCAAGGGGGCTACTCTAATTCCCTGCAAGGAGATGGGACCCTGTTCCGATGCAGTAAGCCGCTTTTCTCCTAACGTTTCCCACCTAGCTTTGTGACACATCTGAGAAACTTTTCCCTGACCTGCCTTTTGTGGCTTACTCTTCACCTGGACAGTGCTTTCACGATGCCACGTTTTCTGTTTATATCCTCTTAATAGAGAAGGGAGGAAGCCCAGAAATAGGTAAATGACTTCATATAGCTCCTGACTGCCTTCTCCACATATCACGCAGCAACCCCAGTCCAGAAGGGTAGGTGGATAAGGGGAGTTGCCCACCCATGGGCAGGTGTTCCTGTGTATCTGTAGCCAGACCTTCTTAGCTCTTTTAGAGAATCCACTAGAAACTACCTGGAGTTATTTCCAACTGATCCATGAAGCTCCTTTGCCCTACAAAAGAGCAGTCCTAAGAATACCCCAGGGTGGACCCAAGGGTAAGTCCTGCCTTGTGGTCATACATCAGGGCTACCACGTCTCTCCCAACGGGAACAAAAGGGCACATCCAATAACCAAAAACAATCCTAGTATTTATACTTTTAAGGGGTATCTGGGTGGCTCAGTCGGTTAAGCGTCCAACTTCAGCTCAGGTCATGATTTCAGGGCTTGTGAGGTCGGGCTCTATCTACACTGACAGCTTGGAGCCTGCTTCGCATACTGTGTCTCCCTCCCTCTCTGCCTGCCCCTCCCCTGCTCATGTTCTCTCAAAAATAAACAAAAAAACATATATACTTAAGAAGTTATCAGCAGAGTACCTCATTAACCGATTCCCTATTTCTGACTTCTGCCAAGCCCTATGCTGCCTGGGTGTAACTCCCGGTCCCATTCCCATCCAGCTGTGTGACCTGGTACCTTCCTCCACCTCTCAGGAATAAGGATCACAGACCTCTCAGATTTTCAACCAAAGACTCACATCCAGTTCTCAAAAGTTTCCATGGAACACTGGTAGTGGGAGGCTTGACGGGAAGCCGTAGTGATCTGGAGAGCCGCGACAGCCAGTGAGCTGCAAAAAGAGCACCTTGGGGAAGAGTTAAAGAGATGCCATGTGACACACAGAAGGAGAAAAAAGCCAGGATCCAAATATAATACAAGCTAACATGGGACTTGGCTTTCAGCAAGTGACGGGAGTGTGACAGAAAAAAAGCAGTCCATTTGACCTTGATTCTAAGAATGTTCTCTCTTAAAGAATGCAAAAGTCAAGACCCTGAGCCCAGGGAAGAGGAAATGCAGCCTTGACACGCTGCCAGGCCTGGGACTCCGCTCTCTCTCTGCCAACAAGTACTGTTCATCACTTTCTCCCTTTCAAAAGAGACCTACAGATACTGCACAGAATGAAGCGCCCCTCCTGTGACAGCATGAAAGTGAAGGGACAGCAGACACACGAGACACACCTTTCGTCGATGCTGAGGTGTCAAGAGACACTAGCCAAATTTTGAAGATAAAAAGAATCAAAGAATGGCATCACTAAAAACACCCAAAAAGACCCCAGGAGGGTAGAAGAGGGGTCAGCTGGAGTCTTACTTTCCACAGCAGGGAGGTAACAGATGCTGAAGGCTGATGTGTCAGGAGGAGGAGGAACTAGGAGCTACAGGCAGCACAGGCCGAAAGCGGTTTGCCTCCAGGAGTGGAACGTGGAGACTTGTCCTCAGTTAACCTCACATGCACGTCAGTTTCGTTAAAGCCAAACTGGTTATGCTGCACAAGTGGAGAAATGAGATCGCATTCTCACCCATCAAAATAGCAGTGTGAGTTGGGGGTGTGCTCAAAAATTGGCCCCGTTCGCACTGTTAGGAAACAGAGATATAAAGACTGATGTATAAGGAACATTCAGTTCAAGAGTCTATCATTTCCAATGATAGTTGGAAATGTTTTTCAGTAGTTTTTCAGTTTTTCAAAAAGCATATAAAATTATAAATTATCTCAACTTTGGGGGGGTGGGGGGGGGACCAGAATATTTAAAGGCAGGAATATGAAGGATCTTTATATACATTTATAATCAGAAATGTTATTTTTAAAAATCAGGTTGTTAAACGGGAAGATGTGCATAAAGGAACCCATGGGCCCAGCAGGAGACTCTCATGAGGAACTCTGCAATTTAGCTACATTTCCCCCATGTCTCAGACTACCCTGGTCAGAGTGCACGCCTTACCTAGGCCAGGACCTTTCTGGAAAGTCTTCCCACACCCCAGAGCTCCTAAAGTACTGGTAAGATAGGGCAGTGTTCTGCACTGCTCAGTAACAAACACTTCCTCCCAGCTAGGCCCCCTGCTTGTCCTCAACCCCACCATGAACAATTAAGTAGCAGCTTCTATTTATTAGTACTTACTCTATGTTCTCCTCTTTAAGTACGTCGTTATGTCTCCGCACCATCCTGAAAGTGTTTATTACTGTTTTTCAGAAGACTGAGTAATTTGCTCAAAGTCACACAAGTCCGTGGCAGAGTAATTCAAACCAGATTGGCCCTATTTCAAAGTACGAACCCAACTCTTTAAAACCACAAAGAATATGCTTCACCACTGAGGAAGTCACTAAGACCTGTCAGAAACTCATGACAAATCATTTCAAAAATCTTTAAAAGCTAAATAAACCCTCAGATGATGGAATAAGAAACCTCAACAGAATTAACAACTCATGCGAGACTAAGAGAAAGTAAGTACCAGTCTTCCTGTTCAGAAATGATCTTAAAAGGAAACAGTTCACAACCTGATCAGTCCTCCAAGTTTAAGATGCTGTAGTGAGCCCTGGCCGCAGCAGTATGTACTATTCCACGACAGACTCACCAAAAAGAGCCAAAAAGGCGCTCTTGGAGCTTACGTAAGCAGCAAACATAACCATCACCACCGACTGTTTTCCACTCCAGACTGTGTAGTTTAAAAGTAGATCCCAATACTATCTCAATCTCCTTCCGCCGATGACCACTTACATAGTAATATAATTTAATGCTCTGTCACTATGTCAAAACAAAAGTGATTAGATTGGGACAAGAACACTTCAATTAAGCTGGACAATTTCTCAAGCAACACGACAAAAACAACGTGAAGAAAAAGGATTCAAGTCAGGTACCTGAATTTTAAAACAAATCAGTGATCTGTGAAGAATGAGATTCTAGTTTAATCTGCACTACATGGACAACAATTCCAGCATAAATAAACTGTGCCTCTCAGATGAGATAGTCTGCTTACTTCCAAAAAACGAACGGTCACGGAACTTGCCCAGGCAGCCTTGTTTGCTAGCATATACCCATTCCTGTGACTCCCCTAGACCTCAGGTTCTAAGATGCTGTGGTTTGAAAAGTTCTAAGTAACCTCCGATCTGCAAAGAAGACGTGCTTTGAGTAAGAGCAGACTCCCACACTGTCTAGAGTATGGGACAGCCTCGTGAAGCCAGGCAAAGCATTTCTCTCCCATCCAGAGGAAACCATCTGCCTAGAGTTCATGCTGCCGCCTGGGAACAGGTCCAGAAAAGTTCTAATAGATCAGCTCCAAATTTTATTAATGTTCCCTTTTCCCAGGTAAGGAAAAACTAATCTGAGTTTGAATTTGAGTTAAATTCTTCGTTACTAAGTTATCAGCACCAAAAACCTGTCCTTAAGATGTTCTTGGATACATATTTGAGGGGGCTTTTTTTTATTGCTGATTACAGATTTCAAACTTGAAATGTGCATTTCTTGGCAAGTTACACCAGTGATTCTTCACTTACATTTCCAATAAAAGCTTAAGGAAACAGACAAAAATACAAAGGATGAGAGAAACACAAACAGTGATGCCTCAAAACAAAAGGATTTAGTAACAGAAAGAAGTCTCCACGCTCAGTGTCCGTCACAATTTTAAAGTTCTCCCAACAATGCAGATGCTCATCATGATCATGTACTGAACTTATTAATACCTGTCCCTTGAAGCTGCAAACTGGAAAAGTCAGCCACTTACATTTAGGATCATACAAACCACCTAATTTGCTCAGGGTTCAGCTTAAAGCAACATTTAATATTCATTACAAGATGGAATTTGTGACAAGTTCAAAAGGAAAACTTGCTTAAGTGCAGCTGTACTCTGACGTCTACGAAACGTTCCCGGGCTTAGCCAATTTGGAAAATGCAGTTCAAAGCAGTGTCACACTGGCCGCCTGAAGGTATCCTTGGAGATACTGGAGCGCTTCTGCATTGAGGCTGGTGCTCACCATTGACGGAACCTACCAGAGATGGAAAACACACATGCTAGTCGTTGGAGAGCCTAACAAACCAACACAAGCCCTGTCTTCTATGGGAGAACCACCACAGGTTGGGAAAGGCAGTCCGTCACCAAGGGCTCTTACTGGGATTTCTAAGGAGATCAACTGCTTTATGCCTTCAAAGTTGGACAGGTCTCGGGACGCCTAGGTGGCTCAGTCGGTTAAGCGTCTGACTTTGGCTCAGGTCATGATTTCATGTTTTATGTGTTTGAGCCTGGTGTCTGCTTCGAATTGTGTGTCTCTCTCTGCCCCCGCCTCCCCCCAGCTCATTCTCTCCCTCCCTCTCTCAAAAAACCCAAAAAAACAAAAACTGGACAGGTCTCAAAAGCAGATCCACAAGGAATTGCTGCTGTTCAGTGTGGTAGAGGTACTGTGATATTAAAAACTATATATGCATCACGGACCAACAAGGACTTTTTTTTTAACGTTTATTTTTGAGACAGAGACAGAGCATGAATGGGGGAGGGTCAGAGAGAGAGAGACACAGAATCTGAAACAGGCTCCAGGCTCTGAGCTGTCAGCACAGAGCCCGACGCGGGGCTCAAACTCCCAGACCGCAAGATCATGACCTGAGCCGAAGTCGGACGCTTAACCGACTGAGCCACGCAGGCACCCCCAACAAGGACTTTTTTTAAAAGTACATGTGGGTTAAATGACATGTTGCCCAAAGAGAAACAAATGCAACATGATTGGCAGGATGCTGATCATTTCTAAAGGTCAGCACATGATGGTTTGTTATGCTGTTATTTGTTATTCTGTGTGTGTGAAGTTTTCCATAATAACACAATGGAAAACAAAAATTTTATCAGATAATCCAGAAGATTTGGTAAAAGGTGCTAGCTAATGCAACTCCACAGCCATTATTAGGTTTACTCCATGATCCATTCTTTAATTTTTGAGTATGTTGTGTACATATACGTGTGTGTGTGTCTATATGCCTGCAATAAAAGATTATTTGAATCTGGGAAATACACATTTTTCTATCCAAAGAGTTTTAGGGCACCTGGCTGGCTCAGTCAAAAGAACATGTGGTCTTGAGTTGAAGCTCAGGTCAGATAAAGAGATTAAGAAATAATTATTCGCATAAAATCTGTTTCTAGCACATCATTTTACTAAAGAAAATTAAGGCCTAACTATAATTCAGTGGGATGTTTGATCACACTGACCAGTGAAGACATGCACCAGAGTAACTGCTACCTTCTTGGCTTCCCAGAAAAGTCTCCACGACTTAGAGTTCTGTGACAGCAGTCACTTACCCTTCCTGGACAGGCGGTAGACAACTTGTGAAGTGACTGTGCCAGGTGAATTTTGGGGTTATTGACCATTTGACCTACAGGATCGTGCTCTTTTTTCCCGGCAAATGCCAGTTGTGAGAAGGCGGTCTGATACCCTGGTGTATCTTCTATGTCAATAAAATGCTCTTCATCAGGAATGGTATCATCTTCAGGTAACTCAAAAAGGCCAATCAGGGACTGTAATAAAGGAGTCCTGAATTTGAAGAAAGCAAACATGAAAAATTATTGTTTACATCTTCAGAAGTATTTGCTTAAACAGCAATTCTTCAGAGATGCAAAATTAGACCCACAGTCTAAAGAAAAGAACAGTAAGGTAGCTTTGAAATGGAAGAAGAAAAAAAAAAGCCCCAAATCATCAGATCCCTTTCTGGAAGAGGCAGCCGAAGTGAGCCCCAAATGCAGAAAGGAGATGCAAGAGGTCAAGAAAAGCCAGGAATACCAGACACCAACAAGCACAAGCATGCGATGTCTTCTCGTAGCCTATTCAATTTCTCCTTAAAAAGAAAATTTTTTTCAATGTTTATTTTTGAGAGGGAGAGAGACAGAGTGTAAGCAAGGGAAAGGCAGAAAGAGAGGGAAACAGAATCTAAAGCAGGCTCCAGGCTCCAGCTAATAGCACACAGCCTGATGCAGGGCTCGAACCCACCAACTGCAAGATCATGACCTGAGCCGAAATCGGTTGCTTAACTGACTGAGCCACCCACGTGCTCCAATATCTCCTTTTAAAGATTTAAGCCAGTTTGGTTGGGTGTCATGAACAGTCCTAGATACCATGCAGACCAGAGACTTTCACCAGATTCTCAAAGGGACACATGAACCTTCCTCCAGTAAAGTTAAGGAAGCAGGAACAAGAGGTTTCTAGGCCCAGGGGTGCCTAGGTGGCTGTCAGTTGAGCGTCTGGTTCTTGATCTCGCCTCAGGTCATGATCTCATGGTTTGTGGGATTGAGACCCATGTCAGGCTCTGTACTGGCAGTGCGGAGCCTATTGGCGGGGGGAGGGCCGGGGGGGGTCTCTCCCCCCCACTGTCTCTACCCCTTCCCCTGCTTGCTTGCCCTCTCTCTCGCTCCCAAACATTTAAAAAAAAAAAAATTCAAAGTTCCTTCTAGGCCCAGAAGTACCCACATGTCCTGTCTTGGATCTGATGGTTGCTAGTGCAGAACCCGAGATCAGAATCCAATAATCAGCCCTCAAGAAAATAAGCTTATTTGACTTTGTAGTCATAGGAAAGGAAGCTGTAATTTCTAACAACTTTACTTACCATAGCTTGGTATACTCTGTGTCCATCATTGGGGGACATTCTGTTAGTAATTTGGTTATGCCAACTGCACAAATCTTTTTCTCAACATTTCCAGAGACTTTCTGAATTTCAGGAATAATGATTTTTTCCAAAACCATTCCAAACATTCTATTAAAACAAATTTTACATTAGACTATCACTATAATTATACTGTGAAATTCTTAATGTTATTTACACTGACTCCTTAGGAATATAAGAGAATCCAAAATAACAAGTTGGTCAACTGAATGGCAGAGTCCTTGAGATGACAAAACAACAACAAAACCTCAGGCCTCGACTCTGTGGCCAAGTGCCGCCAACAACTTCTGTGAAATACTAACGACAACTGTGCTCAAGGAGAATCTTCATGGCCACTTTTGTCTCATATGCTTTAAAAAAAAAAATTAAGAAATTCTGAAAAATTAGAAAACAGAAAAGCAAAGGAAGGAAGAAAATGAATTACCCATCACCCCGCTATCCGGCAGTAACTACTTTTAACATTTCTGGATTATAAACTTCCCAACCTTCTATGTTTACACACCTGTAATCATGTGAAAGTTGACAGATACATTAAAACAATGATTTGGCCAACAATTCTAATATGTTCTTGCAGACATCTGAAAGTAAAGTTTTTCATGATACTAAATGATGCAAAATCCTCAGTGTATACTCTACCACAAGTATCTGAAGTGGAAATAGTGGGTTATCAAGGATACTGGAAATTTTAGCTCTAGATAAAATAAAAGTGTGCATAGGTTTTCCTCTATAGCAAGATCATACCAGTGTAGGCACCCACTAGCAGTTCATGAAACGGATTTCCTCACAAACCTCTACTGCTGGAAAGCATATTTTCTGGTATGACATCCAAAATAAACTTTAAAGAAATTTTAATTGTAATAAATTGTAATAAATAATAAAAACAAACTTACTTTGGTTGTATACCATCAAATATTTCTTGCAGTGCCAACGCGCCATACTTTATGCAGTACAAATTAATAAAGACTAAGAAGCCTGTTGAAAAGAGATACAGAGTATCAGTACAGAGGCCTCACTGTGCTGAACAAGCAATTCACCCCTGAAGTCCTCCAAGTGAAATATTCATAATCATCAAAACCAATGGCTAACTGTGGCATCAGTACTTGCCTTTATTATACAATTTAACATACAGTACAGACGAAAAATGTTTTGATACCTAATTTTAGAAACTAACCTTTGGAACACAATATATTTGAAAGTGATTTAGTGTTTGGAGAATACAAACATCTTAAAATACTGTATATAGACAGCTTATAACTTGATAAAACATTTATATGTAACCAGAAAGTCTAGGAGTTTTAGCTACTTTCCTTCATTATTTGTGTAGGAATAGCCAAATGATTTTACTTACTCTTGATAAATTTTGTTGTTTTGGAATTCTGAAGTCTTTGGAACAGTAGAATGAAGATCTGCTTCCTATACTGATCAACCGACTCACTAAAGAATTGAATAAAAGAAACAATGTATCAATTCAGCATCTTCTCAGCACCTAACAGTCCTTGAATAATCCTACAGTGATGTTTTATGCTCATACTCACGGAGGCATGTGCTCTATTATACTGTTTAGAAGATAAAAACCTTGGTGGTCATTGGCTTTGGATGCAATTAGCTTCTGGAACACACCTAATAACCCAGGCTACAACAAATTAAATCAAATAATCAGTTAAAGAGACAAGGATTAATTGTTCCAAAAGATACATGTTAAATAGGTGATGTCTTGGAAAAGGGTGCACGCTAGAATAATCAGTGTTTTTGCTTCCGTTCTTACTTCTGAATATCCCATCGCAATAAGCCCTTAAAGTTAAGTACTTGAAATTAACCTACTGGACTCTTTTTATTTTCCAGCATGGAGATAATTAAAGGATACCTTATTACAATAATAAATCTACATTAATATTTTCTACTACTCCTTTCCTCACTGTTGTATTTATTTTAAATCAAGAAGTAAAAAAAAAAACCTACCATCCTCAGTTTCTCTCAGCTACCTCAGAAACTTACATCAAAATAAATTCACTCACAATTTTGTCAGCCGCAGCACTTGCTATGGTGTTGGAACCGCGTTCTAAGAATGCTTGGAGAAGCCTCACTAGAGCAGGAATGTTTCCTGTTCTTTCCCAAAGCACTGGCTGAAGGAGATGAGGAAATAAGGCCATATAGGAAGATGGGATGTCATTTTTGTGTGTTTCCAGAAGCAAAGACATCACTTGAAAGACGTATGGAATAAATTCTGTTGAAGAAAGTAAACACAGAGCTGTCAGATTCGAAAGTAATAGCTCCCATACAAAAGGCGCACACCTCTTGGCAGGCTGCATTCTATTAACCCCTTTAATAGCTGTATTCAGGGGCGCCTGGGTGGTTCAGTCAGGTGAGCATCCGACTTCAGCTCAAGTCATGATCTCATGGTTTGTGGGTTCAAGCCCTCCATTGGGCTCTGCTGACAGCTCAGAGCCTGGAGCCTGCTTTGAATTTTGTGTCTCCCTATGTCTCTGCCCACTCTACCCCCACCGATTGCGCTTTCAAAAATAAACATTAAAAATCTTTTTAAAAAAATAGTTGTATTCGGTAATGAAGAAAGTAACTTCCTTTAACTTACCTTGAACATCATTTTGTAAAATTTCAGTAAACACGAGAAACAAAGCTTCCTCAAAATTTACAACAGCAGCAGGGTTAGCTTTGCAAGTTATTCTTATGGATAAACATATTGCTTCAAACATGTAGTGATTGAAGTGAGGTTTGCTTGGGTTCTGAAATTAAAAACGAAAGATTACTGACTATATTAAATATCTAAAATAAAACACACCTACCCTTTCTAGAACATGGTAAAAGGCCATCTTTTTAAAAAAATCAGTATTAAAGCATTGATTACACTTGCCTGCATATATGCTGAAGTTTTATAATAACTTTAAAATTCAGAAAATATTGCCTTTTTCCTCGGAATTAAAACTTACTGTTTTTTTATTTGAGACACAGAGGGAGAGAGACCGAGCACAGGAGGGGCAGAGAGAGAGAGGGAGACACAGAATCCGAAGAAAGCTCCAGGCTCTGAGCTGTCAGCACACAGCCTGACGAGGAGCTCGAACTTGCAAACCGCGCAGTCATGACCCGAGCTGAAGTTGGACGCTCAGCCGGCTGAGCCACCCAAGCACCCCACTTCAACTTTTTTTTGTAATGGGCAAAATCCACCACGAAAAATACCTCTGAGTCACAGAGAGATTACTACACAAGCATCAGCTCCCAGGGCTGTAAGGAACTTGTCTAAAACCCATGCGCTCTAGAGCCGTCACTATAAACAGTGGTGGAAGAAGCAAGCAGGGACATGTTAAGTCCTGGCTATGCCACTAGCCTTGTGTGGGACGCCTTAGGCAAACCTTAACTTCTATGGGCCTCAATGTCTATATCTACAGAGTGACAATCCTTTTTAATTTTTTTTTGATGCTTATTTTTGAGAGAGAGTGAGCGAGCGAGGGTGGGGCAGAGAGAGAGGGAGACACAGAATCCAAAGCAGGCTCCAGGCTCTGAGCTGTCAGCACAGAGCCTGACGTGGGGCTTGAACTCATGACTGCAAGATCATGACCTGAGCTGAAGGCGGACACTTAACCGATTGAGCAACTAGGCACCCCTGAGTGACAATCCTATCAGTGGTTTTCAATGTTTTTTAAAGGAACATAACCCTGTTTTCCTTCAAACGAAATCCTTCTTGAAAGGCTACCACAGAAAGTAGATGAACGCAGGAGATGGTTGCCGGAGGCCCCAATATGTCTTCTATCTTAATCCTCCAAGGCCCAAAGCAGTCCAACACCCTTACCCAGAACCCAGTGAGAAAATGATCCTTCTCCAAAGTCCTTGTAACAGTTCCAAGAATTTATCTCCTTTCTATAGAGTAATTAGGAACAGGCATCTCAAAAGGAGTTTTGGCAGCCTTAAAAGGACTTTTATTTTCTAAAACTTAGTGTCAACAAATAGGAATCAAATTATCTATAAAATTTTTAATCAAAGGAATGAAATTTACTTGGAGGAAATAAGAATAAAGAGGACCAGGGGTGCCGGGGTGGCTTAGTTGATTAAGTGCCAGACTTTAGCTCAGGTCACGATCTCGCAGTCTGTGAGTTCGAGCCCCATGTGGGGCTCTGTGCTGATGGCTCAGAGCCTGGAGCCTGCTTCAGATTCTGTGTCTCCATCTCTCTCTGCCCCTCCCCTGCTCATGCTCGGTCTCTCTCAAAAATAAACATTTTTTAAAAATTAAAAAAAAAAAAGAATAAAGACCAGACACAAAGGTCTGCACCGTTTTACAGAAGTCTAAGTAAGTAGCCTTTGTGTCCACTTGGCACAAAGTCTGCTTTCCTCCATCTAAGATCAGTCATCTTACTTTTTCAATTTTATTTAATAAAACGTTACTTTTTTAATTTTTTTTTTAATGTTTATTTTTGAGAGAGACAGAGACAGAATGCGAGTGGGTTAGGGGCAGAGAGAGAGAGAGGGAGACACAGAATCCGGAGCAGGCTCCAGGCTCTGAGCTGTCAGCACAGAGCCCAACACGGGGCTCAAACTTACGAGCTGTGAGATCATGACCTGAACCGAAGTTGGACGCTCAACCGACTGAGCCACCCAGGTGCCCCAATGAAACGTTACTTTTAAAGTGAGAATAAATCAAATGAAACATTTTCAAGTTACTGGGCCTGCACTTAAAGGCGAGTGCTGCTAGGTCTCCAATCTAGTGACTCTCCACACTTCTCATATGTGTATTAATTGTTGGTCAGGAAGAATTCAGGGAACTTTTCCTATGCCCAGTCTATTGCCAGGGAATTCTGAGGCTCAAATAGTTTGAAGCGTAAGTTAAAAAGCAACTGCACTTTTAAAACTGATCTTGTTACCTTACTAACAGCTAATAGCTTCTGTGTAAGCTGAGTGATGAGGGTGGGGATGTAGGGGATTATGGCTTCTTGTAGGAGGGAAAAACTTCTCATGATAGCTGTAAAATATAAAAACAGCAAAAGTAAATAGTTAAACTTCAGAATAAAATCGTGATTAAGGAAAAAAAGTCCACTGATTCATCACCAAAACTTTAAGACCCTTAAGTAACCCCCAGATAGCTCTCTATATTTCAAAATAATCTAACTTTCCTTTCATCTTAAAATTAGGCCAGGGATTGACAACAAAATCTAGCGTGCTAGGAAATATTACTTTCAGAAGGCCTAAGGCTTAAAAGAATTAAAAAAGGGACAAGAAAAAGTAGTACGTGACTGAAGAGGCAGACACAGAGCAGGAAAAAGGGTAGAATGACTGGGGGAGGGGGCGGGGAGGAACGACAGTAGCTGGAAGGGAGTGCAGTTTCCAGTGTCTTTCACTTAGAAATCAGTGGCAGGAAATGTTTAGCCCTAGCCTAATGGACACATCACAGCCCACCAAAAACTGAGAGAAGGCCATCTGCCCATCTCCCCACAAAAAGAGAGATTAGGAGCCTAAAAAAAATCTAAAAATACATGTAAAGCTATGGAGGTTCCATACTGCAAGAATACAGCCCACTAATAAATGCCTAAAAACATTTTGCACAGATTACTAAGCTTAAAATATAAATAACTGTTTCTGCATGAGTAAAATAGATGTTTACTAAGTACAGCCACTACTACATGCCAAGCAAGAGAGCACAAAAAGTCATCATCTCATCTCCTCAACTTTGTGGATGCTTCTCCTACCTGAAGCAGACTCACCTCCAGCTAGCTAACCACTGCTTATCCCTCACTTCCTAGAGAAAGCTTTTCCTGAGCTCAGTTTAAGGGGCTTAGAGGATGGATCGGTTCCCCTCCTCTGGGCTGGCAGAGTCCATTCAGTCATTCATCCAACAATATTCATTGAGAAGGTATTACATACAGGTGCTCCTTGTATAGTCCAGGAACACAGTAATGGGACCACATGCCAGTTAACCTCACAGAAATGGACGTTAAACAACAGTAATCACACATCACTGTTGGGAAAAGAACGATAGTGAAAACACACACGGATACACACCTATCCACGTACATAAACACACGTGTACACACCAACACACAACACATGCCAGGGGCCCTGATTGGCCACGAGGGACGGTTTGTTTGAAAAACATCTATGAGTCAGACACAGCTAGGCTCTTGGAACATGACAGTGAATAAGACTGAAATTGCCCCTCAAGTCAGAGCTGTCCGCACGACGCTCTCCTAATGTAGCACCGGGCAGATGGTTTATAGCTGCCTGTGTCCTCAGCAGTAGCTCTATGAAGGCGGATCTGTGTGGAGTCTCTCAAGGGCATCCAGGTTGCACAGCAAAGATGTAACCTAGCATGCCACCAAGAAATGTCTGATCTGAGCTCTGCCCCCAAATTCAATCTAGGTAAAGAAGAAGGGAGTTTGCTACTTTTTAACAAGAGGAGTATCCACATCAAACTAGGGTAGACTTTTTTTCTGAAAACACTTGTTTTAATATAATAGTAAACCAAACATTTTCCACGTAAAGATATCTAAACCTACCGACTTCATAGCCAACGGTATCTGGTTCATGGACTATGAAACCTGAAGTACAACTCAGTATTTACCCCTGTAATCGGAGACGGGATTCTTATAGTCTGTACACCAGGGGAACGGCCTACCTTTCATAATATATTCATTTTCTGAAGAGCCAGGAAGTGTGAGAGCTTTGAAAAGGTTTGTTAGCAGAATCTCAACAAACGGTGCGATTTCTGCGGCTGTAAAGCTATAGATGAAAAAACAGCTTTCAGTCACTGCCAACTCTTGAGCTTGTCACTCTGGAATACCCTTGGCAACCACTAAATCACACTTCTTGGCATAAGAGTAAGCCATCTCCCACCACTGATAATCATCTGACAGCTTAGGAAAGTAACTATTTACATGTGTTCATGTTAAGTTCCTAAAAAGGGCACATCTGTGATCAAACACAAACCAAAAGCCAGGCAAACCCGACATCATCTAAAGCCATTCAGGTCGTCCTTGGTTCCTATCCATCACTGTCGAGAACAGTACTCAGACTCTCAGGGTCTCAGTCATTTGTTTTTCCCGGAGGTGGAACAGATTCATAACTTCTGCATGAATTCCGGGCCTGAAGACAGGTACTGGTCTGACTCACCTCAGAGGATGTCCTTTCAACCCTTAATTGGTCACTGAGAAGATCTGTACTTCAAGCTCTTGATGAAGAAAAGAACCTAGAATTGTTTTCCACCTCTCAGCCAAAGCTCAGTTTCAAGAAATAACACTGGTGGATAATGGCCTGAAAGATCTGCAGACCGTCCATCCCTCTACATTTATCCTCGATCAGGCCAGAAGAGCTACCACCTAGGTAGCTTTCACTCAGCTATGTCAAATCTCCGCAATGAGTAATAATACAAAAACACCAGGTAAAAACAACACTGTCGCATGACGGTGCTAAGACCACTCCCTTAATGAAGGCCCATTTCTGAGATGCCTTCTGAGGAACTGTTTTAAATTTAATCTCAAGGACACCGAAAATTTTAACTGACCAAGTTCCTCTCTTTGCCTTGGTTTGCCAGAAGACAGCACATAAATTTCAGGAGCTTCCTTAATTCCTGTATAGGATCCTCTGACACCTATTTCTTTTTAGTAACCTTACCCCGTTATTTCCCTTTGCTCCGATTTCCTGTTTAACTTTTTGCCATTATGTATCTTCGTAGCATACTGCTTCATCCTTCTAGACTGACACACAGTATAAATAAATGAAGAAAAAGTACACATTTATTTTTCAAACTACTAATGAAATTATGAATATAGTCAAAGAGATCTCTGACAGCACAGAACAGTTCCCACCCCAACCTGAAAAAATAAAAATTGCTTAGAATCAAATACTTACAGAGTGGCGTTGTTAGGTCCTCTCATAGTAAACAGCCTCTCAAGTGCATGTGCCGCGTAAGTATGGACAACAATGCTTTCAGCCTGAAGGTGATTAATCAAGAGAGGAATAGAGACTAAAAGATGCTCTTTCGGTACCTGAAAAACACAGTAACGTGCAAGCTTTAACTCAATGGTGCTACCTTAGAGTAAAAGACAACTGGAATAGAAGGGCTTGACGATTCTAGAAAGTGTTTTTTCAGCTGTTACAATGGGAGATGATACGGTTGAGAAATTAAAACTTCTATCTCCACGTAATGATTCAATTCATGTTAACTTTTCTTATTCTCCTTCTCTGAGCATTAAACTACGGTTGGAGTAAAATCTACGGTTGGAGTAAAATCTACGGTTGGATAAAAAAAGAAGCACACCATAAAATAATATGGATGAGCACACTAATTTCATTACTACTAAGAATTATACTTTTCACTAGCAGGTAATTCTTGGAAAAGTTATTCAAGCTCTTTGTGCTTCATTTTTTCTTCTAAAAAAAGAGGTGGGGGCAAAGATAAGAATACTAATTTTCATTAGAAGCCTCTAAAAATTTAGAATACCCATTCATTACTATTTAAAATAGAACAGCTTCACAAGGTTGCATGTAACCCTGGTAACTACCTGCCAAAGACATAAAAATTATAAATCAGGAAATTAAAGAATCATCCATAGGAAATAAACTGTGGCATATTCTTATGATGGGATACTACACAACTATTAAAAAATGAACTACGTCTACTAAAATGAGTAACTCTCAAAAACAATGTTAAGCACACACAAAAAAAACAAGATGTGTAGACCAAACCTACAGCATATCATTTATACAAATAAAATTTTAAGCCTATAAAATACTACAGAGTTTTTGTGGAAACAAGTTATGTAGTAAAACCATAAACACACGAGAATGCAATTGGCCAAAAATACAATGTGAGAAACTCCACAAGACAAATGACTGGTTTCTCCAAGAACTAATAGTCACAAGAAAGGGGAAGGAGGACCTCTCTGTCCTCCTTTGTGCTTCATTTTTTCTCTGTTGTAAAATAAGAGACAATCAACCATAAGCAATGTGTGTACCTTGTTTGGATCCCAATTTTTATTAAAATCACTATATAATGATATTTTTGAGACAAAGGAGAAAAATAAGCATGGTGTGGATCCTAAGTTCTTAAGAAGTTATTGTTAATTCTGTTTGATGTGGATGTCAAGTATGACTGCACGGTAGGGAGAGAAGCTGGTATACAATAAAACTCTTAAGAGATTAACTGGTATAAAACATATAATTCAAAAGCTACTTACTTGATTCCTAAAAATCATTATGTATTTGATACCATCAGCTTTAAGGACAGGAAATTCATTCACTATTAAAAAAATAAAGCCATAGTTATTTAAGTGCTAAAGACCACTACTCCCAAATTGGTGACATTGGATCTTTGAAACAGTTTGGTAACCAAAATGTCAAGTAATTGAAACTTAGTTAATTACATAAAGATCTACTATGTAGTTATTAGTAAGATTATGAGTAATTTTATTTTTTCCCCTTGTTAAGTTTCATTACAAATGAACATGTACTACTTACATAACTGAAGGACCACAAACTAATGACCATGTATCAACTTCTTCCTAGAAAGGAAGCTATTCTGAATCAAGAGTATGTGTCTCTGGATAGAATTTGCTTTAATATTTGTGCTACCGAAGTGAGCAATGGCTGGGATTTGCTTTAAACTACTCTAATTATGGGAAAATAAATTTGTAAAAAAGATAGAATATTGGTCAATTATTAAAAATTCTTGAATCTATCCAGATTCAAGGTACATTAAAATATTCTCCCTTTTAGTGTATTTAAAAATCCATACAAAAATTTTTTTCTTTCTTTATTTTTAATATTTATTTTAAGAGAGAGAGAGAAAGAGAGAGAGAATTCCAAGGAGGCTCCATGCTGTCAACACAGAGTCCAATGCTGGCCTTGATTCCATAAGACTTGAGCTGAAATCAACAGTCAGACACTTAATCGACTGAGCCACCCAGGTACCCCCAAGAGTTTTTTAAAAAGGGATTAAAAAAAAGGGGGGTGGGAAATACATAAGGTATCTTAATCAACATACTTTCGTAAACATAGAAAATTATCCTTAAGACTTACCCAGTTTCAAGTACTTTAAATTTGCTTCAATTTTTAAGATTTCAGTTTTTATTTTTTTCTGCCATTAAATATAAAAATATTTTTAAAAATTTTAAAATTCATTGTCAGTTGGCTAACATACAGTGTAAAGTGTGTTCTTGGTTTTTGAAGTAGATTCCCGTGCTTCATCACTTATACACAACACCCAGTGCTCATCCCAACAAGTGCCCTCCTCAATGCTCAACACCCATTTTCCCCTCTCCTGCCCGCCCTCCCCTCCCCCATCCACCCTCAGTTTGTTCTCTGTATTTAAGAGTCTCTTCTGGTTTGCCTCCCTCCCTCTCTGTAACTATTTTTTTTTCCCCTTCCCTTGGGGAAGACGATGGGGGCATGGTCTTCTATTAAGTTTCTCAAGGTCAACATATGAGTAGGATTTCGGTTTTTAAATAAGAAGGAAAAGAAAACTAAAGTATAATTCCTATAGGAATTTGTAGCTGAGCTACAAATTTAGTTTTAGTTGTTCCCATTTTCCTTCTACACAAGCAACATCTTCTTTAGACTGTTCATTTCAACTGGGCAAGATCTGGGGAAACCATTTGAGATTTTATTCAGTAAAAGAAGTAACTGCAACAAGGATAGGAGCCATTTTTTTGAGTGTCATGGTGATGCAGAATCCGTTATGACTTTTGCCATAATGTTAGTTATTTTGCAGTATAAAATAACAAGCAGGGGTGCCTGGCCTGGCTCAGTTGGTAACAGCACGTGAATCTTGATCTCAGGGGATCATGAGTTCAACTCCCACATTGGGTGTAGAGATTACTTTACATACATACATACGTACATACCATTGCAAGTAAAAAGTGTTGTAAGCTGTATAAAAAACATTTTTAACAGGGGAGCCTAGGTGGCTCAGTCAGTTAAGGGTCCCAAATCTTGATTTCAACTCTGGTCTGGACTCCATGGGGTTCATGGGATTGAGTCCTACATTGGGCTCTGCACTAATAGCGTGGAGCCTGCTTGGGATTCTCTCTCTCCCTCTCTCTCAAAATATATTAACCGCCCCCCCCCCCCCAACTCACCGTTAGCTGATTTTAAATCGGGGAGAATGTGATTCACAAAGAACTCAGTCAGGTTTACAAGTTCATTTGCTTGTGTAATTCCATGCTGAAAAACAAATTTTTAATATGGTAAAATAAAATGAAATACTTCTATCTATCTAACACATAGGAAATTTAGGCAACTTTTAAAAAACAGGTTAAAAATGAAGATGAACACTTCAAATCACAACTGCTTAAATATATTAAAAAAAACACAAGACTTTTTTAATAAACAAGAAAGAAGCGTCCCTAAATTAAAGAACAGCTAAATTTAAATTTAGCACATTTTATACACCAAGTCTCAGTGAAGGGAATCCATCAGTTTTTGTCCAGGAGAAAATGAAGTGCTTCATACATCAATGTCAACTCATCGTTGGAGACTATATGATTCTCATCAGAACAACAGGTTACCTAGCAGAGTAGGCTGCATCATTAGAAATCTATTACTTCTTTCTGATTTCTGTGGTTACCACCAAGACTATTTAAAAAAATTTTTTTAACGTTTATTCATTTTTGAGAGACAGAGTGCGAGCAGGAGAGGAGCAGAGACAAAGAAAGAGAGAGCGAGAGGGGGAGGGGGAGGGGGAGGGGGAGAGGGAGAGAGAGAGACAGAGACAGAGAGAGAATCCGAAGTAGGCTCCAGGCTCAGAGCTGTCAGCACAGAGCCTGACGCAGGCCTCGAACTCACTGACCTGATCATGACCTAAGCTGAAGTCGGATGCTTAACCAACTGACCCACCCAGGCGCCCCACCAGCAAGTCTATTTTAGAAACAAAACTACATTGAAGATTCACCTTCTGTGTTTGGGCTTTTGATGCCAACGATGTCACGAGGTAAATGGCTGCATCTTTGTGTTTCCAGTTGACAGATGGATTTTTTGCATATTCCTGCAGCATGGAATTAACATAACCAGAGAAGATTCCTGTCACGGGTCCCTCAAAAAACTTGCACAATCCTCGTACTAGATCACAAGCAGCCCTGCGTCTAGTATCAATATCTATAAAATCAAAGGGAAATATATCACAGGATAAAGAAACCACCAACTGATCAAGATTATAAGGCAAAAAATTGCCATTTGATAGCTACCAACAACATAAATAATGAAAAAGACCATTATTTTATTCACAAGACACACAAAAATGGGAATGAAACTAAAAAGATTATCGTAGTAGTTACACACTAATAAGTATGTAAGAGACAGAGGACTTTCAATGCTGGACACTTGGATAGAACTCAGACGAGAGCTGCTCTTAAAGGTGTACAAATTAAAGGAGGAAAGGCAGTTGAGACAACACACTTACTCTGACTCCTCCTCCTCCCCATGGTGACAAGAACTACTTTAAAAGTGCCTTGCTATCAGACTAACAGTTAAAAACCAAAATACATACCAGATCCTTCCAAATCTCTCCTTATGTACTCCTCAGAATTATCTTCAAAGGCTTCTTCATCGGCAGCTACAAAGAGAGATGGCATTTCAAACAACCCCTCAAAAGACATGACAAGCCACTGTACTTTCATAAATGAGTACACAGAAGAGTATGTAGACGTGCCATGTTTTATAGCAAAGTGTTCCTAACAAATGACAACTTCGTGTATTCTTTTTTAAAAAATGCTTATTCATTTTGAGAGAGTGAGAGCAAGAGCAAGACAGAGCATGGGCGTGTGAGCTGGGGAGGGACAGAGAGAATCCCAAGCAGGATCCACACTGTCAGCGCAAGGCCCAACACGGGACTTGATCTCACAACCGTGAGATCATAACCTGAACTGAAATCAAGAGCTGGAAGCTAAACTGAGCCACCCAAGCTTATATATATTTCATTTAATCATTACTTAGAGCACAAATGCCACCCTGAGAGGTTAAGTATAGGTAATTCACACAGCTCACCTGTTCTAATGTGATAGTGTCCCCAGAACGGGACTTTAACCACCAACATCAAAAAGATGACTGCTGGGGCCCAAGCTAGGGATGCCAACTTTTTATTCTGCTAAATAAGGACATTAAAAAACCAAACAGCCTAACAAATATAACCACCATTATTTCATAGAAGTCATTTCCACACCAAAAAAAGTAGGATGGACAATATCAGAATAAAGATCTGTCCTTTATAGTTTCATGAAAAAAAACACAAAAGGAAATAAAGCCTTACATGATATTGTCCTTTATTCCTTTTAGTTCCTGATAATTTGAGAACCACTGATCTAATGAATACTTTAACATAAAACACAATTCCTTCCATATTTACTACCTGTCCTTCTCAGCTCTAAGAAGGAGAGACAATTTGTACACTAATACTCTTAAGATTCTCTTAACCTTAATTACAAACTGGGTGGGCTTCAGCTCTGTATTTACAGGTTATCAATCACTTCCGCTCTCAACTACACTGTTTGAAAACTGCTATCTGCCTTGGTGAAACACTAACTCAAACAACACCATCCTGGATGGTTTACTTTCTTATCCATGGAATAGGAATTTTTTTAGTCTTATTCAAGATTTCTGTGAAAAACCCTCCACAGTGTAAAACAAACCTCACCACAGTGATACAAATGTCTTTTATTTTTAATATTTATTTTTTAATGTTTTATTCTTTTTTTTTTGACACACACACACACACACACACACACACACACACACACACACACACACACACAGTGTGAGCGGGGGAGAGGCAGAGAGAGAGGGAGACACAGAATCAGAAGCAGCCTCTAGGCTCTGAGCTGTCAGCACGGCGCCCCACACAGGGCTCAAACCCACGAACTGTGAGATCACAACCTGAACCAAAGTCGGACACTTAACCGACTGAGCCACCCAGGACCCCCCCCCATCACAAATGTCTTTTAAACTACACTTTGTCTTGGTGTAAAAAATAGGCAGTAAGTGGGGGAACCCCAGTGGCTCAGTCGGTTAAGCATCTGACTCTTGGTTTCAGCTCATGTGATGATCTCACGAGATCAAAACCTGGCATCGGTCTCCTCGCTGACAGTGTGAAGCCAGCTTGGGATTCTCTCAAAATACATAAACATTTTTTTCAGAAATAGGCAGTTAAGTGACCTGTAGAAGTTTTAATTAGCAATAAAAAAAGAATCAGACTGGCTTCCTGGGTGGCTCAGTTGATTCAGCGTCCAATTCTTGTTCAGCTCAGGATTCTCTCTCTCCTTCTCCTGCCCCTCCCCTGCTAGTGTGGCATGTGAGCTCTCTCTAAAAATAAGTAAGTTAAACTTAAAAAAACTAGGGCGCCTGAGTGGCTCAGTTGGCTAAGTGTCTGACTTTGGCTTAGGTCATAATCTTGTGGTTCATGGGTTCGAGCCCCCACATCAGGCTCTCTGGTGTCAGAGCAAAGCCAGCTTTAGATCCTTTGTCTTCCTCTACCCCTCCCCCACCTGCACGTGTGTATACTCTCACTCTCGCAAAAATAAACATTTAAAAAAAAATTAGACTCAACGTATTATATAAAAAGCAGCAGGGAACAGACTTACTAAACTTATACTAACATACTCTTTAAAAAAACAAGCTTTTAATCTTCTGAAAAGGGTTCAGACTTTGCCATAATTACCTCTAAATTCCATGTTAGGCACGATAACCTTTTCACAGATACTTGTCAGCGTGTTCTGGTCCTCAAACAGATTCTTATAGTGAGGTCTCTCACAAACTGAAGCCAGAAACTGAATTGCATTACTTACTAACTGGGAAAAAACAAAAACAAAAACACAAAAACAGGCATATTTTTAAGAGCAAAACTAAATCATTTACTTCTTGGGGGAGGTAGGGAGGGAATGTCTTAATTATCTGTCTCTCCACCATCATCTTACCAAGTCATATTTAACCTCTTGACCTGTTGTAACCAGTAAATTCCAGATGGCTGTGACAAAGCGAGGCAGGTACCGCTGAAATTCCTCATCATACTTTTGTGCATAGAGCGCAGCATTATCACAGATCTGGGATTTTAAGAGCTCCAACAAGCCGGCTTCCTCTTCATCCTCATATAAGAGAAAACAGAAAACTCAAACATACACGTATAATGTTATCATACATAGAGAATAGCTGTAACTCCTGAAACAAACTCCTTAAAAATGGAATCCAAAGCCTAGTGTTACAAATGGCATTGATGCCACTATCAATTTCTTCATTTAGTCTTTCAAATACAGAACAAATGAAATACTTCTCATTTATTAATCAGTGAGAGTAATTTCAAGTTTTCAAGTTAAAAAGACTTTTCTTCAGGTTGTTGAATTATAAAATATTTACATGTTAAAGTGAAAATAATGTATTCCTACAGAAATCTAAATGATAAAGGCCATATCACACTTTCCTTTGCAACATGGTCAGGTGTCTTGCTATCTCCTCCCAAAAGGCTGTCACTTCAAATATGTAAGATAATGCTGTAAGATTCTCACCAACAATACTCTGGTTATAAAGTATTAAACAGCAAACTAATTCAGAGGTCAAACTACGGTCTGCAGGCCTGCTGCCTATTTTTGTAAGTAAAGTTCTACTGAAATACAGCCTTGCTCATTCCTTCTTTACATTTATATAATTTATAGTATTGCCTATGGCTGCTTTCAACTCCAAATGGAGGGCTGAGTAGTTGGGACAGAGACTATACAGCCCACAAAGCCAAAAATATTTACTACCTGAACCTTTACAGGAAAAGTTTGCCAACCCCAATCTAAACCATGACAGTCATTTATATGATGCTCTCTACTGTAACAGCAATCCATAAACACCTTTTAAACTGTACCATATGACAAAGAATTCAAATTTAGAAGAGATAAAAAGAACTCCCTAACAGGTGGCTCCTCAAGGCATAAACATAAGGAATGTTACATAGTAAGAGGACATAAGGTATAGCTGGTTAAACGGGCTAAGAGCTCCCTGTAAGAATCCTAGGTGAAAATCTTCCTTTAAAGTGTGAAGACGAGCTTTGTTTTTCTGAAGGCATTGTTTTTATTTCACTGGACTGAAAGAATTATGTCATAGGAGCCATAGCTTTTTTTGTTGCTTTAGTCGGTAAATCTCAGAGAAAATTTGCTATACACCCACTGAAACAATTCTCTCTGCACCCCACTGCCCAAAATTGATTTGAATCACCTATTCTAATTTTATCTGAAATTGAAGCATTCTCAGTATTTTACTTTTTATGTTTTTTATTTCTTGGGAAAGAGGTAGATCACGAATCTATTAATAAACAAACAAATGAGCAACACAAAGTAAGTGCCCTATGTTGGAAAGTATGCATTATTACAAACCCCAGACCAGAAACTGTAATGCATTACAAACCTTCATAATGTCCCCATTTTCCCATGCTGCGGATGCTTTTTAAAAAGAGGCTATTGTTGCAAAGGTTTATGTTTTCTTAGTATCTTCAGTGACGGTTTTGTATTTCATAAAATGGTCATAGTGTGAATACTCTGAGGCTTTCCTTTTAATAATGTAATGATATAGCCTTCTCTATAAATCGTGGACCTACCTACACCAGGCCCACAAGAAGAGTAATTCTGTATGTTACAAATAACCAAACATGGAACATCCCACATAATTAAATATTACTTGCATTCTTGAGTTCTACCTATCAACAGTGCAAGAGTAAAAAAAATTTTAGGATCCAGAATTTAAATGTTCAGTAAAACAGGAGACTTTTGATCTCTGGGTCTTGAGTTCGAGCCCTATGTTGGGCACAATTTACTTAAAAAATAAAGTAAATGTGGGGCGCCTGGGTGGCTCAGTTGGTTAAGCGGCCGACTTCGGCTCAGGTCATGATCTCGTGGTCCGTGAGTTTAAGCCCCGCGTCGGGCTCTATGCTGACCGCTCAGAGCCTGGAGCCTGTTTCAGATTCTGTGTCTCCCTCTTTCTAACCCTCCCCCATTCATGCTCTGTCTCTCTCTGTCTCAAAAACAAATAAACGTTAAAAAAAAAAATTAATTAAAAAATAATAATAAAGTAAATGTTCTCAAATAACTTTCATTTTTTGAAGTCTAATTATATTCCAAAGGTTTCAGAGGGCATTTTTTTTTTTACATATTTAAAAACTGAGATATAATCAAAATCTAATATTTCAAACAATTCTTCATTTAAAAAAAGGCTACTTGGGAAACATTTTAAAACAATACTTACATCAGTTTGTAGAAGCTTGTTATCTAATGTCAAGAGGGTATGAAAATTGTTCATCCAAGTTTCCATATTATCTTCAAAAAACTCAGGGAGATCCTAGAATAAACACTGACTTGAGACTTTTGATTAAAATAAATGTTATTTTAGTAAGTTTTGCCCCATGCCAAACATTTCCCACATACCTACTGCCTCAAGTCCACACTTTTCAGCCTGAGCCAACCATTAACTATTTAGACAAGACTTCTCTATTCCAGCTGGGTCTGGCAGCTGAATAAACCATTGTGTCTTATGTTTATACACTTTCAACCACAAAATGAGGCCACCTCTATTTCCTGTCCCAATCTAAATTTACTTTCTCTCGGAAGGTCTAAGACTGTATGAAACCTTTCCTTACAAAAACTCAGTGCTTACCAATATCTTCCTTTTCCTTTCTGAACTATCGCATTTATTGTAAGATGACCACCCATTCAAACTCATCATCTTAACACAGTTACTGATTTCCTGTGCCATAGTACTGCCTTTTTAATGAGGGATAAGCCCCCCAAGGTAAAGATTATATTTCCTCTTTTGGTTTCCTTAACTATGTCTAACAAGTTATTAAGAGCCTCAATTCTACCTGATTTCTAAAAATAGAATTCAAAAGAAGGTATAAGCAAAAACAGTGATATCCTTTAAGTAAAAATTTCTCAAACTGGTGTCCAGCAGAACACAGATGCGGATATGCCATTTTGGGATGTTCATCTCCTATTCCACCCATTCCTTTTAGAGAATGCTTTTCCTACCACTGTGAGTGTAGTCATGTTATGAGGATGACGTTCAGGTACTTGGCCCTGGCTATGAGCAATGAAAAAGCCAAATACCTTCCTCCTGTATATTTGACATCAAAGAATCAAAAGCAAGAAATACAACAAAACTGGGGCACCTGGGTGGCTCAGTCGGTTGAGCAACCAACTCTTGGTTTTGGCTCAGGTCATCATAGTTCGTGGGATGGAGCTAATAGCTATATGTGCTATTGTATGTGCTATATATTAGCTATCTGTGCTAACAGCATGGAGTCTGCTTGGGATTCATTCTCTCTCTCTCAAAATAAGTAAATAAACTTAAAAAAATTAAAAAAAAAAAGAAATGTAACAAAACTCACCTGAAAGTTTAAACTGTAGAACAATTTTGAGATAAGGATCAGGGAAGAAAAAAGGATCCTTAGGGCAGAGGCATCATTTGCATGGGTACTGCAGAGTTCAATAGTGGCCTTGGAAAGGAAATTAGGAGCACAGTTTTAATGTTACTATAAACTTTAGTCAAATAAGGTGAGACTACTTATATCTTCTCCAAAATTTACCTTTTAAATAGTATACGGTCATATAAGAGATTCTGAAAAAATATATTACAACAGTATATATTTTTACATTGTCCATAATAGCACTACTAAAAAGTCCAATGTTGATATTTCAACTAGATCCTTCTACTCTCCTTTGTGCATATAAATATATTACAAAATTGTCTTTATCTGCTCTCATTAAATAATTCCCCTGCCACCTGGCATTTAATTTGTTTCCAATTATTTATTATTCTAACTATAATAAACAGGCTTATCTAAAACTATGCATACCTCTAATTTTTGCAGTATGAAATTCTACAAGTGTATTACCAAAGCAGAGCACTATACTATGAGCACAGGTTTTGCAAGCCAGATAAAACTGGATATAATCCAGACTCTTGTTCATCATGAGCATTACTTTGAGCAATTATTTTACTGAGCCCCAATCTCCTCATCTGTAATCTGAAAATAATGCCCACCTCAGAGAATGAGAATGAAGAAATACACATAAAATATCCTAGTACTTCGTGGAATATGTAAAAGACACTCAACAAATCTTACTTCCTATATCCTGGAGTTAAGAAATATGAATATAAAGGTTTTCTTAATGAAATGTCAAACTCCAGACACTACCATTTATAATCCAATGGACAGGACATCAGACTTCATTTCACTGCACTCTGACACTTTTAACATTAGTAAAACGAAATAAAAATCTGTGCCAACCCAATAGGTGGAAAATCTTGATTACGTTTTATCCAATTTTATTTTCTTAGATAAAAATGTACAGTCGGCGGGGAGCCTGGTGGCTCAGTCGGTTGAGTGTCTGACTTTGGCTCAGGTCACGATCTCACAGTTCTGGGGTTGGAGCCCCTTGCTCTTGCTGTCAGCACACAGTTCACTTCAGATGCCCTCCCCACCCCGCTCTCTCAAAAATAAATAAACATTAAGAAAAAATGTACAATCAGTAAGACATCCTAACCATGAAAAATTTCTGTGCACACTTTACATCTTAGAAGTTGTGAGTATCATACAACTTTCCTTTTTTGAAAATAGGAAAGGAGTAGCTTTTCCAGAGTTATTAGCAAAACTAGGTTAAGGCTTGGCTCCCTTTTTTATTAGCTGGGGGATACTGAATCCTCTCTCCTTATCTGAAAAAAGGTTAAAAATATATCTCTTTTGGGGTGCCTGGCTAGCTCGGTCAGAAGAGCATGTGACTCTTAATCTTGGCATCTTGAGTCCAAGCCCCTTGTTGGGTATAGGGATTACTTAAAAAAACTTAAGAGGAAAAAAAAAAACGGGGGCACCTGGCTGGCTGTTGGTGGAGCACGTGACTCTTGATCCCATTGGGGTTTTAAGTTCAATCCCCACATTGCACGTGGAGATTGCTTAAAAATAATTTAAAAAAAAATTTTTTTTTAATCTTTCAATCTTATAGGAATCTTAGAGATAAAGAACATGTTTAGGAAAGCAGCCTGTGCACCATAAGATGTACAAATATATAAATTAATTAGCTGAACTATATGTAAAGTCAAATCAAAATGGGGAGCGATTCCTTTAGAAACACACATTCAGGCAAACCATAAGAGACTCTTAAGGACTGAAAACAAACTGAGGGTTGATGGGGGGTGGGGGAGAGGGGAAAGTGGGTGATGGGCATGAAGGAGGGCACCTGTTGGGATGAGCACTGGGTGTTGTATGGAAGCCAATTTGACAATAAATTATATTTTAAAAAATAACAAACATTCAAATACTTGAGTGAAATATGATGTCTTGGATTTGCTTTTAAGTATTCCTACAAAGGAGAGGAAGGGAGGGGGAAAAAGTAATACTGTTAACCTTGTGTAACAGTAACAGATACATGGGAGTTAATGAGATCATCTTCTCTATTTCTGTACAGGTTTGGAATTTTTCAAAAGAAATGCTGCTCTAAGTATTACCTATCAAATAGACTTAAAGCATTCTCTTAAATAAAATCCACACAAATAATTAAGCAGTTTAAAATATTAAGTAATTTTACAGTATCACAAAGATAGTATTCCATTACCTTAAATAGATTAGTCAAAGGTAAAGCAAAGGCATCCAGAACAAGTTTAATTTCAGTCCATAACTCATTAGACTTAAATTCATGGCGATATCTAAAAAATTAAGGTAAAGTAGGTAAATTTACAAGCTTTATGTTTATTGACTTTAGGCCTTCAAGGATAGATTAGACTACTTAAGAAACAAACATAATAATGAACTGAGAAGCTTATCTCTTATTCTAAGATTACCAAGTCCAAAGGAATGACAACAGTCACAAAAATACAACTATTTACACAAACAAAAGCATTTGAAAAAAAGTATTTAAAAAATATGAATTGGGCCTCCTGGGTGACTCAGTTTAGCTTCCAACTCCTGATTGCAGCTCAGGTCATGATCTCACAGTTGGTGAGTTTGAGCCCTCTGTGTTGACAGCAGGAAGCCTGCTTGGGATTCTGTGTCTCTTCCCTCTGCCCCTCTCTCTCTTAATAAATAAAATTAATATTTTATAAATATATGAATTTATCGGGGCGCCTAGCTGGCTCAGTTGGAAGAGCATGAGACTCTTGATCTGGGGATTGTGAGTTTGAGCCCCAAGTTGGGGGTACTGATTACTTACAAATCTTAAAAAAAAAAAAAAAGAATTTATCAATACCTTTTAAATAAAGAATGCGCTGTACGAAGGACTCCATTAATAACATGGAAATCTCCACTCTGAAAACGATTCACCATTTCTGTCAACAAGTCAGGCCATTTCTGAGGGAAATCTTCTCTGCCAATAATGCTAATAGCATCACTTAACTGGAGCGGGAAGGGAAAAGATTAATTAGATCAAAGCTTTGCAAACAAGCATCCTTAAATAGTAGGGCCTTACATTACCTGCTTCTGAATTTGCTCTGGGCTGCTAAGCATCAAGTGCACTATGTTGGCTTTAATAGCTACACGGTCAGCTTCGCAAATTTTGTTCGGTTCATCTTCAACCTTAAAAGCAAAACATCAATACCAAGTAACATGAAGTCCATATCCATGACCATATGGGTTTACAGATAAAAATGTATATTCTATCCCAAATGCAAATATTTTACATACAAATCAATGAGCTTCACTGGCTCCCTGATGCCAATGAAAAATCTGAGTTCTATATGTCACCATTCTCAGAACACATGGTTAAAGTCTTTATGGACATGCACGGCACAGGCCACATCCATCTCCAGAACCTTTAATCTGACCCTTGCCTTAAGTCAGAGGTCTTTTCAATGAAAACTTCTTGATCATTACCAGTTGGAAAACATCCAGGACTACATCACTCAAAGAGGTTCTGGAAGTCTCACCACTTTTACAAATCAAGATAGAAGAAGAGGGCTAGCGTGTCTGCAAGCAGAGGGATGGATTTTTAAACATCCTACGTTTCACTAGTTGTTTCTTCACTATGTGTGGTAACACCTAACTGCACAAGCTTAAAAACACTATTTACTACATTTACTACCTCATAAACTCTTTCACGAAATAAAGACAAAAGAAGAATTCTAAATAAATATTTAGGGCATATTTGTAGTTGACTTTTTAGAAAAACTGACCTTTTTTGTCAACCTTAATACTTTCTAAATATCATCACTGCTATCACTTCTAAACAATTCTTTTTTTTTTTTTCTTTACCCTAAGTCAGGGTTTCCTCAATCGCAACATTACTGGCATTTTGAGTCAGATAAATCTTTGGTATGGGAATCTTTTTTGTACGCTGTAGGGCAGTTGCCAGCATCCCTGGTTTCTACCCACTAGACCGTAGTAACACCCTGGGCCCCCAGCTATGACAACCAAAATGTCTCCAAAGATTTGCAGGCAAAATTACCCCCCATTGAGAACCACTGTCATAAGGTAGGGAAAATACCTTAATTTCTAATTTTGCAATTAAACTTGCAATATAATAGGATTCACCTTAAAATTAGAATCTATTTCCACATACCCCTTATCAAAAACTCCAAATCTAAATTATTTCATTCTACAAATTTTTAATATATGTAACATGGTTTTACAACTGTGTTTAATTTTTTCCAGTCCATAAGAGACACTGCTTCAATTATTCAGTAAGATCTGTGTCTTCCCACAGAATCTCTCTCCAGTTGACAATGAGCTGATGTTCAAATTCAACCATAATGGAGCCTGGGTGGCTCAGTCAATTCTTGATCTTGGCGCAGGTCATGATCTCGCAGTCTGTAGGATGGAGGCCCATACCAGGCCCTGTACTGGCGGCATGGAGGCTGCTTGGGATTCTCTCTCTCCTCTCTCACCGCCATCCATGTCTCCCCCCCCCCCCCCACCAAATAAATAAGCTTAAAAAAATTTTTTTTTCAACCATAATGGAGGCAAAAACCAAGTCTCACACTCTACCAACCTGGGTTAGCAAGTTCAAGTTATCTATATGAACTCAAATGAAACAATAGGAACTTTGGAGAAGCATCCTGTCTAGCTTTTGTTAAGTCTTTCAGAATTTCTATATAGACAAATCATGTCATCTGTGAACAAAGTTTTATGTTTTCCTTCCCTATCAGTATACCTTTTCCTTCCTCTTATTCCATTAGCAACGACTTCCAATACAATGTTGAAAAGGAGTGATGAGAGGGGACGTCCTTGCTTTGTATCTCATCTTAGTGAAAAAGTTTCAAGTTTCTCACCATTAAGTAGAATATTAGCTCTAGGCTTTTTGTAGTTAGTCTTTATAAAGTCAAGAAAGTTCTCTTCCATTCCTAGTTTACTGACAGTTTTACCATGGATGGGGGTAGGATCTTGTTAAATGCTTTTTATTCATCTACTGATATGATGCATTAACTGATTTTTCAATGTTGAACCAGCCTTGCATACCTAGGATAAATCCCACTTGGTCATAGTTTGTAATTCTTTTTACACCTTCTTGGATTTGATCTGCTAATATTTTGTTGAAGAGGGTTCTATTTAATTTTATCTTTAATCTGTGTCTGAATCTTTCAGGAGCGCTGCATATATAAATCTTAAACATACAGGTTATGAGACTGTGTGTTCACAAAATACTTACAATTCTCCAATTTCTTTTAATATAGTTCTTGAATGTTACTGAGGCACACACTTTGATAACATTATCCTGGGACTTTTCCAGCAAAGTTAAAAGCAACAGTGGGTAATTCTGATTTCCTTCTACAGATTCAAGAAACTTCTCAGCTGTAAAAGAATTTTCATGTTAGAAGATTTGTTACTTTAACCAAATCTTTCCATTTTATATACAGGTGAGCTATGTAGATCTGATTAAAAGCACCAAAAAAGTAGGGGCACCTGGGTGGCTAAGTTGGTTAAGTGTCCAACTCTTGATTTCAGCTCAGGTCATGATCCCAGGGTTGTGGGACTGAGCCCGCGTCAGATTCCACACTGAGTGTGGAGCCTGCTCAGGACTTTTTCCCTCTCTCCTCTCTCTCTGCCCCTTCCCTTCTTGCACTGTCTCCCTCTCTCTAAATAAACAGTTTCAAATCACTTTACCATCCATTAAAACTCACTTGAGGGCACCTAGGTGGCTCAGTCAGTTAAGTGTCAGACTCAGGCTCAGGTCATGATCTCAAGGTTTGTAAATTTGAGTCCCATGTTGGGCCCTGAGCTGAAAGTTCAGAGCCTGGAGCAGGCTTCAGATTCTGTGCCTCCCTCTCTCTCTGCCCCTCCCCTGCTCACATTCTGTCAAAAATAAATTCTGTCAAATTCTCTGAAAAATAAATAAACATTAAAATTTATTTTTATTTTATTTATTTTTTTTTTTAGTTAAAAAAACCACAAAAAAACACCTCACTTGACTCTGGCAAACCTGTAACATGGCCTGACTGACTGATCACCCCTGCAGAAGGAGAATCTGCTTCTCAGATTAAGTGACTCTCTGGCAAATTCATAATGAGACCTTCTTCAACTTAGGATGGGACTATGTCCCGATAAAAGCATGCTAAGTTCAAAATGTCAGAAGTCAAAACTGCATTCATTATACCTAATGTACTCATTAGCCCAGCCTACCTGAAAGTGCTCAGAACACTTAGATTAGCCTACAGTTGGGCAAAACCATCTATTGCAAAGCCTATTTTATAACAAAGTGTTTCTATCTCATGTAATTTGCTGAGTACTATACTGAGAGTGAAATCAGAAAAGTTATATGGGTACAGAATGGTTGTCAGTGTGCTGGTTGTTTACCTTTGTGACAACATGACTGAATGGGAGCGTGGCTTGCTGTCACTGCCCAGCACCGTGAAACAGTACTGTACTGCCGCCTATCACTGGCCCAGGGAGAAGTTCAAAATTCACAATCTGAAGTATGGTTTCTACTAAATATGTGTTGCTTTTGCACCAACCTATCATCAAAAATTCACTGAGGGATGGATGGGGCACCTGGGTGGCTCAGTCAGTTGAGCGTCCAGCTTCAGAACAGGTCATGATCTCACGGTTTATGGGTTTGAGACCCGCGTTGGGCTCTGTGCTGGCAGCTCAGAACCTGGACCCTGCTTCGGATTCTGTGTCTCCCTCTCTCTCTGCCCCTACCCCACTCGCGCTCTGTCTCTCAAAAATGAAGGAAAAAAAAATTATAAAGAATTACAGTAAAAAAAAAAAAATCACCAAGGGGCACCTGGGTGGTTCAGTCAGTTGAGCGTCCAACTTCAGCTCAGGTCATGATCTCATGGTTTGTGGCTTCGAGACCCACACTGGGCTCCCAGCTGTCAGTGTAGAGCCTGCTTCAGATCCTGTCTCCCTCTCTCTCTCTGTCCCTCCCCTACTCATTCTCTCTCTTTCAAAAATAAAAACACTAAAAAAATTTTCACTGAGTGGAACCATCAAGTTGAAGACTGGTCTGGTTTATTCCAGAAGGATTATTATTAGTACTATTAGTAATGGCAGTAAAAAAAATTTTATACTACTGTGATGAAAATCAAATGAATTAATGCATGCTAATGTATGTTTTTATTAATCATATGGGTCTGGTGCTTTACTCACATCTCGCATCTATTATTTCCTTAATTGTCACTACTACCCATAGGTATATTATCCTTATTTTAAAAACAAGACCCCTGAAAAAAAATAAATAAATAAATAAAAAATAAAAACAAGACCCCTGGAGTTAGGTAGTCTTAAGATCACACAGCTAGATTTCATCACTGATAAAGTTTTAGTGCAGTCCTTATTCTACCATACTGGCCCTCAATGTTCTTCTCAAACTAAACATTGTTAATACCAGCAAAAAATATTCAAAGATTTTACCCACATATTTTCAACTCCTACACTTAAGGGATAATCAGTCTTCTGAGTTTACTGATCACAGTGAGGGTTTACAACATTTCCTCTTTACAAGCTTCATAAGGCAACACCTACCCTAAGGTCCCAATATGTATTGAGAAGGTCTCCTTTTAGCATCTATTAGTTTCTACAATTTACTATTTTCTACAATCTACACCTCTCTTCTTTCTGAACTGGGTCCCAAGAGTTTGACGTCCATCCTCAAATCTTCCCTACTTTGTGCTCATCATGTCTTTTTTAAAAGATGAGGAATATGGGGCACCTGGGTGGCTCAGTCAGTTAAGCATCCAACTTCAGCTCAGGTCATGATCTTATGGTTCATGGGTTTGAGCCTCACATCGGGCTCTGTGCTGACAGCTCAGAGCCTGGAGCCTGCTTCAGATTCTGTGTCTCCCTCTCTCTCCGCCCCTCCCCTGCTCACATTCTGTCTCTCAAAACTGAATAAAACCGTTAAAAACATTTTTTTTTTAATAAAAAATAAAAGATGAGGAATGCTAGGGGGCGCCTGGGTGGCTCAGTAAGCTGAGAGTCAACTCAGGTCATGATCTCACAGTCAGTGGTAAGACTGAACACTGCATCAGGCTCAGCACTGGACATAGAGCCTGCTTAAGATTCTCTCTCCCCTTCTACCCCGCTCCTACTCATGCGTGCACGCTCTCTCTTCTCTCTCATTCCCTCTCTCTCAAAAAAAAAAAAAAGATGAGGAATGATAAACTGGAAAATGTTGGGGCGCCTGGGTGACTCAGTCAGTTAAATGTCCGACTTCGGCTCAGGTCATGGCCTCACAGTTCGTGAGTTTGAGCCCCATGTTGGGTTCTGTGCTGACAGCTCATAGCCTGGAGACTGCTTTGGATTCTGTGTCTCCCTCTCTTTGCCCCTCCCAAGCTCACACTCTCTCTCTCTCTCAAAAATAAAAACATTAATAAATAAAATGAACTGGAAAATGATTTTCAAGAGGGACACACTATGGTTTTGTAGGAGTCTGGAAGGCTTCGGCTGTTTCCTCTCAGTGGTTAGCACTGCCCACAGGGCAACACACTGTATCCATGCTCTGGGGAAAAGCCCATATAAATTGCCAGATCTCTTTCTTAAATTGAAATCAATACCCTGAAAGAAATCTCATGAGTTTAAGTCAAATTATTTCTGTGCTCATTTCCTTCAACTTGCTCACAAAATATTTACAACGACATGTTTCTACACACTCAAAGAGCCTCAAAGTGTCTTCCAGTTCATCCATACCAGTCTCATCTCAAGAACCAAAGGAGCACAGTGCTATCTATAAGCTGAGATCCGCTACACACTTCAACCTCCAGATCATTTTCTAAAGATGTTGAGTCGGTCTAGTACAACCTGAGAAATGCTATGTTCATAACTCTTTCCAGAAACATCAATTTATTCCTACACTCTGTCCCTGGAATCGTAAAACAGTAACCACCTCACCTTACAAACACACAATTATTAAAAATCATTTTCAACAGACAGGGTTTGCAGAGGCTTTCTGGGAAAGTCTAAGAAGATTACAGCCATTAATTTTCCTTCCTCCAAGAACACATTACTTCTTTAAGCACTAATGGGGAAAACCACAATTTTCCCTCTCAGAAATCACAAGGCTATCCTAGAAGAGAATGGATGTATTAACATGTTTACAATTCTACTTATTTTACAGAACATAAATCTTCAACACACACACATACACACACGCACTCACTCACTCATTTCTTTGTGAGGCCATGCTAAAAGCCTCTTTCTGAGCATGCACATTAGTATGTTCTGCAGAAGCGGGATGAGCATACCTGGTTTTAATAAGGCTTACATTGAGAACCATCAACTTACTACCCCTCCCACAAGAGACATCTGGCTCTCAGAAGTAGTTTGCTTTTTCTGCACAGTATTTCAATTTTTTGAAGTCAGATGTTATCATTTAAAAATGAGGACATTGCACACTTCACAGAAACGTCTTTTATTTTTGAAGCAAAGCTGGAAATCTGATCCAGCAAAACTGGTTTGAATCCCCCAAAGTTAGCTCATCCCAAAAGCCCTTAACCAAGGTATGTAAGTCACATATTACCAGTCCCCACTTGGCCTGCCTCCATCATTTACCTTCACATCTGACTCCTGTGGGCATCTGAGTTTACAATTCCAAGCTTAGGGGCACTTGGGTGGCTTACAGGGTTAAGCATCCAACTCTTGATCTCTCTTGTCTGACTTTGGGTCAGGTCATGATCTCCCGCGGTTCAGGAGTTCAAGCCCTGCATTGGTCCAGCACTCAGTGCAGAGCCTGCTTGGGATTCTCTCTCTCCCTCTCTCTCTCTCTGCCTCCCCTGCACTTGACAGGCACATGCTCTCTCTCTCTCTCTCTCTCTCAAAATAAATAAACTTAAAAGGAAATCTAAGCTTATACTAAATTTCTAACAGAAACTGGTCAAATACAGAAGAGAGGAACCTTGGTCTTAAAATGTATTAATTAAATCAAACTCAACATGGGGATTATGAGACTGTTTCATTACCTGATTTAATTAATCACTTTTTAGGCAATTAACTTTCATCTCTGTGCCCTAATTATTATCTCTCTAAAACTGGCAAATGTGGGGATTTTCAGAAAGGTGAAGGGACAAGGTATTCTAGACACAGTGCTTTTTAATCCAAGACACCAAATAAAAGAGATTTTACTCAAAAAACAAAACCAAACCAAAAACACCCATCACCATACATTACAGCAGCTATCAGCAGCCAACCATCTACTTTATAGCTGGAGAATGAAAAAGAAACTATGCCTGAAAATCAAAGTGTAAATCTTTTTTTTTTTTAACTTACAAATACAGGTAGATTATGCAAAGGTTTTCCTCACCTGTTCTTAAAGAATAGATCAAACCACAAAACATCTATTCTCTTTACCTGGACGTCTGATGGCAGGATCCGGATCAAGAGTTTTCTTTAAATATTCTGTTAGCGTTTGCAAATTTGCATCGCTGAGCTCCATTGCCATAGAACCTAAAACAAAAAATGAGGTTTGGTAGATTGGTCACATTGGGACATAGTGATTTACATAAAAGAGTACTTTTGTATTATGGGTCTTCCCCTCTCTGAAGGTCATCCATTTGTTACATTTTAAGGTATGGGCTATATAAGCCTGACTCAGCTCAGACAAGGTTCCAGAAATTAATGGGCTTTTTTGAAAATGGTTAGCTAATTTTGAGATGAAGAATATACATACCACAAAGTAAAAAAAGAAGGTGTAGAAAAACAAAGCTGAAAAATTGATCAAAGTCACATAACATTTATTAGATTTAATGCTACAAAAAAGGGAAGACAAGAGTTTAAAAAAAGACTCAGTAGGAACTTTTTTTAAAAAGGCCCACCATAGGGGTGCCTGGGTGGCTCAGTCGGTTAAGCGTCCGACTTTGGCTCAGGTCATGATCTCACAGTTCGTGGGATGGAGACCCATGTCAGGCTCTGTGCTTTCAACTGGAGCCTGGAGCCTGCTTCAGATTCTGTGTCTCTCTCTCTGCCCCTCCCCTGCTAGCACCTGTCTCTCTCCCTCTCAAAAATAAACATTAAAAAAAATAAATAAAAGGGGCCACCAAAAGAAATTACAATTTTAAGAAGTAAGGATCCCATAAAGAGTTCTGAGATTAAAGAAACCAGAATAAATTTCTTTGTGCACAACATGCAATCACAAGCACTGACAACAAACCAGATGCTAAGAATCTGTACCTGGGGAGAGAATGCTGGGGTTCAGAGGATGACAGCTATTATTATGATTAAAAAGGAACCTTCTACACTAAAAGCAAAGATAAGCAAGTGGGACTACATCAAACTAAAAAGCTTCTGCACAGCAAAGGAAACCATCAAAATAGAAAAGGCAGCCTACCAAATGGGAGCAATTATTTGCAAATCATATATCTGATAAGAGGTTAATATCCAAAATATATTTTTAAAAACCCACACAACTCAGGGTGCCTGGGTGGCTCAGTCAGTTAAGCCGTCGATTTCGGCTCAGGTCGTGATCTCACAGTCTGTGAGTTCGAGCCCCGCATCAGGCTCTGCTGGCAGCTCAGAGCCTGGAGCCTGCTTCTGATTCTGTGTCTCCCTCTCTCTCTGCCCCTCCCCTGCTTGCTGTCTCTGTCTCTCTCTGTCTCTCTCTCTCAAAAATAATAAACATTAAAAAAAAATTAAAAAAAAAAACCCACACAACTCAAAAGCAAAAAAAAAAAAGAAAAAAAAATCTGAGTAAAAAATGAGCGGAAAATCTGAACATTTTTCCAAGGCACAGAGATGGCCAACGGTTACATGAAAAGGTTCTCAACTTCACTAATCATCAGTAAAATGCAAATCAAAACCACAATGAGACATTACCTCACACCTGTTAGAATAGCAATCATCAAAAAGACAAGAGATAACAAGTGTTGATGAGGATGTGGAGAAAAGGGAAGCTTTGTGCACGGCTGGTGGGAATGTAAACTGGTACAACCACTGTGGAAAACAGTATGGAGATTCCTCAAAAAATTAAAAATAGAACTATCACAGATCATGTGATCCAGAAATTACACTTCTGGGTATTTCTCAAAGGAAGTGAAAACATTAATTCAAAAAGATATCTGCACCTCTATGTTCACGGCAGCATTTTTTTTTTTTTAACAGCAGCCAAGACAGGGAAATAACCTAAGTGTTCATCACTGGATAAATGGATACAGAAAATGTGATAATGTGTACACAATGGAATATTATTCAGCCGTAAAAAGGGTAACCCTGCCACTTGTGACAAAACGGATGGATTTTTTTTTTTTTTTAATTAGGCTGTATGCCCAACGTAGAGGTTGAACTCATGACCCCAAGATCAAGAGTTGCATGCCCTAACTGAGCCAGCCATGTGCCCCCTGGACGGACCTTGAGGGCATTATGCTAAGTGAAATAAGTCAGAGAAAGATAAATACCGTATGATTACTTTAATGTGGAATTTAAAATTTAAACAAACAAAACACACCAGAGCTCATACATATAGAGAACCAAATGGTGGTTACCAGAGGTGGGGCTTAGGGGTGTATGAAATGGGTGAAGAGGGTCAAAATGTACAAAATTCCAGTTATAAGTAAGTCATGAGGATATAATGTATAGCATGGTGACTATAATTAATAATATAGGGGGCACCTGACCAGCTCAGTTGCGGGAACATGGAACTCTTGATCTTGGGCTTGTGTGTTCAAGCACCACATTGGGTGCAGAAATTACTAAAATAAATAAACAAACAAACAATACTATATTGTGGGGCAGCTGGCTGGCTCAGTCGGTAGAGCATGGGACTCTTTATCTTGGGGTCATAAGTTCCAAGCCCCATGTTGGGCACAGAGCCTATGTAAGAAAAACAAAGTTCTAATGACAAAAAAAAAAAAAATCTGTAAGGGTGCCTGAGTGGCTCAGTCAGTTAAGCATCTGACTTCAGCTCAGATCATGATCTCACAGCTCGTGAGTTCAAGCCCCACATCCATCTCTGTGCTGACAGCTCAGAGTCTGGAGCCTGCTACAGATTCTGTGTCTCCCTCTCTCTCTGCCCCTCCCCTGCTCTTGCTCTGTCTCTCTCTCTCCTCTTCAAAAATAAATAAACATTAAAAAAAACTTTTTTTTTTAATCTGTAATTATGTTTACTGATGGATGTTAACTAGATGTGCTGTGGTCATTTCACAATATACACATATATTACTCATTGTATTATACACCCGAACCTAATGGTAATATGTCAGTTACAGCTCAATTAAAAAAAGGTAACAATTAACTTAAAAAGGGGGGGAGGATGGAAGGTCTCCATGGCTCAACTGGTTAAGGTTAAACGTCTGACTCTTGATTTCAGCTCAGGTCATGATCTCACGGAGTGAGTTCAAGAAGCCCCCTATCAGACTCCTCACTGACAGTGCAGAGCCTGCTTGGGATTCTCTCTCCCTCTCTCTCAAAATAAGTAAACTTAAAAAAGTAACAATTTTATTAAGTAAATATTCAAATCTTAAACAACACCAAATATGAATCACAGAATACACTGCCACTGACCAAAAAAAATTCACATCTAATACATTACAAATTCTAAACTAAATCTATGGCTTATACCCACATGACTGATGACATAAAGAAATACAGACAGAAAAAACAGCACATATATACAGATTATAAGAGTGAGTGCGTGCACACATCATTCTCCATAAACAAAAAGCTTGAGAATGCTATAAGAGGACTCTGTGGTCTCCAGGTTGTTGCTGAGTAGGTAAAATTAAGTGCAAAATGACAGAACTTTCTGGGGTGATAAAAAATGTTCTAAAACCGTGCTGATGAGATGGTGGTGACAGATGCACAACTGTATACAATTATTAATGACACTCACCAAAAAGTACACTTCACATGAACTCACAGTAAGTTATACTTCAATAGTTATTTTTTAAAACTGCACTTCTGCGTAGATCCCAGGACACAGCTTTAGGGAAAAAGTCACACTAGCTCCCAGGAACTTAGGAAATGTCGCCTTTTCAAGGCAACCATGCACCCAACTAAATTTGGAGCTTCTAGAACAAAGAAGAAAAAAATTAAGTATGTAATAATTTTTGTAAAATGTAATTAAGCTAAGTGGAAAAAAAGTCAAATACACCACAATTCAAACTATGTAAAAAAAAAATTTAGGGGTGGCTGGCTGGCTCAGTTGATAGAGTGTGCAACTTTTGATCTCAGGGTGCAGGGTTTTAAGTTCGAGCCTCACACTGGGTACAGATTACTTAAAATCTTTAAAAAATGTATACATACCCCCATCTATAGAAAAATACACTCCAAAACGTAAACAGTGATAAATGTCTATGTGATGAACACCGGACATTTTTGTTCTCTTCATATTCTTTTAGATTTTCCTGATATCCTACAGAACTACCTATATGTATTACACTTACAATCAGAAAGTTATTAAAATCTTATGGCATTTTTAAGGGGACCTAGGGGGCTCAATCAGTTAAGCATCCGACTTTGGCTCAGGTCATGATCTCAGTTTGTGAGTTTTAGCTCTGCACAGGGCTCTCTGCTATCAGCATAGAGCTCCCTTCAGATCCTGTCCCCTTTTCTCTCTCCTCCCCTGCTTGCGCTCTCTAATAGTAAATAAACATTAAAAAGTAAGTAAATAAAATTTTGTTGTCTTTTTAAAATGACCTTGTCACAGGTAATTAAATTTAGGCTCTCAATGGAGCTTACATATTAGTTGGAAGACAAGACACAACTGTGATTCCAGCTACAAACTAATCCCTTTCCTGCAGTTTTGAAATCCAAAAATCTATAAACTGAAAGGTTTTTTTTGTTGTTGTTTTTTAAGTTTGTGGCAAACTCATTTAGCAGCAAAACCTGGCCCAAACTGCCTGAGGCTATAAATAAAGTATCTTACTTTGTATAAAAATGTCTTACTTAAGAAATACTAACGTGTTTGCAGAGTGCTACCCCACATCCCATAGAGAAAGTTGCATAATCCACAGTATGTGCATCCAAAAAGAGCCTGAAACACATTTGTCCCCTGGAGTAGAGGTGCCAAATCAGTCACACAAAAACTTAACTGTTAGGAGGTTGTTAACAAGAGAGTCACTTGGCCTACATTTCCATGTGGGCCAAGATTTCCAAGAGGCTGAGTCTTGAGTTGAATTTGAAGGATACATGTAACTGGAAAGGCAAAATAGAATGAAGACCCATCCAACACAAGAACTAGTGTGAGCAAAGTAACAAATAGGAAGCTACATAGCTCCTTTGGGGAACAGTGGAATTGGAGGCTGAGATCAGATCATATTATTAGATCCTTAAGACTTAGCTGAAGAGTTACATGATTTAATGTACAATAGGAAGCCACTACGGTTTTTTTGAAATGGGTCAAAACTTAATGAAAGTGGAGTATATGAACTTTGGGCTGGTAATGGTTTCCGGAATGGAGCTGAAGGGAACAAGTGAAGATCTGTTAGGACACTTTTTTTTTTTTTTTAAACGGGACAATCTATGAATCAGGCACATCTATGAACCAGGCACAATGCTATGAACCACAATCTATGAACCAGGCACAATGCTAAATGTTTTTGTATGCTTCATATCATTTCATATAAGCATTTTACATACAAGAAGACTCAGAGAGATTAACTTGCCCCAAGTCACACACAGTTAATAAAAATCAGATTCAGGAACGCCTGGGTGGCTTGGTTGGTTACGCGATCGGCTCTTGGTTTCGGATCAGGTCATGATCCTGCGGTTCATGAGTTTGAGCCCTGTGTCAGGGTCTGTGCTGACAGCGCAAACCTGCTTGGGATTCTCTCTCTCCCTCTCTCTCTCTGCACCTCCCCTGTTCGCTCCTGCTCTGTCTCAAAATAAATAAACTTAAAAAAAAAAATCAAATTCAAATCAGTCTGACTCTATAGGTCTACTCTCTTCCTACCAAGGCTATCTTGTCTCTCAGGTGGAAGAAATAATGACAGAAGCCTGACCTAGAATGGAAGCACTGGGAATGGCAATAGAAAGGACATGTTGAGGAAGGGAGAAAGGAAGAAAGAAGGAGGAAGGGAGGGAGGCAGGAAGGAAAGGAGACAGATAGACAGACAAAGGGCTATAGTTAATGCTGTGCCTGTGCAGCTTATACCTCCACAGCCAGAAACCACAACCTTCTAAGCAGAATGATTTGTTTGAAACTATCTGTATTCTCCTTATTAGAAACTGGAAACATTTTTATCATAAGGGAAGCCAATATTCTGACTGTTCTAGTAGATTCGCCCACCAATCTATTCACTTCTTTTGACCCAGGACAAAACACTCCATGGCATGAATATTAAGTCCTACTCAACCATACACACAATTTGAGAGGCCACCCTTTCTGGGTTTTATATCACAAGTTTGGAAAAGGTAGGGGTGCCTGGCTGGCTCACAGTCAGTGGAGCATGTGACTCTTGATCTAAGGGCTGTGAGGTCAAGAGATCCTTAAAAATAAAATCTTACAAAAAAATAGTTTGGCAAATGCTATACATTATACTCCCCTTTTGGAGATTCACCTTAAAGTCTTCAGGAACTGAAGCAGTAAGTTATCAGGTTAATGTTGTTTAACCCAGAGTTCCCCCTCATTACTTGGCCACAGAACTACTTCATTATATAAAACTTTGCAACATGTGATTTAATCAATTTATTTCCCATTCTTTTTTTGTGTTGAAATGCTCGATCTGTTATGAAATCATGAAAGTTGGCTGTTGCCAAGCAAAATTATTTACATCAGTATACACGAGCTTAAAAAATACGAAACAAAACTCATCTTGCTCTATCACACAAATTTGTCCTACCTTTTTGAGATTTACGCAAGGCAGCATGTTAGAAACTGTGTGTGTGTGTTGGGAGGATTAGAGATTAATTGGATCTATTCTGTTGAGTTTAATACACTCCTCAATAATTTTGCATTTCACTAACTTTCTTCATTATGTTCCTATAGCACTGTACATATCACAACCAAAATCTCTTAGATTCCTCATAATTTATCTGAATTAAAAATCCAAACTCTTTACCATGGCAAAGTCTCATGCAATCTGACACCTGTCAACCTCACCTACCTTCCTTTTGGCTCTGTGCTCAAGCCACAAAGCCTTCCCTCTGTTGCTTGAACCAGCCAAGACAGTTCTCCATGCCTGTAATAATGCTCTTCCTTCTAATCTGATACTGGGCATCATTCAGCTGTCAGCCCACCATCAACTTCTTAAAAAGGCCTTCCATCACTATCATCTACACTATTAACAGCAGTAACATCATCTGAAATAGCTTTTTTGCTTTTTTTAAGTATCTTTAATGTAACTGCTATCCTTATTTGTAAGCTCCTTAGGGCAGGGACTTTGTATGTCTTGTCTCCGTAAGCCCAGGACTTTTACCACTGCCTGGCACATAGAAGATATTCAGTAAGCATTTGTTGCATGAACTAAAGGATGAGTCAATGTCAGTCAACTAGCTAAAACAGGAGTTCCCGGTATGGATTAGAGACTATTCTTCAAGGATCAGTTATAAGGAACCCCAACAACATAGGAATTCAGTTACATGACCAACTTACCCACCATAATTCATTTCTGTTCACTTAAAAGTGTTTCAAGGAAGAAGTGAATCCGACAGACTTCAAGTTGTATTACAAAGCTGTAATCATCAAGACAGTATGGTACTGGCACAAAAACAGACACTCACATCAATGGAACAGAATAGAGAACCCAGAAATGGACCCACAAACGTACAGCCAACTAATCTTTGACAAAGCAAGAAAGAATATCCAAGGGAATAAAGAATGTCTCTTCAGCAAGTGGTGCTGGGAAAACTGGACAGCGACATGCAGAAAAATGGACCTGAACCACTTTCTGACACCATACACAAAAATAAACTCAAAATGGATGAAGACCTAAATGTTAAGACAAGAAGCCATCAAAATCCTTGAGGAGAAAGCAGACAAAAACCTCTTTGACTTTGGCCATGACAACTTCTTACTCAACAAGGAAAACAAAAGCAAAAACGAACTATTGGGACCTCATCAAAATAAAAAGCTTCTGCACAGCAAAGGAAACAATCGGCAAAACTAAAAGGCAACTGACGGAATGGGAGGAGATACTTGAAAACGACATATCAGATAAAGGGTTACTATCCAAAATCTATAAAAAACTTATCAAACTCAACACCCAAAAAACAAATAATCCGGTGAAGAAATGGGCAAAAAACATAAATAGACACTTCTCCAAAGAAGACATCCAGATGGCCAATCGACACATGAAAAAATGCTCAATACCACTCATCATCAGGGAAATACAAATCAAAACCACTATGAGATACCACCTCACACCTGTCAGAATGGCTCATTAACAACTGAGGCAACAACAGATGCTTGTGAGGATGTGGAGAAAGAGGATCTCTTTTGCACTGTTGGTGGGAATGCAAACTGGTGCAGCCACTCTGGAAAACAGTATGGAGGGGCGCCTGGGTGGCTCAGTCGGTTAAGTGGCTGACTTCGGTTCAGGTCATGATCTCGCAGTCCGTGAGTTCGAGCCCCACGTCGGGCTCTGTGCTGACAGCTCAGAGCCTGGAGCCTGTTTCGGATTCTGTGTCTCCCTCTCTCTGACCCTCCCCCGTTCATGCTCTGTCTCTCTCTGTCTCAAAAATAAATAAACATTAAAAAAAAAAAGAAAACAGTATGGAGGTTCCTCAAAAAATTAAAAATAGAACTACCTTACAACAAGCAATTGCACTACTAGGTATTTATCCAAGGGATACAGGTATGCTGTTTCGAAGGGACACATGCACCCCCATGTTTATGGCAGCACTATCAACAATAGTCAAAGTATGAAAAGAGCCCAAATATCCATTGATAGATGAATGGATAAAGAAGATGTGGTGTGTGTGTATACATACAATGGAGCATTAGTCGGCAATCAAAAAGAAGGAAATCTTGCCATCTGCAACTACGTAGATGGAACTAGAGGGTATTATGCTAAGCGAAATTAGAGAAAGACAAATATCATATGATTTCACTCATATGAGGACTTTAAAACACAGAACAGATGAACATAAGGGAAGGAAAGCAAAAATAATATAAAAACAGAGGGGGACAAAACATAAGAGACTCTTAAATACAGAGAACAGAGGGTTAGTGGAGGGGCTGTGGGTGGGGGGATGGGCTAAACGGGTAAGGGGCACTAAGGAATCTACTCCTGAAATCACTGTTGCACTATACGCTAACTAACTTGAATGTAAATTAAAAAAATAAATTAATGGGGTTCCTGGGTGGCTCAGTTGGTTAAGTGTCCGACTTACGGCTCAGGTCATGATCTCACGGTTAGTGAGTTCGAGCCCCACATTGAGCTTTGCGTTGACAGTGCAGAGCCTGTGTCATCCTTTGTGTGTGTGTCTCTCTCTCTCAAAAATAAATAAACATTAAAAATAATTTAAAAAAAAGAAAAGAAATAAATTCTTTAAAAAAGTGAATTTGAGATCTATCCTATATTACTGTTCATATTATGTCAGTGTTCATACTTTTGTTTCAGGATTCTGCACTTGCCGTCCTCCCTGCCTGAACAGCTCTGCCTCTGGAGAGCTGCATGGCTCACTGCCCACTTCACTCAGGTCTTTTTCCAAGGTTGTCTCTTTTCAGAGATAAGTTCCTGGACCATCCTATCTAAAAGAGCACCCACATCAGTCACTCTCCATTCCCTTATTCTATTTTTCCAAGCTCCAAATTCCCAAATATTATTGGCCATATTACTTTGCTTTCTTGTTCACTGTGCTTCTCTCTTCCCTAGACTCTAGGTTCCATGAGAGTAGGGGCTTTGTGTTTTGTTCATTTCAATCTCCCTAGACCTTTACAATAGTGATAAATACCTAATATATATTTCTTATACTATTTTCAAAAGCTACATTCCCTTGATTTTTCCATCAAAAGCATTATCATTTCACACGTTTGTTCTGGTCAATTGACTGTGAAAAATAAGAGGTGGGGAAAACTGATTCTAAGACCACATGATAGAATGATCCTAAAATGACAAAGTTGAGGTACTAAAATACGACTATTTGTAAGTTAAAAAAAAAGTGTGGGGGGGGGGGCACCTGCGTGGTTCAATTGGCAGAGCAACCAACTCTTGATTTGGGCTCAGAACTGACAGCACAGAGCCTGCTTGGGATTCTCTCTCTGTGCCCCTCCCCAATGCACTCTCTCTCTCAAAATAAAATAAACTTTAAAAAAGTGTGCATTGGGGACAGGGGAGATATACAAACATACATGCAACAATCCCTGAAAGTCAAAATACTACACAGACTCTACAATTTAGTATTAGTTAAGGAACTAAATATTTATCAACAAACCCTTTTTGTATCTCCTTAATGATAATGTCTATAAAACCAAATTATGAGCTTAGCCCTGATTTGGGAAAGCATGACAAATAAGGTAATTTTAGAGAATACTCCATAGGTATTCACCATACATGGGCAAAATCAAGGTCTAATTAAGCTACCTAATTTGGCCACGGGTGAAAGTACTCTGACTTTTTAAAATATCAGCAATATGTAAACATAGAAAGTGTTACTGATTTTAAAATAAAGATTCAAACTAAAAATGGGAAATACATTCTTTTGCCTTTAAAAAAGGGGCGGCGCTTTAGTTTTTCCACAGAACTATCTTTGGAAATCCCTACCAATTCAGTTAAAAAATAAAACACATGTGCCACAGTAACTCAATTATGAGAAACTTATCTAAATTCCAAGTCCTTCTTGTTGAATGAATGGCTGGACCTAAGTCTAGCCTCCTCCCACAGGCCCTCAGTTATGGATGAAGACTTGGAATAAAAGCTTTCCAAGGCCATCTCACAGACGTCTGTGACATAAGCTGATCCAAGATCTGTGCCTTTTCCTTAGATACTTCCTCCACATTAGAGAACCATTCCTGAGTCCTTACATCTGGGGAAAGGGAAAGAGTTCCAATGAATGAAAACTATCTGGCACATACACATCAAGAACATACCAAGGCACTTTGACCCACCCTCTGCTTTCTAATCACAGGAACATACCATTTCGAATCAAATCCGAACTCTGCAATTGTCTACAAAGCCCTACATGATCTGGCCCCCGGACACCTCTCCTTTCTTCATACACTACTGTAGCATGCTAGATTTTCCTCCAATATTCTAAGTCTATTCCTATCCTCGAGCCTTTGTACTTTCTAGATCCTCTGCCTAGAATCCTCTGTCCCCTCACCTTTCCATGGCTGGTCTCAGCTCATATGCCACCTTCTTCACCTGTCACTTATCAGTATCTGAAACTATCTAATTCATTTATTTGTATTCTTGTTTCTTTCTCCCACTAGGATATAAGGTCTCCACGGGAAAGGACCCTGTCCATGTTTATTTCTTCACTGTTTTTCCAGAGATTAAGTGGATGCTCTATAGTTATTAAATGAATAAAAGAACAAATTAATTCCAAAGCTAGAGCAGTGCTCTCAAACCCATCCAATCCTGTATAGGAAACCTCTGTGCCCACCGCTTCTCAGCCTTTTGGCTAATAAGATCAAATGTAGGAAACCTCTGTCCCAGCCCCCAAATAGCAGAAATCAAAGTAACCAGATGGGAAGAGAAAATTCCCTTGCATTGATGGAAAGAAGGGGAAGAGTCTTGGGGAGGGCGGGGTGGCGAGAACAGGGTGAACTAAGAGTCCCGGGAATTATGCAAAAACTGGAGAAACATGGGGCGCCTGGGTGGCGCAGTCGGTTAAGCGTCCGACTTCAGCCAGGTCACGATCTCGCGGTCCGTGAGTTCGAGCCCCGCGTCGGGCTCTGGGCTGATGGCTCGGAGCCTGGAGCCTGTTTCCGATTCTGTGTCTCCCTCTCTCTCTGCCCCTCCCCCGTTCATGCTCTGTCTCTCTCTGTCCCAAAAATAAATAAAAAACGTTGAAAAAAAAAATTAAAAAAAAAAAAAAAACTGGAGAAACACACACACAAGTAAAAACTTCGGATGGGGGTGGGGGGCGAGGGGATGAGAAAAGAACGCTGGTGGGATCCAAGAGTAAAAGTCCCCTTCTGTGCTTCCAAGGAATAATACCACGTGGCAAGCACTCATCACCGGAACACAACAACAAAGACAGGCAAGGTCCTTGCTCTTGAAGTTCACAGCCCAGCAGCCGAGAGACCGTGAACAACTCTAAGTAGTTCTAGATAATGACAAATGCTCTTAAGAGGTGAAAGAAAGAAGCCCCCAGAGAAGTTGGTCAAAGAAGGTGTTAAGAGGCGTGAAACAGGGAGCCAGTCTTGCAAACCTAAGAGGTCGGTAATTTTCAAGCAAACGAAAAGGCAGGTCCACACGCTTTACGGTGGGCACGAGCTTGGGACATTTCAGAAAACAGAAGTCAGCAGTACAGCTACAGCGGCTAAGAGCAGACGGGTGGAAGAGGCGGACAACGGTCACTTTAGGTGGGACTCTGTAAACCACGGTAATGACTGAGTGGATTCTCACAACCACTTTACCAAGCAGATTGTTTTCAAACCCACTTTGCGCATAACGAAATGGGAGACACCGAGGGATGAAGTGACTAGCCCTGCATTGCACTCCTAGCGAGAGGCCAAATCTGGAGCGAACCCAGGCCTTCCAATTCCAAAGCTCAGGCTCCGAACTACCGTATTATCGCGTTTCCCCCCCAGAGCAGGACTCTACATTACTGGGCAGGTGCACGGACTAGGACATACTCCTTAACTCAGCAAAGTGAGATCACCATGCTCAGTTACGGTCGGGGAGACTGAAGCTCAGGGAAGTTAAAGTTCCCCCCTCTCAAATCAGAAAGTGAGTCGGGGCAAGAGGAGGTCTGGGCGGCGGCCGGCCCTCACCCAGCAGCCCGGCCGGACAGGCCTCGCCGCGGCACTCAGCTCACGTTGCGGGTGGCCGGGAGCGACGAGAACGGACGCGCAGGCGCGACCAATGAGAGGCGGCCTTCCCGAGCGGCCCGGCGGCGGCGCGACCAATCGGCGCGGCGCTGGAGGGGAAGGGGCGGACGCTCGGGCAGCTCGCGTTAGGCCGCGCCTCGGGGGCCCTCGCCCCTCACAGGCCCTGGGGCCGCCGGGCGTGGGCCCGAGCCTCGGGACGCCGCGAGGTGAGGTGAAGAGAGACCCGTCGGTGCGGGCAAAGACCTCGCCCGAGGGCGCCTCCCGAAGCACGGGCCCGCATTCCGCTCTCGCCCAGAGGCGCGGTCCTTGCTTCCCAGCGCTCGGAAGTGTCAGGAGCGCCGCATCCCTCCCCTAGCTGGGTCCCAAGAAGCCACCCTGCCAGGCCGTGCACGCCCCGCGCCTCACCTCCTGGGGATACGGGAACGGAGAAGGGAATCTCAGCCGCGAACTGTGGCCGGCACTACCCACCCCTGCCGCTCCGCCTCACATTCAAACCCCGGCAAAATGGCGCGGCGGCGAGGCTGCGGCCCGGGCGCATGCGTGAGAGAGGCAGAGGCGGGGGGGCGGGGCCAGGAGCGCTCGGGCCCCACCCAAACTCGAAAGACCAATGGAGACGCGCTCCGTGTTTGCGCTGACGTCACAAGCGACAATGCCCTTTGGCTTAGATCACCGCCGCGGGCATCGCAATCCTCATCCTTTCCCCCCCCCCCCCCCCCCCCCCCCCAGATGGACGCTGGTTCGGCCAGGGGCCGCTGGAGTGCGACCTCGTCTGACGTAGTGCTTCAGTGAGGCACGTAGTAGGTCTTATATAACTGTTGAACGAACTGCTCAAAGTCCTGTCCATAGCCTTAGACGGAGAACTTTCTGCCCCCTAGCAGAGCGCCTGTTTTAGAGCGAGACAAGGAATAAACAAAATAATTTCAGATCTTGATAAGCGCTATGAGAAAATTTAAAACAGGGTGATATGACAGGCAGTGACTTGGAAGGTCATTGGATGGTCAGAGAAGGCCTCTGAACAAGTGACATTTGGCCTGAGTTTCAACAAGGAGACAGCTGTGTGAAGATCAGACGTGAACTAGACTGGGGCTTAATGAAGTGCGGAGGAACAGGAGGCGGGAGGTAGAGAAGCCAGCAGGGGCCAGATGATGTAGGGCTCATAAGCCTTGTTAGACTGTGCCTTATGTGCATCCACTACAGGATGGCCACCAAATCTATTATTTTATTTTATTTTATTTTATTTTATTTTATTTATTTTAAAGTTTGTTTATTTTTGAGACAGACAGAGCATGAACGGGGGGAGGGGCAGAGAGAGAAGGAGACAAAGAATCTGAAGCGGGCTCCAGGCTCTGAGCTGTCAGCACAGAGCCCTACGCGGGGCTCGAACTCACGGACCTGGAGATCATGACCTGAGCTGGAGTCGGACGCTTAACCGACTGAGCCACCCAGGCGCCCCCCCAAATCTATATTTTAAAAGGCCCACCAGTTGCTGTGTGGAAATGGACTGTATGGGGGGAAGAGCTTGAAGCAGGGGACACTGGAGGCCTCCAGGAGAGAGATGAGATGCCCAGACTCAGGTGAGTAACGATGCATATGGAAACAAGTGGACAGCTTCAGGAGATACTGTAGAGGTAGGGCCTGCAGGATCTTATGATCCATTGAGTGTGACAATGACAGGAAGCAATGAGGACTTATGGAAATCCCAGCCCTCAGTTTTGGCTGCCAGCGGGCCCAGCTCTTTCAGAGCCCATCCCTTGCAATTGCTAGTTTGCTCCTCCAGGGAATGAAAGGCACATATTTGGTTATCATTCAAGGAAACAAATATAAGAACACAGAATTACATAGGCACTGAGAATTGCAGAACTCACCACGTAATGACTCTGTCCAAACCTCTGCAGCAAGAAAGGCCCTCACTTTCTTAGTTTATTTTTTTTTTAAGTTTATTAATTTTGAGAGAGAGAGAAAGCGTGAGCAGTGGAGGGGCAGAGAAGGAGGGAGACAGAATCCCAAGCAGGCTTCGGGCTGCCAGTGCAGAGCCCAACACGGGGCTCAGTCTCATGAACCATGAGACCATGACCAGAGCAGAAATCCAGAGTTGATCGCTTAAACGACTGAATCACCCAGGCTCCCCATCTTAGAGCATTTACTAAGAAGGGCTTACAATTGTGAATTCTTCTTCAGTCTCTTTGAGATATATATGTATCTGTTGCAATTAGGAGTGTCTTTCTCAATGACCTGAAAACCGTTCCTTTGAAATATAATCATCAGGAAGGTAAGGCCTTGGTCTCTTGGTCTCTGTGGGAGGCTGCAACCTTGATAATTGCCAGCTAGCAGACATAGCTAACCTGATCACATTTACACCGACCAACCCTTTGTAAGTTTTTACCTGTGCCCTCACTCTCTCCCGCACTCCCTCATTCTCCTTTAAAATGCCCAATCACCTCTGCATAGTCGGAATCCGCTCTTTCCCCGACTGTCAGTAGTTACTGAATAAAATCTGTTTTTACTGTTTTAACAATGTCCAGCTTTGTTTATCTTTGATAGCACCCTGCCTATGAACATGTAAAAGCAATTCCTGAGATAAAATGTAAAAAAAAAAAAATGCTCTGTTTGAGTGAATGATGTAAGTTTTTGTAAAATTGCTCAACATCTCTTATCACAGCCCACAAACGCTGCAAGATCTGGCCCCTGCCAACCTGCCTGACCTCATCACCTTCCTTCCTCCTCCTCTCCACCCTCACTCAATGTAGCCACCTCACCTTCCTTTTTGTTCTTCCAAGATCCAAGCTTTCTCCCACCTCAGAGTGTTTGTAGCTGCTCTTCCCTCTGCCTGGAATGCTCTTCTAGACCCCTGAATAACTGACTCATCTCTGTACATTCAGATTCCAACTCAAATGTCACCATCCTGTCTGAAATTGCCCACTGTCCACACCCAGTAACTCGACATTTAGGTTTGCCAGATTTAGCAAGCAAAATACAGGACACCCAGTTCAATGTGAATCTCAGAAAAGCAGTGCATGATTTTTTTAGTGTAAATATTGCATGGGACGTACTTATACTAAAAGATTATACATTGTTTATCTGAAATTCACATCGACTCAGGTGCCCTGAATTTTATCTGGCAACCCTAGCCTCATATCTTTCTGTTTTCTTCATAGCATTTATCACTCTTTGTGATTGTCTCTTTGTTAATTGTTCCCCTCATCGTTAGCTTAAGGATTCTATTAGAAAAAGTACCTTGGGGCACCTGGATGGCTCAGTCAGTTAGGTGTCAGACTCTTTTTTTTTTTTTTTTTTAAGGTTATTTATTTTATTTTGAGAGAGAAAGTGCAAGTCAGGGAGGGGCAGAGACAGAGAGGGAGAGAGAGAGAATTGCAAGCAGGCTCTGCACTGTCAGTGCAGATCCCGACACAGGGCTTGAACCCACAAACCGTGAGATCATGACCTGAGCCCAAGTTGGACGCTTAACCGACTGAGCCACCCAGGCGCCCCAAGTGTCTGATTTTTGATCTTGGTTCAGATCATGATCTCACGGTTTGTGAGATCAAGCCCTGGATCGGGCTTTGTGCTGACAGCTTGGAGCCCACTTGGGGCTCTCTCTCTCCCTGTCTCTAAAATAAAGAAATAAGCTTTAAAACAAAGGACGTCATTTATCTTATTTACAGCTGTACCGCCGAGCACCTAGCACACAACACCTGCTAAATAAGCATTTGTTGAATGCTGAATGAAATACCCTGTATAAATAAAGTCCACTGAGAAAGATGTAAGTTACTGGGACATTGGTGGAAAAGATGTATTTTTACCATTACAGCAACAGGACAAGCAATCAATCATACATATCTGCTTTCCTGGACAAACATTGTCTTCCAGTCCTGGTGAGGAGAATCCTGATGATTTAACAGTTTTCCATCTCTGAGAGCTAATCACAAGGGAGGCTGGCTGGAGTCCTGTGTCGTCCAGCATCTCTGCCAGTTTCTGCAGAAAGCCCTGAAGTGTGCCAAGGTTCCCGTGTCTGTGGATACAACTCTAGTGGTGCCCACTCCCTTTGCTCCTTGCAGCCGCGAGAAGAACCGTGCAGGTGAGGGGCACAGTAAAAGGTTGGTGTGTCCTCCAGCCTCCATGGGTGATACCTGAAGACTCCCCTGGGAATCTGCATTGTGTTCTCTGTCCTTACTTTTTTTTTAAATTTTTTTTTAACGTTTATTTATTTTTGAGACAGAGAGAGACAGAGCATGAACGGGGGAAGGGCAGAGAGAGAGGGAGACACAGAATCGGAAGCAGGCTCCAGGCTCTGAGCCATCAGCCCAGAGCCCGATGCGGGGCTTGAACTCGCGGACCACGAAATCGTGACCTGAGCTGAAGTCGGACGCTTAACCGACTGAGCCACCCAGGCGCCCCTCTATGTCCTTACTTTTAATTTTGCTTTATCAGATGTTCTCTGAGAGGCTCATTTATTGGTCTCCCACCGTGATTCTGGCATCGTCATTGTTAAAGTGTATTCACTGGTCTTTTGTTGTATGTTGTAAAGCTGTTAGGCAGATAAGGTTCCTGCCATTTCTTCCACATGTTGAAGTCTATCGACCATCTCACAATGCGCAATATTCCTCTTTGGCCTGTTCAGACCTTTCCTCTTCCAATTCTATCTTGTCTGACATCAATATTATTAGACTTGCTTTCTTTTGGTTAACAGTTTCCTGGCGTATCTTTTCATCCCCCCGGCTTCATTGAGATAGAATTAACATGTCTTGACACATCTTTTACCAGCCCTTTACTGTCACTCTTCTTTGATCTTGTGTCACACTAGTTACGAGCATGGACTTGACTACCCATGGACTTGACTTAATGCCATCTGCATGACAGCGGGCACGTTACTTGTAATTGAGCTGTCTAGTCTCTACAGTAGTGATAGTAATAGGAACTGGCCTCACAGGGTAGGCAGGAGGATGAAAGAGACAGGATAGGTGAGGCCCGTGGAGAAGCACCTGAAAAACAGCAACCGTCCAAACAGTGTTAGGTCTTATGCCCATCCTGTGACCGGGCGGCAATGTATGTTTGATGTCCTCCCGTTGTCCCCAGTCCTGCCTTTCCCAGATGGTACCGCTTGAGACCTGGACAGGGCTTTGGATGCTTGCCTTGGCCCCTGTGCTTTAAAAGGTGCCATTCTGGTCCTGCCCCAGCTCCCACAGGTGAGGAGGGGGCCCTGCTCCAAGTGGGTGTGCTCACCCGGAACCCGTACCACCTCCTTTCAGACCTCGTTCCGGTGACACAGGACCCTGGAATTCTCCACCGACAGGCCCCAAGCCCTCTTCCAGGGTCTGTGGAAACCTCTTGCCTGGGTCGCTCCTGAGAGCTGAGACACAGCAGCTGTGAGCATCCCTAAACTGGCAGTGGGACTTGTGGACGGATGTGTTTGCAGGGGGTTTGGACAGAGCTGCGTATCCTCGCACACACATTCAAAGCCTCGTGGTACAGGTTGAGGCCTGGGGTGGGAAGAGGAAGGGTGCAGGACGAGGGCTGATTCTCCCCATGTTGCTGTGTTCTGACATGGAAGCCTGAGCCGGAGAAGTCCATCTTTTTTTTTTTTTTTTTTTTTTTTTTTTGTAGAATTCCATCTTTGAACCTGGGCTTCCAGGTTCTGCAAAGGTGTTGCTTGTCAAGGAAGGAAGATGGAATGTGTGTTTTTGAACACTTACAATCTTGACATATAACTTTTAAATATTTATTAGTTTAGTTTAGTTTTAATGTTTATTTATTTTTGAGGGGGGTGGCGGACAGAGGATGTGAAGTGGGCTCTGTGCTGACAGCAGAAAGCCGGACGTGGGGCTTGAACTCACAAGCCATGAGATCGTGACCTCATGATCAAGCCGAAGCTGGAAGCTTAACCCACTGAGCCACCCAGGCACCCCAACTTTTAAATATTTACACTTACTGGATGCAAGGCCACATCTGTGTGTCTGCCCCAGAGCCACAGACGTCAGCAGTGTGCTGTGCTTTCTGCCGAAGGGGGCCAGTGCCCTACATCACCTACTTCTGAATGTCTGCTATACCCTGTACATCAACACAGTCCTCCCTGTGTGAGATCCGTCCTTGGAGACAGACCGAAGACAGCATCAAGGATGCAGTGCCTGGAGGGATGGGGCCAGGAGCTCATGGCTCTCCAGCACCAAGAGGTGGTGTGGGACAGCGTTTAAGAGGCAGGCTCTAGAGCCAGACTGCAGGGCTTTGAATCTAGCTGTGTTGCCTTAGATGAGTTCTTTGACCTCTCTGAGCCCCAGGTACCCTTGTATAAAAAGCAGAGCGTGATGATGGTAACGACACCTACCTTAGGCAGTGGTTGTGACAGTCTAAGGAGATGACGTGTGCAGGGCAAATGCCTGGCACGCTCAGAATCCAATAAATGATCATTATTACTGTTATTAATCTGCTGCTAGGTGCTATCTCAATAATGAAAACAACAATAGCTGACATGGAAAGAGCATATAAAATGATCGGTGGGGAAACCTGACAGGAGGAGTGAAGTTCTCTTTCTCTTATCCTTTGGTTGAGGGGGAAGAGTCCAGGGAATACGGAGCTTCAAACCAGAGCCCTTTGGGTACCTGTGGCCTTTGGAGTTGAGGACTGAGCACCTTCCAGAACTCTCTCAGAGGGAAGCAGTGCCTAGAGCTGATTTCCATCATAGCAGGTATGGAGAGGAAATGGGCCTTTGGGTGGGCCAGCTTCCTCTTCAAGCTGAGGAAGGAAAATGGAGAGTGGAATGCCAGCAACCCAGGAAAGCCAAGGAAATGACCCAATTCTCTTGAGTTTGTGAAGTGTCCTGTGAGAATTCTAGAATTTCCATGAAAAAAATTCCTTGGGGTGCCTGGATGGCTCAGTCAGTTGAGCATCTGGCTCAGGTCATGATCTCTTGGTTCATCAGTTTGAGCCCCCGCATCCAGCTCTGCTTGGGATTGTCTCTCCTTCTCACTACCCCTCCCTGCTTGTGCGCTCGCTCTCTCTCTCTCTCTCTCTCTCAAAATAAATTAACTTCAAAAAAAATCCTGCACTTTCACCAACACTTTAGCGAGTGCCTGCTTTGCATCTGTTACTGTGTTCTAGCAAGTGAGATTGTCATAAAACAGCCAGGGTTCCTGTCCTCACACTCTTACATTCCAGTGGAGGAGACAGATTTCAAACACATCATTGCAGATGGCAGTGGGTTCTGAAGACATGGTGGAGGTAACCGAGGAGTTAGCAACTGGGTTGAACCCCGGGAGGAGGAGGAACCAGGCATGGAGCAATCTACAGAAAAAGCCTTCTAGGCAGAGGTGACAGCAAGGGCAAAGGCACTGAGGAAAGAGCAAGTTGTGAAAATCTAAACAAGTCACTAATTGTCACAGACTTTGAGGTGTGTAATATTAAATGGAGAAATGAAGGCAGCTTCTGAGACAATATCCATGGTGGGCATGAAAGGGTCCAAGGTACAGCCCCAAAAGGCTAGTCTTTTCTTTAATTGTTTAACTTTATTACTGTTGCACCATTTATACAATTACATATAACTTCAATGCATCCATTGTATTTTTTTTTTTTTTTTTTTTTTTTTTTTACCATTTTCCAATGAGTGGTGGGTTGGTGTCTGTGACACAGAATGGAAGAGAAACCAGAACTTCAATAATGCAGACTTTTTTTTTTTTTTTCATTTCCACTGACCATTAAACAGAACTACAGGTGCACCCAGCCACGGACACACATTAACAGGTCATGAGAAATCTAGGGAGGCTAAGTAGGATGACAGAATGTTTGTTACTCCCCAAAATACCTGGGGACGAAGAATGGAGTCTTGGCATCAAGATACGTGTGGACAGGCTAAGTGGGCTGTCTGAAAGTTGGCGTTCATCCACAACATTACAAAAATGTCAAGAAAAGCTGTAAATTAAAAGGAAAACACAGAACATACTACTTTCAGAAAGACCTGCTTGCCTTGGCATAAGCCCTGTGGGTAGAACGTATCATTCCCCAAGCCCTTTGTGAAAGACAAGATACTCGGATTTTAGTGGCAGAGTGCACGTAACGGCAGTTCAGGTACAAAACTTGCACTGCGCTTTCAGACATTGATTACGAAGGCTAGTCTAAGAGATCTGGTAAAGATTTTTTTTTTTTTTAAGTTTTATTTATATGTTTTTGAGAGAGAGTGAGTGAGTGAGCAGGGAGGGATGGAGAGAGAGAATTTCAAGCAGGTTTCTGTGCTGTCAGCGCAGAGCCTAACTCAGGGACTGAACTCACAAACCGCAAGATCATGACCTGAGCCGAAATCAACAGTCGGAGGCTCAACCCACTGGGCCACCCAGGTGCCCCCGGTAAAGATTGTTTCTAACTCAGGTGTTTGCAATATCCAAGCAGATGAATTTACAAACAGGGGCTTTGGAACATAAGCTCTTCAGAGACCAGGACTGTGTTCTGCTGGATACCCTGCTTGGTTGCCCCGCCCCTTCCCTCAGATTAACCAGTGACAGCAAGAGGCAGTGTGGTTGGCATATAAGTGTGTGCTCTGTCCCAATTGGGCTGCTTCCCAACCGTGTGATCCAGGTACACAGCCTCAGCGGGCCTCTCTGGGCCTTAGTATCCACATCTAAAAAATGGGTGAGGGGGGGCGCCTGGGTGGCTCAGTCGGTTGAGCGTCCGACTTCGGCTCAGGTCACGATCTCGCGGTCTGTGAGTTCGAGCCCCGCGTCAGGCTCTGGGCTGATGGCTCAGAGCCTGGAGCCTGCTTCCGATTCTGTGTCTCCCTCTCTCTCTGCCCCTCCCCCATTCATGCTCTGTCTCTCTCTGTCTCAAAAATAAATAAATGTTAAAAAAAAAAAAAGTTAAAAAAAAAAATGGGTGAGGGGTGCCTGTCTGGCTCAGCTGGTGGAGCATGTGACTAGATCCCGGGGTTGTAGGTTCGAGCCCTGTGTTGGGTGTGGAGATGACTGAAAATAAATATATAAATAAAGAAACGTAAAAAAACAAAAGGGAGGTCTAATACTGCTATGTCATACAGTTGTGCGATATTAAAAGGACTTCTTGTATGCAAAGCACTTGTATCTGGAGTTCAGGAAACCGTGAGTAAATGTTAAGAAGTGACATTGATAGTCTGCTTTTTGCTGATGCCCTAAAAGGGGCACAAAGTTAGCACAAATCCTACCGTACAAAGAGTTCTTCATTCCAGCTTCCATGATCTGTCCATTGGCCTCTCCCATAGAATGGTGCTTGGTTTTTGCCTGCTTCTCAGAAAACCATAGCACCCTGGACAAGAGAATCAATATGCCATTATTTAAGCTCAAATTCACTCAAGGTAAGAAGTTTACCAGAATGCATGGTATTTCTTGAACATAAATCAAGATGAATTTTAGGTCAACGAAGAAGCAGCTACAGAAGCTTTATGCAGGGATTGGGAATCTCTGAAAAAGATGAAAATTGACATATAAAATTATCTGCAGAGGCTCAATCTTCAGTTGATTACCAGAGACGGTTGGCTTGCATCTAGAAACGGACATTTCAAAAAAATACTAAAATCATTTTTGCCAGAATCCTTGGGGAATCCCCACCCCTTCTTTTGCTGTGAGCATGTAGTTGCCTTCACTAAGCTGGATACTCCTAAGATGTGACACAAATAACTAACTCAAGGACGATTTTGCAGATTTCTTTAACTGGACAACAGGCATGTTACACAGCTTTGCAAAAATTCCAGGGAACTGGGGTGCCTGGGTGGCTCCGTCAGGTCAGCGTCTTTTTTTTTTTAATGTTTATTTTTTGAGAGAGAGAGATAGAGACAGAGTGTGAGCAGGGGAGGGGCAGAGAGAGAGAGAGAGAGAGAGAGAAGACACAGAATCTGAAGCAGGCTCCAGGCTCTGAGCTGTCAGCACAGAGCCCGACTATGTGGGGAGTTCGAACTCACGAACTGTGAGATCATGACCTGAGCTGAAGTCGGACACTTAACTGACTGAGCCACCCAGGTGCCCCGAGCATCCAGCTCTTGATTTCGGCTCGGGTCATGATCTCACGGTTCATTAGACCGAGCCCCGCATTGGGATTCCCTCTCTCTCTCTCTCTAAATAAATAAGTAAACATGAAAACAAAAACAAAAACAAAACCTCTAGGGAACCACTCTGGTCCTTTGAAAAAGAAAACGTACTTTTGCCTCAAACATGTTCCAGTCTGTTGGCACGGTTACAAATGCAACATAATGCTGAAATTACCTTTCAAAATGCTTAAATAAGTAGCACTTTAAATAAATAAAGTGGAGTTGGCCCTTCCTCGACCAGTGACCTCAGCATGCCCTCCTTTCTAAACTGGGTAAGCAGAAGTGACTTTTTTAAATAAGGCCAAAGAAAGCTGAAAGGGTCTGCCACAGATGGGACTTTCGGGTTTACACCACCACGCTGAGGAAACCCTGTTAGACTGAGTCGATTTAGTTCAGGGTTTTTCAACCTTAGCACCAGCTAGACCTTGAGGCTGGTATTTATTTAAAGTTTATTTGAGAGAGAGAGAGCCCTTGGGGATGGTAATTCCTTGCGGTGGGGGTTGGTTAGCAGCATCCTACCCACCTCTCTCCTGCTGCGACAACCCAAAATGTCTCCGGCCATTGCCAAGTGTCTCGAGTGCCTCTTGGGGACAGAACTGAAAACTAGTGATTGGCAGCAGGTTGAAAACGACTGCTCTAGATAAAACCCAGGCACCCTCTGCTGTGGAGAGATAATGACGCTTTGGAAGCCTTTTCCTTTTGTTCTTTACTGGAAGCACCTGAAATGTAGGACCACAGAGAGTCGCAGTTTTACTCCAATCAATTAATAAAGATGCAGAAGTATCAGTCGATTTCAGGGGAATATTTTAAGTACAATAGTCATTTACAGTTTTGGAATATTTTAGAAAGAATATTCTGAATTCAGAAGCACTAAAGCCAAGCCATGTCCTCCTATGTTGGCAACCTCTGTGAACCTTAGAATTGTATCCCACTCAGTGCCCAAGTTGGCTACCCTGTGAGTCTTCCTTTGTAATCCTGCCCCTCAACGGCAGCAAGAGACTTCTGTCTTCTCTTGGGAACCCACTGTTCAAACTAATGAGTTAAAGCGAATTCAAGAGATAAATAAGAATCTTCTCATGACTGGATTTTCCCCTCTTTCATGGGGAGGGAAGGAGTAAGAAGAGAACCTTACTTAAAATAATTAAAACCCACTGTTAATATTCTCCATTAAAAATTATTTTTGTTAGTTACTGAGGCCAAATTTTACCACCAATTGAGAACTACATGCTTACAGCTGCCATAATTACAAATGACCCCAAAACTATAGCTTGATATATATAAATATATATATTTATATAAATTGACATATTTATATAAATTACTATAATAAAAACAGCTCTATTTTTTAAAACTTTATTGATTTATCACCTGATTAAAGCATGGGATTTTAACAGTATTATACATAATATTTTTACATAGAAAACTTTACATAGCATTTCATATTATATAATTCGGCTTATTCTTTCAAAAATGTATACATCCATTGGGCAAGGAATGCTTTTCATTAAATTACCAATATTAAATGCACTTAATCATCATGTATAGATTAAACAAAAGTAGCTATTAACTAACTTTTTAGGCAATTTAAGGAGGTAAAACACATTTTTGCACATAAAGAAATATTTGATGCAAATATGAAGATAAAATTTTTTAAAAATTAGAACACTGAGAAAAACTACACCTTTGATGAGTGTCTTTGAGAGCAAGGATTTCCAGATATAATCATTCTTTTAAATATTCAGCTTTGGTTTCTTTGTTTCTCAAACTACAAAGCTGCTGATAGCAAAACTCCAGGATTTCACAGGAGTTCATGCTATTTCTACTTTAACAGAAATGGTAAAACAGAACTCAGAAAACGTGGTACTAAGGATCTAGCTTCTGTCTCAGCCAATATCCGTTTGCATCGTAACAGCAGACATCTGAATGGGGTGCTCATACTTGTATCTGTCAGCAGGTTCCTTCAAGAACTGTGACGGCTACGAAATGTATAGCCATAATGACAAAAGAACAACAAAAAGGTTTAGGGTTTTTTTTTTTTTGTTTTTTTTTTGCATGTTGTACAAAAGTCATCTGTCAGAGGAAAAGGTTGTGTTTCCAGATATTATCATACAATTTCCATAATGTAGTTCTTTGGTTGTACGTGACGAGTAACAGGGAAAAGGTGTATTTGACTCTCAAGATGCAGATTAGGAATCAAATTTCCCATCCACCGTTTGTTGTTACGATGCCAGAGCTGGTGATTGCCCTAAAGGACAATGAAGAGAAAACAAAATTGCTCAAAGTAGCAGTATTATAACAAACAAAACTTCTCTAGAGACCCAGCACATATAATCAATACTTAAAGCATTCTGAGAAAGAAATAAGGCCTTAGAAATGCTCCATCTTCTCTAACTTTGTGAACGGCGTCCTGGCCCGGTGCTGCAGAGTTATACGCACTCTTTTCACTAGTGTTTGAGTGGCACAAGCCACGTTTACCATGAGATAGAACAGACTGATTCACAAAATAGAATTTAGGCTGAATGGCTTATTAGTAGAGGTAAGGAATTCCTCTGTATGTCACGGGCCCCCTACGAGAAAGCTACCCCAAATGGTTTTACATCCCTGTTTTCAAAAGGTCCGTGCTGGTACAATTCAAATGCCTCATTCAGAGAATCCAATCTTTTAAAAGACAAAGTTTAAAAAAACTCCAAGGCTGAGTGTTTCAGCATGTAACAAAATGCGCTCAAACATTTCCTGCTCTGCAAAAGGAGGCAAAAATGAAAGAGAGGCAGGAAGACACTGGTGATGCAGTCAGAGATGATGAAGACAACGTCACACGGGAACCCCAGAAGGAAAGGAAAAGTCTCCAGTCGGGAACGCGGCGATATGGTACAGAAAACAGAAGTACGAAGGGACACGCGCGTTCCTGTGTGTACTTTTAGTACAAAGGCGGATGGACGGCACGGACTTGGGGAGGCTGTGACGGGCTACAGTACCAGGGATGGGTCTACAACACAGGTTCCGTGCTGCGGCATAAAGATGTCATGGATTTCAGGACAGGCAAGTCAAAGGTGCTAATATTTTCCATTCACCGTAAGATACTCTCCCACGGTCCCTTCCTCCTAAATTATACAGCTCCTCTTCTCTAATGTATGTGAATAACATAAAAACCTAAACCTGCTCTTTTTTTCTTTGGTAGAGAAATTAAAATACTTTGGGGGAAAGGAAAAAAAAAAAAAAAAGTACCGCTGGCCCAAACCAGACATTTCTCAAGGCTGTTACAAACAAAAAACGTTGAAGAAACCGGTCTCTTAGTAAACAAAAGCACCAGAAATCCTTCTCTATAAAGAAAACATAGCTGATCTTAGATAGTTTCCCAACTTGCTAACTTCTAAGGCACCAGAGTTGACATCAATACAACCCAATTTACAGGACGAGAGGGCATAGGTAGAAGTCTGAATGTTTTAATGACTCTGTGTAACGCTTTTTCTAATGCTGAGTGCGGCTTGTGGTGAGCACTGGATGAGGGGGCAGAGTGAAGCGTGTGTCCTCTTTCTCGCTGACTCAGAATAAATTCAGCTTCCAAACAGACTGCTTGCAGGCGTCAGGCCCTGCCTGTGTACTGCAAACCTTTACAGAAGCTGCCGCGTCAGGACTCCGTTCTAACTGCGGTGAGGGGTACTGCGACCCACCCTTCCCAAAGAACGCAGCCCCTGAGCTCAAGTTGACGGAAGCACTTGGGCACGGGCCATCTCCTGCCGCGGTCACGGTTCAGCTGTGCTGGCCCCACAACAGCACAGGCCTACTCCGGGTCAACGACTCAAGGTTCACAGACGACCCCTGTCACGCACAGCCACCGTCCCTCTCGAGGGCCCTTTAACGGGGACTGTGCACAGCAGGGACGCTAACAATTGGTACACGCGCTGTTCTGAGGTAAAAATAAAAGGTTTACTCAAATATAAATTAACTCTGTTAAATTACTACTTCATTTTTGTTACTACTTCATAGATTAGGTTTCAATGTGTGAGATGGACAATGCATTCTGGAAATTTTAATACCCATCCACAAATACTTATTTCAAAGGAAGGCTAATCATCTTCATTACATTTTTTACTTTTTCCTACAGACGTTTTCTCCCCAAGTTACTCAAAAAGGGAGAGCCAGGAGGCACTACCTGTTTTTGTTTTTTAACCTTGCAAGCTCTTACTTCTAACTTAATTACTAAACTCTGCTGTCAATGAAATTTTCAATAATATCTTTTCATAAAGTAATTTAAAAATCACTCAGACGTTAACAAAACAGAAAAAAAAAAAAAAAGCAACAACCCTTTTCCCCACTAACTTTCTCCAAACTAATTTAACTACAGCTGACTCACAACTGACAAAAACACTCAAAATTCTCCAACACGCTCAAACAACAACAAAAAATCCAGCATATTTTAGGTGGCACTTAGCCGTTACAACAAGAAATTTTATTAACATACTCTCTAATAATCACAAACCTATACAGCTATGTTCAGTGTTTTCAAGGAGAGCAACTTCCTCGGACAAAACACGGACAGCCAATCGTGGGACTCTGCTAGGAAATGACCACATGTGCAGTGACAGGTTTGACAGTTTAATCAGTAAAATGGAATGACGGAGAGGAAACAGACTCCCCACCTACTGTGTTAACTGGGTATGCAACACTTGAATGAAACGGCACAACGTCTTAGTCAGGGACCGATGGGGCCAGCGCAGCGGCCGGCTTCCTCCAGGCCGTTCTGAGCTCCCAGAGGCCGACTCCTCGTGTCTAAGACCTGACCCGTCACGAGATGTGCCAGGCAGAGGCGGCATGGTGAGCGTTCTGCAGAGCTGCAGCAGTGGCCCGCCGGGGCCGGGGCTACCACACTGGTGACAGTGTCCCCGGTAGCTGCGACGGCTCTTCTGGAATCCAGATCTTATACACAACGCCTATCCGCAGGAAGAACTTGCGCAGGACCGCTCGGAGCTCAGGGATGAGGTCAAACTGCATGATTTCACACAAGTAGGGGTAGTACATAGAAGCGTGTGCTTTAAACTTGAGGTGGGAGAGAAGGAGACAGAGAATTAGACAGGGAGCTATTTTTTCTGGCACTACTTTGCCAAGAGTATTCATCTCACCCTGGAACTTCTTGCAAGATTCTGGTGGTTTTTCTTGCTATTAAAAAGTTGATGTGAGAAATTTGCAAATTAGACTGTCTCTTAATTACGTTTAACTCCAAACACAAATTATTTGGGGGACAGCTTTGCTACCGGAGTCAACTTTCATTTTAGCAAAGCAGATTCCCAGCTCTGAACCACTGCTTCACAATCGCCACCCTCTCTTCCAACACAGCCGCGCTGAAAATCACCGCCGCTGTTTCACAGCCGCGTGGACGGTCTCAACATCAGCCTTTCTCAACTGGGCTTTTTTGAGAGAAAGAGCCCCAGTGGGCCACAGCATCACTGTCTGTCATGAATTAACTTTTCTCCAATGCATCTAGAATGGTGCTAGTTATGTAACCATCCTTAGAAGAATTGAGAAAAACAGTCTTGAAATTCTGAGTAAAATGCCAACCCAAACCTATGTCCTAGTGGAGACATTAGAGTTTCCTGGTTTATACCTTGTCATCGTTTATTTTGAGGGTTTTTGTTAGAAGTAACAACAGAAGACTTGTCCAGGCCTCCCGATGGCTTTCCGAATTCACGGTGATGAAATAGGCAAGGGCCTCACTGCACACGCTAGAAGAGTCGGAAACAGGGAGGCACATCAAACCCAAGATTAACCTCAGGGCGCCTGGGTGGCTCAGTCGGTTAAGCATCCGGCTTAAGCCCAGGTCATGGTGGGTTTGAGCCCCATGTTGGGCTCTGTGCAGCTCAGAGCCTGGAGCCTGCTTCAGATTCTGTGTCTCCCTCTCTCTCTGCCCCTCCTCTACTCACACTCTCTTTCTCTCTCAAAACTAAATAAACATTTAAAAAAAATTCTTAAAAACCCACAAGATTAACCTCTCACATTTTACTAGAGAATTTTTTTTTTTTAAATTTTAGAGACAGCATGTGAGTGGGGAAGAGGGGCAGAGGGAGGGAGAGAGGAAGCGGGGGTGGGGGGAGAGGGGGAGAGAGAGGGGGAGAGAGGGGGGAGAGAGAGGGGGAGAGGGAGGGGGAGAGGGAGGGGGAGAGGGAGGGGGAGAGGGAGGGGGAGAGGGAGGGGGAGAGGGAGGGGGAGAGGGAGGGGGAGAGGGAGGGGGAGAGGGAGGGGGAGAGGGAGAGGGAGGGGGAGAGGGAGGGAGAGAGAGAGGGGGAGAGGGAGGGAGAGAGGGAGAGAGAGAAAATGAATGAATGAATGAATATCTTAAGCAGATTCCATGCTCAGCACAGAGCCTGATGCCAGGCTCCATCCAACGACCCTGGGATCATGACCTGAGCAGAAATCAAGAGTCAGACGCCCAACCGACTGAGCCACCCAGGTGCCCCATGTAGTGGAAAACTCTTCATTCTGGCAATGAGTATTTATTTGCTGGGCACTTGCTCTGGCTTCTGGCTATGCCATCTTGGGCAAAGCTATAAAACAGGGATAAATAACTGTACCCAACTCAAGGGACTGTGGTAAAGATTAAATGAGACTGGTGTGTTGAATGTTAGCATAGCTCAGGGCCTGCTCAGAGAAGAGGGCCCAATCAGCATTTGTGCACAATGAACATAGAGCCTATCATCCACAGCTGGCTACACACTGCCTTTCTCTTCTCCTGTCACATACAATTGATTTTTTTTTTTTTTAATGTTTGTTTATTTTTGAGAGAGAGGGAGCACAAGCAGGGGAGGGGCAAAGAGAGAGGGAGACACAGAATCTGAAGCAGGCTTCAGGCTCTGAGCGGTCAGCATAGAGCCCAACACCGGGCTCGAACCCATGAACCATGAGATCATGACCTGAGCTAAAGTTGGACGCTTAACTGACTGAGCCACCCAGGCACCCCACTACTTTTTTTTTTTTTTAAAGTAATCTCTACCCCCAACATGTGGCTTGAACTTGCAACCACGAGACCAAAAGTAGCATGCTCTACCAACTGAGCCAGCTAGGTGCCCCACAAATGCTACTTTTATTTAACTTTTTGGTTATTATTTCTTTCAGTTTATTTTTGAGGGGGTGGGGCAGAGAGAGAATCCCAAGCAGGCTCTGCACTGTCAGTGCAGAACCCAACATGGAGCTCAATCCCATGAACTGTGAGATCATGACCTGAGCTGAAATCAAGAGCCAGAGGCTTAACCAACTGATCCAGTCAGGTGCCCTACAACTGCTACTTTCAAAACACATGTTATGCTGGGGTGCCTGGCTGGCTCAGTTGGTGGAGCATGTGACTCAAAATTGTGAGTTCAAGCCCCACACTAGAGGTAGAGCCTACTTAAAAAAAAATGTTATGCTAGAAATTGCAAATTTATCTCCTTTACAGAAACTTTATGAGACTATGTAGATAATTATCCTTTGAGCTTGATTTAAGTTAATATGAGCTATTGATGTCTCTATAATTAATTATGATGAACGAAAAGTGCAAAAAATTATAAAGGAGAAAAAAATACCCGTAATTCCATCATCCTAAGGGACATATATCAAAATATTGTCCTATTTCCTTCTAGTCTTTTTGTCTGTGATATTTAAAAAACATTGCTGAAAAATCAGATCTATATGGTTTTACATCCTGTTTTGTGGTGAAACTTGTATCATGAGCACATTCCCACACTCTGGAAAATTATTTTGTAAAACTTCATTTTCAATACCTGCATAATATTCTACCACAGGATAGACTGTAATTTAGTTATCCATTCTACAGCTGAGCTGTTTTAAATTTCTTCTCTTATTTTCGCATTTTTAATTTTTAAAAAGTAATCTATGCCTAACATGGGGACTCATGAGAGTGAACTCATGAGAGATTACTTTAAAATCTTAAAAGAAAAAAAAAAAAAAATCTCATGCTTTACCAACTGAGCCAGCCAGGCACCCGATATTTCTTCTCTTTATAAGTAAGTCTGCAGTGAAGAGTTCTTTGTGGGAATCCTGGTTCCTATTTCTAACAAAATTTCTTTTTTTAAAAAAATTGTTTTGTAAGTAATCTCCATGCCCAAAGTGGGGCTGGAACTCACAACCCTGAGATCATGAGTCGCACGCTCTATAGACTGAGCCAGTCAGGCACCCCTCTAAGACATTTTAGATTCCATGACAGTGGAATTACTGTGCCAAAGAAAGGCACTGAACATTTTCACGTTCCTGATTTTAATGCCACCTGCTTTCTAGAAAAATCCCCTCACTGTACACTCCTCCTAGCAGTGCAGGAGAATACACATCCTATCGTGGTTGCCAGAACCACAAGCTAATGATTTGAAATCATAAAGGAGTGAAAAGGGGGCGCAGACATGGTGTCTTGCTCACAAGATGCTGGGTGGCGAACGTCTACTTTTCTAATTTTTTTAATGTTTTACTTATTTTTGAGACAGAGACAGAACATGAGCAGGGGAGGGGCAGAGAGAGAGAGGGACACAGAATCCGAAGCAGGCTCCAGGGCCTGAGCCGTCAGCACAGAGCCTGATGCGGGGCTCGAAGTCGCGAACCGTGAGATCATGACCTGAGCCGAAGCCAGACACTTAACCAACTGAGCCGCCCAGGCGCCCCTCAAACGTCTACTTTTCTGTCTGGGACTCTCAGTGCCACCCCCCATCTCCTCCTTATGCGTTTCTGCATAATCTAAGTCAGGACACCCTGGTATCCACAGGATTCCAACACATGCTTCTTGGGAAGAAGGAAGGGTGGGAAGTTTAAGTGGACATTGCCCTAAAGAGGACTTAGTCAGGACTTCACTCCGGACCTGCTGACTCAGAGTACTTTGTACTGCCCATGTTTTTGTGCCTTAAGAAATTTATGAATGAGGGACGCCTGGTAGCTTAGTCGGTTGAGCGTCTGACTCTTGATTTCAGCTCAGGTAATGATCTCAGGGTTGTGAGATTGAGCCCCACGCTGAATGGGGAGCCTGCTTAAGATTCTCTCCCCCCCGCCCCCCCCTCTCTCTCTCGCCCCCTCTCAACCTATAAATGAAAGAAATGAGGCCCCAGCCTCCTCAGGGCATGAAGAAAAGTGAAGTAGAAGTGTCAGCAAAGGGGCACCTGGGTGGCTCAGTCGGTTGAGCATCTGACTTCAGCTCAGGTCATGATCTTAAGATCATGAGTTCAAGCTCCACAACAGGCTCGCTGCTGTCAGCACAGAGCCCGCTTCAGATCCTCCGTCCTCCCCTCTCTGCCCCTTCCCTGCCTACGCTCTCTCAAATAAAACGTTAAAAAAAAAAAAAAAAAAAAAAAAAAAGCATCAGCAAATAGAAAACACAAAAAAAGAAAAGCAGTTTGTGAGGGTGTCAGCATGTATATGTTTTTTCTTATTCTTTTCAATTCAGAGTATTACTGTGATGCAGTTTGTGTTTTACAGATAAGACATTTAATCAGGAACCAATCTTCTTACGTTAAAAGTCGCTGCTGGATTTCATCCCAGGAATCCCTGCGGTTCTCGTCAACATACATCCGAAACAGGATCCTCAAACAACAGGCCAGGCTGCTGGTTTCTTGCTTTAGAAGATTGGGTTTAGATTTGCCTTTAAAACCTAGAGATTAGACAGTCAGATAAACAGTGCACACTTCTAGGATAAGACTGAGAAGTCACGCGGGAACCTAATCTAGTTACCTTAGGGAACGAACACTGAAACATCTCACCTTCTTTTTAACTGAAGTCTGGCTGACATATAACATTACTCTTAAACACCTTTTCTTAAACAAAGCAGTACCAGTCAGCCACAGAGATACGTAAACAACTCTCACAAGCAAAGCCTTATTACAGGCAAAGGCATAAAATACCTAGATCTGTTAAAGTCATAAAGGAAAACAGTATTATAAAACTGAGGATTAAAATAAGCACTTGGGAAGAAAATGAATGGTTACCCAGTAACAGTAACAATACAAACATTATATAAAGTCTCACTTTTGTGCAAAGTTCACAAAATGAGACTCTTACTGGCACCATGCATGCACACCTATCTATATATAAATACATCTATATAAATGTGTGTATGTATCTATATGTATCTCTATATCACCTCCAGAGTTTATGTATTTATTTTTGGAGGTGGGAAGGAGAACCCCTAAAAGCCTCAGAAAATGTCTGAATGCTTTTCTGTTTCTCCTAGACCACCACAATTTTTGATACAAAAATATTTAACTACATAATTTTACCTTGATTTGCTAGATCAGTTCCGGTCTCTATGAATTCACTTTTCCGCCAGATACTTACTGAAAATCCCCCGCGTGCCAGGCAGTATTCCTGGAATTCCTGGTACCGGGATGGAATGTACCCAGCATTCCTTCTTTTTCCCTCAAGCATGAAAATTATCTGCCAAGTTATTCCAGCTAAGTGTACAAGTATCAGGAGTTTCCCAAGGGCTTTCATGTTTTAGGGTGGTGACCGGTGTGGCCACCTGTCCCATCTGCTGTGTGGCCTTACCTGCTCGCCACAGGACAGTCCGTTGCTCGTAATTGGAGTTGAAGGCCTTTGAGAACGAATGGGACTCCTGCAAGCAGTCCAGCAGCTTGAAGAGATGCTGGGAAGACATGCACTTGTACATGCCCTGGTCCTCTGTCTCTATGTGGATGTCTGCATCCAGCGTGTCTTGCTAGAGAGGGGAGGGTGGGAGAGCTAAGTGAGGGTGGTTTTGGAGCCGTCACATCGAGGCACTCATTACTCGCCACAAGTCATACGCACACTTCGTTCCTCACCACCCTGAATGTCTCCCCTTTACACTCTGTTCACCGGCAGGGGCAGTGGGGAGAATTACGCCGAGCTCTTGCGTGACGTCAGGCTTTGCTGGCCCGAGTGTCCGTTCTGTCGGTACTGCCTTCATTGCATGAACACAAGTACTTCTCCAGTTATTTCACAATAGGACTGCACGGTCCTCTACTTATCAAAGAAACAATTTTTTAAAGACTTTATTTTTAAGTAATATCTACACCCAACGTGGTGATCAAACTCACAAGCCCGAGATCAAGAGTCGCACGCCCCTCGGACTGAACCAGCCAGGCGCTCCTCCTCTTTTATTTATTTTTATTTTATTTTTTATTTTTTTTTAATGTTTATTTATTTTTGAGAGAGACAGAAACAGAATGCGAGTGGGTTAGGGGCAGAGAGAGAGGGAGACACAGAAGCAGAAGCAGGCTCCAGGCTCTGAGCTGTCAGCACAGAGCCTGACGTGGGGCTTGAACTCACGAGCTGTGAGATCATGACCTGAACCGAAGCTGGACACTCAACTGACTGAGCCACCCAGGTGCCCCTATTTTATTTGTATTTTATAACGAGATTGGAACATGAGAAAGTCAAACTGTACTGTATGTCATAGAAGGTGTGAGTCTCAAACCATACTTATTGAAAGACCGAAACTGGGGTGCCTGGCTGGCTCAATCAGTTGAGCATCCAACCCTTGGTTTTGACCCAGATCTTGATCTCATGGTTCAGGGGTTCGAGCCCCAGGTTGGGCTGTCCACTGATGGTACAGAGCCTGCTTGGGATTCTCTCCGCCCCTCCCCCCCTGCCCCACTCACGTGCTGTCTCAAAATAAAATAAACTTAACAGCAACAACAAAGAAACTGCTAAGTGAAGCCTGAGTGGCATCTTTAGCTTCAACTTTGTTTACAAATGTGAAGGGAAAAAAACATAAAAATAGGTACAAAATGCTAGACATTTTTATCAAACATGTTGCCTAAAATGTGAGACGTAATTAGGGATTTTATATTTGTTGAGCATTCTAAGAATAGAATGGATCTATCCTTCTTATAAGCCGGAGGTTAATGAAAAATGGAGTTGGCCATGTTTCCTAAATTGATCTATGAATTCAATGCAATCCTTATCAAAATCCCAGATTACTACCTTTTATTTATTAATTTTTTTTAACGTTTGTTTATTTCTGAGACAGAGAGAGACAGAGCATGAGTGGGGGAGGGGCAGAGAGAGAGGGAGACACAGAATCCGAAGCAGGCTCCAGGCTCTGAGCTGTCAGCACAGAGCCCGACGTGGGGCTCAAACTCACAAACCGTGAGATCATGACCTGAGCTGGAGTTGGTTGCTCAACTGACTGAGCCACCCAGGCGCCCCAGATTACTACCTTTTAGAAATTGACAAGCTGATCCTAAATTCATGTGGAAACACAACTGACACAGAATAGCCAAAACAATGTTGAAAAAAGAAATGCAAAGTTAGAAGACTCACACTTTGATTTCATTCAAGACAGTATGGTGGTATTGGTATAAAGATGGACATACAGGTCAGTGGAACAGAACTGAGAACCCAGAAATAAATCCTTATATTTAGGATTAAGTGATTTCCAACATGCATGCCAGAACAATTCACTGGGGAGAAAACAGTCTTTACAATAAATGGTACTGGGACAACTGGGGATGTCCATGTGTTAAAAAAAAAAAAAAAAAAAAAAAAAAGATGATCTCCTATTTCCCATTATACACAAAAATGAACTAAAAAATGGATCAAACACCTACATGTAAAAGCTAAAATTATAAAACTCTTAAAAGAAACCGTGGGCCTAATCTTTGTGACCCTGAATCAGGCCATGCTTTCTCAGATATAACACTAAAAGTACAAGGACTCAAGTAAAAATAGTAATTCAGAACTTCATTAAAATTAAGTTTTGGTGCTTCAAAGGCCACCATCAAGAAACTGAAAAGACAATGCACAGAATGGGAGAAAATAGTTGTATCTGATAAGTGGCTAGTATCCAGAATATATAAAAACTCATATAATTCAATGGCCGAAAGATAAATACTCCAACTTAAAAGTGGGTACGTGATTTGAAAAGACATCTCCCCAAAAATACAAATGAGCCAATCAACACAGAAGATAGCTGTTCAAGGTCATTAGTCACTAGGGGAATGGGAATCCAAATCACAATGAGATACCACTTCACACTCACTGGGATGGCTGTGATTAAAAAAAAAAAAAAAAAAAAAAAAAAAAAGAAGAAGAAAGAAATAAGAACAATAACAACCATTGATGAGGATGTGGAAAATTAGAGCCTTCATCAATTGCTGATGGTAGGGTAAAATAGTCCAGCTGTTTTAGAAAACGGTCTGGCACTTCCTCAGAAAGGTAGGCATAGAGTTATGGTGTCACCTGGAAATTCCACTCCTAGGTACAAGCTCAAGAGAATTAAAAACATGTCCACATAAAAACTCATATACAAATGTTCACAGCACTGTTATTCACAATAGCCAGGCAGTGGAAACAATCCAAATGTCCATCGACTGATGAAAGGATAAATAAAATGTGGAACAGCTGTACAATGGAATATTCTAGACATATATATACACATATATATGCATGTACACACACATCTGTATATATAGAACAACGTGGATGTCACATGCTACAACACGGATGAACTCGGGAAATGTTATGCTAAGTGGAGGAAGCTGGACACAAAAGCTCATGTATTATAGGATTCTATTAATATGAAATATGCAGATTAGGTAAACCCATAGAGCCAGACGGTAGATTAGTGGCTATCAAGGGCTGGGACGAAGAGAGAAGGGGGACTGACTGCTAATGGTTAGGGCATTCCCTTTTGCAGTGACAAAAATATTCTGGAATTAGATAGGGGTGATGTTTGTACAACTTTGTGAATATTCCAAAACACTGAACTGTACATTTAAAAAATAAAAACCAGGGGTGCCAGGGTGGCTCGGTCGGGAAAGAGTCTGACTCTTGACTTTGGCTCAGGTCATGATCTCATGCTTTGTGAGTTTGAGCCCCACATCAGGCTCTGCACTGACAGCGTGGAGCCTGCTTGGGATTCTCTCTCTCCCTCTGTCTGTGTCCCTGTGCCACTTGCTCTCTCTGTCTCTGTCTCTCTCTCTCTCTCTCAAACAAACAAAAAGGAGGATAGCCTTTGGGCTGGATCTAGCCCACAGATATATTCTGTTCATTGGTAATTATATTACTTAATAAACAGGAGATTTCCTATATGAAAAAAAATCTCGATCTGGCTCCTGTTGAAAAACTGGGAGCCTGTCGTGACTTGACCCATCTGTTAGCAACACACCGCTGGGCTGGGAGGCGGCTGTGGCTCTGGCGGGGCTGGAGGTGCCTGGACTCTCTGCCCCCGGTCCCACCTAGGCTGAGTAGGCATTCACAGGATGTTAGTCCCAGAACCACGTAAGTTTACAACCTATGGTGTAATGTTATGGTTCAGCTTTTGGACACCCAACCCTCCGTCGCCAAGAACAATAGGTTGTACATACAAGACAAAAAAGTAAACTTTCTAAAGGAAAAAGTGGTATCTTCACCCATATATTTTTCTCTCTCGGTTACTTATGGTTAAACCATACAACAATTATGTGAAACAGGCCTGTGATTAACAACACTCTTTTTCGAAGCACCGGGGAGGGTGGGATCTGAGCAGTGGCATGCTGGTAGACCGGCTCTCTGGGAAATTAAAAAAAAAAAAAAAAGAAAAAGAAAGTTCTGATTTTTAGGGTTTGCTGATTTCTGTGGTATAAATATTCTCATCGTGGCCAATTTCAAGCTACCAATATGCCGTGACTGATCACAGGGCTGGGGAGAGATGAGCACGATCTACGAGCTGGCTCCAGCACACCACTGCATCTGAGCAACCTCTCCAGGGGCAAGTTGGTCCTCCTCGAGGCTCGTCCTATTACCTGGGCAGCAACCATGTGTTCTGCATCTTCTTTTTTGCTTGTTGCAGGGTAGAACACGATGTTGTCAATGGTCTGTATCAATTCCAGCTGGACCACACACTTGATGAGGAGGCTGGCAAACAGTTTCTGATCTATATTAGATGATAAAGATTAACCCTAATAATGATTCAGCCAGTGTTGAGTAAGTATTAACCGAGCTCCTTCTACATGCCAGGCACAGTCCTTGATGCTGTGGCATAACAATGAATAAGCTGGACAAAAATCCCTGCTTCCATGGCAGAGACAGAAAATAAACAAGATGTTTAAGTCTAAGGCACATGTCTACCTATGTCAAATGACGATGACAAAGGTAGGGATGGGGACAAGATAGGGATGTCATCAGGATGGGGCTTCAAGTTTAAACAAGCTGGTCAGGAAAGCTCCGAGAATGTGATACTTGAGCAAAGACCTGAAGGGGAGGAGTCAGCTACGCAGGGCCCACGTCTTCCGACAAGCTTCTCTGCCACCTGCAGCTACTGACTAGACTCTAGCTAACATCTCCTCCCTCCATCTTTGTCTTCTCACTCCCTGGGCTCAGTGGTGGTCCATGTCAGGCACTTCGGAGGTGTGGGTTGATTTGACTATAATAAAAGTAGAGATTCCTCATTCAACTTATTGTTATAGAATCAGGAAGTTGAAAACATTAAATAAAGCATTTAGTGATGTCAAATGAGGTTAGGTCATTCTCAAGTTTTGGAAAGTGACTAAAACTGTCTTTCTGTCTGTCTATCAATTTTCTATGTAGAATCAGTTTAATTAAAGAGGAATGTGGTGGAGCTGCAAAACATGTACATTTGACTCATGCCAATCCAGTAACATCAAAAATTAAAATTAAATTAAAAATTTAAATTAAAATTTAAAAGAACCAAAAATTAAAAATTAAAAAGAAGAGAAACAACGCAAGTGCTGTGAGCCTGTACCTGCTGCCCACAGGGCAGGCTGAGATGGGAGACTGGAGGCACGTTCCCAGGAGGAAGGACAGGGGTCTCAAGGCCCAGGCACCTCTCAGAGTATAAACATCCTGCTGCACCAAGAGCGGTTCTAGTTAAAACGTGCCTCCTCCACACGAGCCAATCCTTTATCTGGAGCCAATGAGGCAGCACAGTTCATTCTCTCACTGGCTACTACAGAGAGACTGGCACGAGCTGCAGATATGGAGGAACATGGTAGCTTTTCAATGGATCCCAAGGGTGCTTCTGTTTTATGCCTTCAAAAAATAGCGGTGAGCACGTGTGGCTTTGTCTAATGCACTGGTTGCGAAGTTAACAGCGGTGTTAACACCTACAGCCTGGCGTGTGGAGAAGAGGGTGGGGCTGCTATGAAGGAAAACAATATGGCCACAGCTTGAAAACAACCAGACCAGGAAACAGGACGGTTCCAGTTTCTCAGTCAGCCAGAAGTGCGCTAGGTCCCAAGGATCCAAATGTCAACAGTACCTCCTCAAACGGTAGAGTACCAATTATGTGAGATCACATATTTGAAACACACAGTGCTGTGCCTTGGTGCATAGCAACTGTCAGACCTGTTTTTTAAAATGACAGGCAGTAAAATAGATCACAAGAACACTGTGGGACAAACTGATAAAAGTCATCTGAAACTCATATCCAGAAAAGGGATCTCTAACACATAAAAAGCTTCTCCAAACCAATAAAGACTAACAGCCAATATAAAATGAAGATTTGAACAGATCATGAAAAGATCTTAGACACATGAAAAACTGCTCATTTCACTCATAATTAGGAAACTGAAAATTAAAAATACTCCAAAGGTCTGAAATATCACCTGTGTGTTCCTGAAGATCACGTCAACAGAAACAACATTAATGGGGCAAGAATCTAATCATCCGTCAAAATGGCAAGTGCACTTCACCCAGCAATCCCATTTTTAGGAATTTATTACACAGATAAACTCACAAATGACACACACATTAAGTGATTCAATGTTGTACTGTTCGTCACGAAGATTGGGAATAATATAAATGTCCATTAGTAGGAAACCCAATTAAGCAAACAATAGTACATCCACATCCTTGGATAACATAAATAGTATAAAAGAATGTGAAAGCTTTTAAGGTACTGCTTTTGAATGATCTTAAAGATATACTAACTGAAAAAACAATGTATAGTATTCCCTAATTTGTATAAAAAGGACAGGAGAATTCATGTATATGTGTGTACACGTACATATGTGTTTACGGATATGCATTTCTTATATATGGATAAAATGTCTTTGGAAACGTACAGAAGCTGGTGACACTGGCTGCCACAGGAAGGGACTGGCAGACTGAGGCACAGAGTGGAAGGAAGGCTTATCGTGTTTATCCTCTTGTACTTTGCAAATATTTAAATTGCGTAAGTGTGTTACCTATTTAAGATAAATAAATGAAAACAACTAGAAAAAGTAGCCTTACTTGCATATGGTCTACCTTTCCAGCTGTCATCGGTCGGGTTAGAGAGTTGACTCTGGCCTCTCTCAGAGGCATTTCTATCTATGCTGCTCAGAGACTGGCGGTCCAGATCCACATCCTAAAAGTAAGCCAGAGAGAAATACAATGTTCACTTTATCCACAATTGAGTACCTGGGCAGAGATGTGCCCGGCTTAACACTGGGGCTGGCCCAACTTGACGGTAAGTGCCTTGCTTAGACTGAAGTAAAATGACATTCCATGCTGGACTGCACAGGAGACATTATAAATTTCACTTATTTCTCCCTCCCTCTAAAATTTCACGTTTTCTTGGGGTGCCGGGGTGGCTCAGTCGGGTAAGCGTCTGACTTTGCCTCAGGTCACGATCTCACGGTTCGTGAGTCTGAGCCCCGCATCGGGCTCTGTGCTGACAGCTCAGAGCCTGGAACCTGCTTCGGATTCTGTGTCTCCTCCTCTCCTCCCCTCCCCTGCTCACGTTCTCTTTCTCAAAAATAAACAAACATTAAAAAAAATTTTTTTTTAAAATCTCGTATTTTCTTATTCTGACTTCGAAGGTATTTCTCTACATATTATGATTTAAAAATACATATGACCAATTAATGAGGACAAGCTCAAAAATACACTAGTGCCAAGAGCTAGCTTTTCAAAAAGTTGACAGAAGACAAACAAAAAATGTTTAAATAGGGCGCTTCATTTTTTAAGTTGCTATATCCTAAATGCCACCCCTTTTTTAAAGTAGGCTCCAGGCCCAATGTGGGGCTCGAACTCATGACTCTGATATTAAGTGTCACATGCTCCACTGAGTCAGCCAGATGCCCTCCAAATGACTTTTAAAATCTAATGGCTTTACAGTTATTTGGGAAGAGACGTTAATAATACAAACCCCGTATAAAGCAAAATATTGTAAAGTGAGACTTGAATTAGAACTTCTTGATGTGGCCTCACACAAAAAATAACAATCACTATTTCACTGGTGGTGGAAGAAAGCACTCTTTATTTAGGAGAGGAATAAATGAGGATAATTACACCAAAGTATTACTTCTAACCGGCAAACACCAGACCTGAGAGTCCAACAAGGGAGAATTCACTAAATATAATAATGTATAGCCACTGAAAAGGCTGCTCTCAAACAATATTTAAAAACATGGAAGACTGCTTACACGTTGTTAGGTAAAACAGTCTGTGCCAAGCACGCCCGAATTTCAAACACGCGCGGGTTATACGTGTGCCGTCGCACAAAGTAAAAACTAGAAATGTGAACTGTGGCTTTTACTGGGTGAGGTGACTTATCTTCTGTACTTTCTAAAAAAACGTGTTAATGAACATAGTTTTTTACTTTTTTTTTTTTTTTAAAGTAATCTCCATGCCCCAAGTGAGGCTCCAACTCACGACCCCAAGATCAAGAGCTGCACGCTCCACTGACTGAGCCAGCCAGGCACTCCTAAAGCTTACAGCCTTTTTTGCTCACTTCCCATCAGAAAAGCACAAACTCCTTGGGCTACTTAATTTTTTTTTACCTAATACGAGATCAGAGAAAAGATGACAACAAAAACCCCTACCAAGTGTTTCTCCGATGGATCTTCCTCCATCCCTACAGGTCTCCATGTCAGCAAACTGAAGGGAATGCAAGAGAAGGAAAATGGTCAGTGTGAAAGGCAATGTGGAGCCTTAAGACATCTACTGAGCTCAGCAAGAATCAGCAACAATCACATCTGCACTCACACGTGTGGAATGGTTGTCTTGAAGATATCCAGCATACAACTGCACGTTTCATCCCAGACGTCGGGACTGAATTTCTCCCCATTGGATATCACTAAGTTTTCTAAGCAATTTGTACCTGAGCGAGCCAACTGCTCATTATCTGCAAAATAAAGCAACATCTATCATCAAACTTCCGCTGCTGGTTTGATTCCCACCAGGGCACTGATGCTTCGTCTTGCGAGGTGGGGACATGACAGAGGGTTTGCAGGCTCTTACTTAACGAAGCAATGATACAGTGTTAAAACTTTTGTTGTTGGGGTGCCTGGGTGGCTCAGTCGGTTGAGCGTCCGACTTCAGCTCAGGTGATGATCTCACGGTCTGTGGGTTTGAGCTCTGTGCTGACAGCGCAGAGCCTGGAGCCTGCTTCGGATTCTGTCTCCCTCTCTCTCTGCCCCTCCCCCGCTCATGCTCTGTC